>NC_090444.1:63971329-64277126 GCF_031143425.1 Pleurodeles waltl | reverse complement strand
TGTCACTAACAGGCTAGTGACCAATTTCACCAATTCATATTGGCGTACTGGAACACCCTTATAATTCCCTAGTCTATGGTAGTGAGGTACCCAGGGTATTGGGGTTCCAGGAGATCCCTATGGGCTGCAGCATTTCTTTTGCCACCCATAGGGAGCTCTGAAAATTCTTACACAGGCCTGCTAATGCAGCCTCAGTGAAATAACGTCCACGTTATTTCACAGCCATTTACCACTGCACTTAAGTAACTTATAAGTCACCTATATGTCTAACCTTTACCTGGTAAAGGTTGGGTGCTAACTTACTAAGTGTGTGGGCACCCTGGCACTAGCCAAGGTGCCCCCACATCGTTCAGGGCAAATTCACCGAACGTTGTGAGTGCAGGGACACCATTTCACATGTGCACTATACATAGGTCACTACCTATGTATAGCGTCACAATGGTAACTCCGAACATGGCCATGTAACATGTCTAAGATCATGGAATTGTCACCCCAATGCCATTCTGGCATTGGGGAGACAATTCCATGACCCCCCGAGTCTCTAGCACAGACCCGAGTACTGCCAAACTACCTTTCCCGGGGTTTCACTGCAGCTGCTGCTGCTGCCAACCCCTCAGACAGGTTTCTGCCCTCCTGGGGTCCAGCCAGGCTTGGCCCAGGAAGGCAGAACAAAGGACTTCCTCAGAGAGAGGGTGTTACACCCTCTCCCTTTGGAAAAAGGTGTCAGGGCTGGGGAGGAGTAGCCTCCCCCAGCCTCTGGAAGGAGTAGCCTCCCCCAGCCTCTGGAAATGCTTTGATGGGCATAGATGGTGCCCATCTCTGCATAAGCCAGTCTACACCGGTTCAGGGATCCCCCAGCCCTGCTCTGACGCAAAACTGGACAAAGGAAAGGGGAGTGACCACTCCCGTGACCTGCACCTCCCAGGGCAGGTGCCTAGAGCTCCTCCAGTGTGCTCCAGACCTCTGCCATCTTGGAAACAGAGGTGCTGCTGGCACACTGGACTGCTCTGAGTGGCCAGTGCCAGCAGGTGACGTCAGAGACTCCTTCTGATAGGCTCTTACCTGTGTTGCTAGCCTATCCTGCTTCCTAGGTAGCCAAACCTCCTTTTCTGGCTATTTAGGGTCTCTGCTTTGGGGAATTCTTTAGATAACTAATGCAAGGGCTCATCAGAGTTCCTCTGCATCTCTCTCTTCACCTTCTGCCAAAGGATCGACCGCTGACTGCTCAGGACGCCTGCAAAACCGCAACAAAGTAGCAAAGACCACTACTGCAACCTTGTATCGCTGATCCTGCCGCCTTCTCAACTGTTTCCTGGTGGTGCATGCTCTGGGGGTAGCCTGCCTCCTTCTTGCACCAGGAGCTCTGAAGAAATCTCCCGTGGGTCGACGGAATCTTCCCCCTGCAACCACAGGCAACAAAAGACTGCATCACCGGTCCTCTGGGTCCCCTCTCAGCACGACGAGCGTGGTCCCTGGAACTCAGCAACTCTGTCCAAGTGACTCCCACAGTCCAGTGACTCTTCAGTCCAAGTTTGGTGGAGGTAAGTCCTTGCCTCCCCACGCTAGACTGCATTGCTGGGTACCGCGTGATTTGCAGCTGCTCCGGCTCCTGTGCACTCTTCCAGGATTTCCTTCGTGCACAGCCAAACCTGGGTCCCCGACACTCTAACCTGCAGTGCACAACCTCCTGAGTTGTCCTCCGGCGTCGCGGGACTCCCTTTTTTGTCTTCGGGTGAGCTTCGGTTCACTCCTCCTCCAAGTGCCTGTTCCGGTACTTCTGCGGGTGCTGCCTGCTTTTGTGAGGGCTCCCTGACTTGCTGGGTGCCCCCTCTGTCTCCTCATCCAAGTGGCGACATCCTGGTCCCTCCTGGGCCACAGCAGCATCCAAAAACCCTAACCGCGACCCTTGCAGCTAGCAAGGCTTGTTTGTGGTCTTTCTGCGTGGGAACACCTCTGCAAGCTTCTTCACAACGTCGGACATCCATCCTCCAAAGGGGAAGTTCCTAGTCCTCTTCGTTCTTGCAGAATCCTCAGCTTCTGCCATCCGGTGGCAGCTTCTTTGCACCCTCAGCTGGCATTTCCTGGGCATCTGCCCACTCTCGACTTTGTTGCGACTCTTGGACTTGGTCCCCTTGTTCCACAGGTACTCTCGTCCGGAAATCCACTTTGGTTGCTTTGCTGGTGTTGGTCTTCCTTGCAGAATTCCCCTATCACGACTTCTGTGCTCTCTGGGGAACATAGGTGCACTTTACACCTACTTTTCAGGGTCTTGGGGTGGGCTATTTTTCTAACCCTCACTGTTTTCTTACAGTCCCAGCGACCCTCTACAAGCTCACATAGGTTTGGGGTCCATTTGTGGTTCGCATTCCACTTTTGGAGTATATGGTTTGTGTTGCCCCTATACCTATGTGCTCCTATTGCAATTCACTGTAACTATACATTGCTTGCATTACTTCCTTTTGCTATTACTGCATACTTTTGGTATTGTGTACATATATCTTGTGTATATTTGGCATCCTCATACTGAGGGTACTCACTGAGATACTTTTGGCATATTGTCATAAGAATAAAGTACCTTTATTTTTAGTATATCTGTGTATTGTGTTTTCTTATGATATTGTGCATATGACACCAGTGGTATAGTGGGAGCTTTGCATGTCTCCTAGTTCAGCCTAAGCTGCTCTGCTATAGCTACCTTCTATCAGCCTAAGCTGCTAGAAACACCTCTTCTACACTAATAAGGGATAACTGAACCTGGTACAGAGTGTAAGTACCCCTTGGTACCCACTACAAGCCAGGCCAGCCTCCTACAGTTACTCTATAACATTGGACAGGTGGGCTTGGCTGATTGTCCAAAGGAGCTACTTCCTCCCCTTCGACACTACCCCTCCACCTATGCCACCAACTCATGACTGGCTGGCAGAGGATCATCTGTTCCTTTTCTGCAATGTTGCAGCCTCAATCCTGGATTTTGGTGAGACTGACTGAGGCTGCTGGAGCTCATGGCCTCCTGCTTCCTGCTGGTGACACATGCCAGATGACGTATGGGGTCACTGCAGTGGGATCTGAAGTTTCAGTGGATGCAGAATCAAGGAAATCTCTCTGACATGGTCTAGATCTCCGAGGGAACTTCAAAGGACCTGCTGTGGTGGCTAATGAACTGTGATTGGGTCAGTGGCAGATCCCTCGCCATTCCCCAACCAGATCTCACAGTAGTGACAGATGCGTCACTTCTGGGATGGGGCTGCCATCTGGGAGAATTGGAGATCAGAGGACTCTGGTCTCTGATGGAATCTGGACTGCACATCAACCTGCTGGAGCTCCAAGAAATCCGACTTGCATTGAAAGCCTTTCTACCCTCCATCAAGGGAAGGCTATTGCAGGAGTTCATGGACAACACCACCGTCATGTGGAGCTGCAACAAACAGGGTGCGGTTGTGGACTCTTTATCAAGAGGATCTGTGTTTCTGGGCATGGCTGGAACAGCAGGGTATATCCCTGCTGGTTCATCATCTGGCGAGCTCTCTGAATGCCAGAGCAGACTAATTCAGCCGAAGATGCCTAGCGGATCATGAATGGTATCTCCATCCCAGGGTGGGGCATGGTCTCCATAAGGCAGTGGAAAGAGCCTTGGTTAAATCAGTTCACCTCTGCTGAGAGCGTCCTATGTCAGCAATTTTCTGCACTGGAGTTTTCAAGGTGGCTCTCACTCGAAGATGATTTTCATCTCGAGCGGAACTCAGGCTTCCTGTATTCCTTTTTGCCCATACCACTCCCACCCACAGTTCTCATGAAGATCAGAAATGACCAGGCCCAAGTCAACCTTGTGGCTCTGGACTGGGCATGGAGAATCTGGTATCATGAGCTACACGGCAGTGCAAACGATCCTCCAATCAGACTGCCTCTTCGGGAAGATATTCTCTCAGAGCAGCAGGGGACAGTTCTTCATCCGAACCTGTCCACTCTCGACCTTCTTATGTGGAGATTGAGCGGCAGCAGTTGGCAGCTTTTGACCTTCCTCCCGAATTCTGTAATGTCATCTAGGCAGCCAGGCATCCCCCCACCAAGATAGTATACGCCTACCGTTGGAAGAAATTGTGGCATGGTGTGCAGAAAAATCTGTTGATCCTCTTTCTGTCACTGTTTTGGGCGGGTCTGATCAGTACTCTGGTTGGGACACCCCTTGAGGTCACAGACTATCCCAAAGAGGTAGTGCACTGGGGCAGAAGAGCAGCTAAAGGTATACATGGGAAAGGACAGCTATGGAAGGCACAGGAAACAGGAAAGTAAAAGCAGAGCAACCTTAGTGTGAACAAACAGGAAACGGATTACTATTGGACAAACACGCTGGGGTTATACACAGAGTAAGGCGCAGAACCTCCCACAGTGACAGGGAATGTCAATGCCTCTGTGCAGTTTGCTCTTACAGATAGTCACCCCCACCAGCCCCATAGAAAGGAGGCAGCAGAAGTGATTCTGTCTTTGGACCCTTGGAGCACAAACAAGAATTGTACTTACATACACAAGACAAGCCCTTGTGGGTCCAGCTGGAAACACAGTGGCAATTCCTGTAAAACAGCAATAGCACACTGTCACTGTTAGGCACTAAAGACTACATATAACACCAGACAAAGGATGGGGGCTGGAATTGCCTCCTGGAAACCAGGAGCCAACCCCAGTACAAAGGAAAACACTTATACACTGGTGAAGACTGATAGAACACTTACCAGACACAAATACCCAAGAGGAAACGGAAACAGAAGGAACACACTAGGAGGCAGAGGCAGGAACTGGGAACAGGCTCAGGCTGAAGCAAAAGCATGGAAAGGACTGGAAAACAGAGCACAAGCTCTGGCTGGAACAAACAGAAACAGGAATGGGAAATAGAGAGCAGGCTCTGGCTGGAGCAAGCAAGAACAGGACTGGAATACAGGGAGTAGGAATAAGCAGTAAACAGGACTGGGAAACAGAGAGCAGGTTCAGGCTGAAACAAGGCAGGAACAGGACAGAGAAACAGGGAGTAGGCTCTGGAAGAAACAAACAAGTACAAGGCTAGGAGATAGGGAGCAGACTCTGGCTGGAACAATCAGGAACAGGGCAGAGAAACAAGAAACAGGTTCAAGCTGAAACAAGACTGGAACACCAACCGATAAGGGGTCTGTAACACAAAGGAATCAAACTCCAATGCACAACGAGAATCTTTAGGAAATGGCTGCTTATAAGCAGTTCCAAGCTGCAGCAAACCCCAGGTGGAATCACATGACTGGGCTGCACAGGAGAGGTCTCAGGTGTGTGTAGTTTCAGACACTCGCAAGTCCTGGAGGAGAGGATCCGGTGAAAAGGAGCAACTGGACTTCTCCCATAGAAAACAATGTAAAACAGAATCCAGGCTTTCCTGACTACCAGGCTGTGCATTATGGGATTTGCAGTGCCAGGAAACAAATGGAATACTACAAAAGCATATCATGGCGAAAAGAGAAACAAACAGGAGTCAGCAAGGGACTCTAGATAAGTGTTCAAGGTGATTCCCAGGCTTCCGAAAGCCCCCTTACAGCGCCCCCTAGAAATGGGACGACCGAGTCGTAACACTTTCTGCCCCTCTTTCTGAGGTCCTACTTTTCACTCTTTCCCTTGCGCAGCAGGCACCAACTTTCAGCACTCTTAAGGGCTATTTATCTACCATTAATTCCTTCTTGTGCTGCTGGATCAACCTTCTTTGTTCAAGTCCCATATTGTACATAGGTTCCTTAAAGGTCTTACTCATCTATTTCCTCCTCCATTCATTATGGCCCAGTGGGAACTTAATTTGGTTCTAACATTTTTGATGTGTGCTCCTTTTGAGCCTCTCCACAATTGTCATCAGGCTTCTCACACTGAAAACAGCCTACCTTGTGGCAATTACATCTGCGGCTTGAGCTGCAGGACTTTTCATCTAAGCCACCTAACCTCTCTATATAACCAGACAGACTGGTACTTCGCATGGGCCTCTTTTCTACCAAAAGTAGTCACACCTTTTCACGTAGGCCAATCTATCACCCTGCCTACTTTGCCTCTTGAAGGTGTGTGAGCTCATTCCACCAGTGCTAAAGCTGTGACAGCTGCAGTGGCACATGGAGTTCCAGTCCTGGATATTTGCCAGACAGCAACTTAGGCATCTCTGCACACAATTACCAAACACTACTGACTGGACAGTCAGGTCTGTAGGGATGAGCAGTTTGCCAGTTTGGTCATGCAGGACTTCCTCGTTTGGAATTGGTTTGCAGAACCACCTCCATGGTTGGTATTGTTTGGGTATCTATTCAAAGATAAGGAATATGCAGGTAGAGGTCTCTATCAGATGAGCAACTTGCATACCTTTGGTTACACCTTACCTGGTAGAGACTATATCTAGCTGCAGATTCCTTCCTGACCTACGCATCCTCCCCATTCTGCCGAATGGGTTTCTAGGGACAGGGATGACTGCTTTCAGGGCCCTAGTTTTGACTAACCAGTGATCACTTTTTTTCATGGCTCTGCACTTTTGACATAGAAAGTTGTGAAAAGAAATGGACATCAGCACGCATGTATAGGTACCCCAGCGTCACTTCCTCATTGGCTGATGACAGACGCAGAGCTGATCGACGCCACCTACTGGCTGCAGGGGTACTGCTCATGGAAAATCTTTCGGATCCAGTCTGACGCCTGGGGAAAATTCAAAGGTAAGGAATCTGCAGCTAGATAGTCTCTACCAGATAAAATTGAAGGTATGTAGCTCAGTAGTATATCCAACCCGGGCTCCATCTCGTTCATTGTCAAATTGTTTTTAGGTGCTGTTCTACTGCGACCATTGACTTTCCTTGGTTCATTTTAGTGTCATTTTGTTTATTGCATTTTACTCCTTTTCTAATCAGTTTGGAAGTTTTTACATTGTTTTGCATTTCAACTTTATTACTGTTTTATTACTGCATAAATACCGTAGGCGTTGCTTCCAGGTTATGCATGTCTGCTCTGTACCATATGTACCTGGGGTTCAGCTCAGCCACTTATTTGGTGACTTTAGGGGTTCACCCTGGTAAGGACAGTGATTATTATTAGATGTGGGTACTCAACACCTCTCAACTAATAACCAGTTTCTTGCACCGAGTTCGAACCCTAATCTTTGGCCCTTTCGGAAACTGTAGGAAAGTGCCTCTTTTCATATGGTCACTCCTAGCACTTTTTGCCTGGTTCTGGCGTCATTTTGGCTGAAAGACCACTGGGTTCCTGCCAACCAGGTCCCCAGTGCCAGATCTTTTTCCTCCCAAAACTGCACAGTTGTTGCTCCCAACTGGCAAAACCTTTAGCACCCACTGTAATACCCTAGTAAATGGCACCCCTGATATCTAGGACCTTGGATACCCAGGAGGGTCCCTGAGTGCTGCCCCCATAAAGCCTACCAGGTACTAGTGTGTTGACTGATTGGTCCTAACTAGTTCAGCCACCTTAGACACGTATCTGGCCCCCTAAAGGTGAGAGCCAGCGCTCTTGAGGGCCAGAGACAAAAGCCTGCACTGGGTGGGGGTGTTAGTACCTCACCCAGGCAGGATGGACATTCCAGGGCAGGGAGCTTCAAAGGCCTTGCCGCCTTTGTAATGCGACCCAGGTCTCCCCAGGTGGCGGAGATGATCCACCCCCCCCTGTCCTGACCCCACTTTTGACAGCAGAACAGATGGGAAACTAGACAGATTAGGAGGTGTGCCCACTTCATGCCAGTCCCACCCCAAAGGTGGAGGAGCTGAGCTTGGTACTACTTTTTAAACGCCTCCATCATTAGGCCACCAGGGTTAGGGTTATGCCCACTTTGCAGCAGAAGTGGTCATAAAAAGGGTGCAATCACCCAAAGGTGGTCAGCCCATTGGCTACCAGCTGGCACTCCTTCTAACACCCCTAAAGTGAGTATTTAGGTGGCACCCCTGAACCCTAGAACTCAGATCTTGACAACCTATGAAGACAATGACACAAAGGAGTTGTGCCTGCAGAAGAGGAAAAGAAGAAGCAGCTGACTTGGTACCAGCCCCACCGGCCTGCTGACCTCGACAGACTCTGCCCAAAAAGATGACTCGTCCTGCAGCTGTAGCTCCAAGAAACCCAGGAGGACTGCCTGCCTTCCACAAAGACTCAGGCTCCTGTGAGCAGCGGATCTGCTCTGCAAGAAGTCTCATGAAAGGACTCTGAAGCTTACAGAACAGCAAAGACCCTACACCTGTAGTCATCACTGCATCCGACATCCTCTACCCGAAGTGAAGCAAACCAACGGTGCCAGCAAGGCTCCCCAGCTGTCCAGAGTCCCAGTCTTTCCGGGTTTTACCCCTCTTAGACTCCCCCAAGTCACCTGCAGCCCCTGCACTTAGACCCCTCTCCCACGACCTAGTGGTGTGAGAAAACCTGACGCCTCCAGCAACCACTGCACCTGTCTCCCACATCCCAATCTGAGGTGGGTCACTGGTGCCAGCAATGTCCCCCGGCTCCCCTGAGCTTGCATCTACCCTGGTTTCACCCCTGCTGGCTCTCCGAAGACTCCTGCAGCCGCAACACACAGGACCCCCTGATCGTGAGTGTTCATAGACAGAGAAACCCGATGCCTAAGGACACCCCTGCCGCCGTCGCCCCTGGTCCCTGGAGAAAAAGACCAAAGGTGCACCTACATCCCGAGCACCCCATGTCTACAACCTACCTGTTTGTTGTCCCCGACTGGCTTTCCAGCCCAAGCCTGTAGCCTGTTTGTCACAGGGCCAAACTCCCAAAGGAAACCATTGGGCACCCGACGCCTTACTGCACCTCTGCACCCGGCCATCCCAGTGCTGCCTGGTGTGACCTGTTGATGTGGTTCTGATCAGTGTCCAGCATTTACCTTAACTCTCTATGATTGGCTTCGTAAGTCGTTGTTAACCCTGTGTTTGCTCAACATTGTTTTTCCTCCATAGGATAACATTGAGAGAACTCTGAAAATTGCACTGTGTCCACTTTTGAAAATGCAAAGTATTTATGCTCAAAAGTCTACTTACCGCATTATGAAGCTCTTGGGTTTAAAACAGACATAACTGTTATTTTTCTAAATTGGTCTTTGATTTATTCTTTGAGTGTGTGTGTCATTTATTTCCTCTGTGAGTACAACAAATGCTTAACACTACCCTCTGAGAAGCCTAACGTCTCGTCCACACTACCACAAAATAGAGCATTAGTCCTATCTACTTCTGCCTCTGCAAACCAAGTGGAGATCGAATTGACCCTGCATGTTGTGCTTCTTTTTAGTGCACGATAAAGTGAGCCAGCTTCCTACAGAAACCTTTAAAGACATTCAGCAAAGGTATTTTTCAGAGACTAGCAGTGCATTTCTACTGTGTTCAAAGGGTAAAATGTATCTTTCCTTCACAAAATGGTGTGTCTTTTTGTAAAGTGTCCCACATCTGGGAGAAAGTGTAACAGACGCTCATACAGTCTGCACTGGGCTCCTATCTGGTTCACATTGTCCTTACTCCTGTGAATGTTCCAAGTACTTATCCAGGAGAACATGAAAGGACAGGGAAAAGCGAAGCTGCATGGACTTCAAGAGGACCTACGTATGTGTGAATACAAATCTGGAATTCCTGAGTGTTCTGGAAAGCATGCTTCCCTCTACCTGTGCTCTTTCCAGTTTTCAAAGACCCTCTGGGGTACATCCAGGGAACAATCTGAGGAACGAAAGGTAATTCTAGTAGGTGTCAAGGGACCAGGATGTCAAAGGTTGGGGGTGTCACTGCCTGTTTTCTGCCAAGAACTGGCTGGATGTCAAAGACTGATTCACCATTGAGATGTTTCTCTTCTAGCAGATCATTCCCTCTATCTGCTAAATTGATCTACAATCTGAAAAAGAGGAGGGTATCACCTTTGCCCACTCCAAAAACCCCTACATATCTCCTACCAGAAAAGCATCTTCTGCTGTGACACTTTCCTCTGCCCTGTCCTAGTCACTTGAACATGGACCTTCTCTGATTCCAGACCTTCTGTGCCCCATTGTCCATTATCCTTACTGTGTCTGCACCATCGGTAGCGCCTCAAACAGCTGCAGTGAAACCTCGAGTGCCATACTTTATTTGATTTTTATGACAGATCCTCGTGGGACACACTTCAAGGCTTCCAGGAAAAACTTCCTCAGGAAAACAGGCTAGTTTTCTGAGGTCCTACAATAGGGGATGATGGTGTCCAATCAGATCTTTAGTGCTACTGCTGATTTGGTCCTTGGTGGTTCTTCATAGCTCCATCTTGCTGACCTTAACCCTGAAGCCAGCAGAGAATTGTAAATCTTATGCGTATGTGAATGATTAGGTGCAGGGTATCAAGTCCTAACTGGAGACACTGAAGGCTGTGGGCCTTGAAAAGCATAAGTAGTTCCGAAGCACCACTATACACCTTACAACAGATGCTACCAACAACGCAGGGATCTTGCTTCTTAGTGGTCAGACGGTCTAACTCTCCTTTCCTGCCCAGACTGCAACTACAAGAGCTCTCCTGCTCTCCACAGCTCTTGGATGTTCAGCTCTTGAATAAGGTTTTTAACTGCCAGTAAACCTATTGCCTCTGAAACTTTTGCCTATCATATACCATATTGTTGAATAGGCCCTGGAGAAGTGAAAATCTGTTGCAAAAATAAATATGAAAAACACATGTTGGCTGATGTAATTCTAGATACCTTTTCTTTTCTCCTTATGCTACAGAAGTGTTAAACCTTAAAATGACTTGATTTTTGTTGACTATGATCTTTTGACCTCAACCAGCAGTCCTCTAGAAATCCCAGTGATCTTTCCACTTCGTAAAACAAGAAGACTAGGTGGACAGCAGCTGCTGCAGGAAATCCAGCCCAGCATTTTCTCCCTTCTTCTGACTGTTCTTCCCCCCTCTTCCGTAGGGCAAAGCATCAGCAATCTCCTGGACCGGTAGAAGAAAATTACTTTAGACAAAAGGATGCTAACTATTGTAGAGAATGGCTGTTCTTTCAGGTTCCAATCATCTCCTTCTATTCCTTCCAAGAAAGCATCTAAATGTCATCTAGTATTGCTTTGTTTGGAAGTCAGTACCCTCCTGTTCAACGAGGCATTGAAACTGGTCCCTCCTTCTCCAAAAAAAAGAAAGGGGGTATATATTCCTGCACCTTCTAGTTCAAAAGAAAGGACTGAAGGTGAAATGACACTTTATTCTAGATCTCAGGGCTTGTACAAGTTGATAAAATAATAGAAATGCTGCATGTTCACCAAATATACCACCAGCTCCATCATGGGGGATTGGATCTGTACCATTGATTTACAAGATGCCTATTTTCATATCGACACCATTGAGAAACATGACAATTTTTTGAGATTTCTGGTTGAAAATGTCCATTATCAGTATAAATTCCTGATTTATGGCCTCATGTCTGCATCACAAACATTTTCAGACTGCCTGGTGATATTACATATGGAAGAAAATAAATGTCAATTTTCATCTATCCCTACATAGACCTCAGACTCAATGACGTAAATACCTCAAGTATCCACACCTCATTACAACATGACACACTCTATACTTCAGAGGCTGGGATTTCAAGTCTGCAGAGTCTGGTGCACTCCATCAATTACCTGAGAGCACTCAGTCACTATCAGCAGCAGTGAATCCGTTGGAGGAGAGACTGTGTTCTATCCCTCTGCTGTGTCAACATTCTAACAATGAAACATCCAACATCCTGTCAGATTTCATCCCTTCTGGACTCAGTGGCCTCCTGCATCTCTATTGTTCCACACACATTGATAGATGAAACTATTATAACAGCGCCTTGACAACCTGTTGAGTCAGTTCTCTGCAGTTGATAAATAGTTAACTCTCACATGGAAGTTAACTTTCACATGGGCTGCGATCAATTCCCTTTGTCTGTGCTAATTGACAAACCTCCTGAATGATGTCCCCTTTCCAATGCGAGACCACCTCAGACGTTTGTGACAGATGCATCATTGTTTGGTTGGGGAGGCCACATGCATAGTCTGCTGGTCCAAGGCATGTGTTCGAAGAAAAAAGGCTTACGACATCAGCTCTCTAGAGTTTCAGAGCATCTTCTCAGCTTACGGCCAATACAACAACAATGTATTACATCAACAATAGGGAGACATGAGATCCAGAGCTCTATCTCTAGAAGCTCAAACAATTTGTAAGTGGCTGATTGAGAGGCACTTGCACATCACAACAGGTCACCTGCTTTGCATCCTGAAGGCAGAAGCAGATTCTCTTAACAAAACAATGCAAGTGACACATGATTAGGTGCTGAACGATGAAGAGCTGTGGTGGTACACTGACCTTCGGCATTTATCAGAATGGCCACAAGAGACTGCTGCGCAGAGAAGATCTTGAGCGTGAGTTAAGTCAAGAATCCAAATAATCTCTCTCACACTTCTGGTTTTACCTAAAGGACTTGCCATTCATTTAAATGGTGTCTGAAGCAGTTCTTTCTGATGAAGTCCTGGTCAAAGGCAAGCCCGTACGGGATTTGGAGCAGGATCAGGGCTTGAAGCAGCACTGAGATCTGAGCATGACATCTTCCCAAACTCACATCAAGATGTCTAGTCTCTAGGGCCTTGTTATGCATGATGCTACATTTAGCACACAAATTAAATTGCTTAGGCACCAGAGACTGATGTTTCGGGGGTTGGGTGCAAGAGTAGCATCTTGTTCTGACAAGAGCAACATAACTTAAAGCCTGACATTTAGAGGGGAGGCATCTATGAAAACACTGCAAAGGTGAATTTAGTTGAAAGATATTCAAAAGAGAGCAACTCTACATGCTTTGGATGGCACTGATAAAAAGGAACTCGTCAGTTCTGTGGGTTGGTGCCTTATTCGGCTCGCTCATATCCTCTTTGAGGCTGGATCCTGGAGCCAAGACTGAGCCATTGCACCCCTATGAGCACAAGCAAACTATTTCAAGTTTCCAGATCCTTCTGGTTCCTGAAGAAGATTCAAATGGTGGGGAATCTGCAAGTAGTTCATATTTGTTTGTTGATTAAAATCATACAATAGAATAAAAAATGACAATCACATTTAATAAATTACATCCATAAAAGAGAAGCATATACCTCCTACTTTCACCTTAGTATTGGCTCTGTAGAAAATGTGGGCACTCTAGGGCGGCTAGTAAACCCAGGATCAAGGGAAGGGCGAGTAGGTATCTCAAACGTAAAAAAAGGGATGGGCAACATGACATTGCAGAACTAAATACGCTTTTACTCGACAATTAATCTAGATTGAACCTTGAGATCTCAGAGACACTCACCCGCCAATTGGACATAGACAGGAACGCACTACGACAAATACTCTCATGTAAGGCACACCATTGTTGGAGGGTAACCACCCGATGCATTAATTAACTTAGTGACAAGAACGGGGCATTTTTATACGGACCTATGACTCAAGACATTGCTTCCCACTTTATGCCCGTGGTGATGGGTGACTCGGGTTCTGTGGTCCAGACAGCCTCTGAAATTGCGGCAGTGTTTACATCCTACCACTGACAGCTTTAGGTTTGTGACCCACAACCTCACATAGAGCGTATTTAACCGCTACTCAATGACATTCTGCTTTCATCTTCGATGGCGGCCCAATGGCAAAGCCATAGAGGAAACAATCACAGAGGATGAAATTCACACAGCCATCAGGGACCTGCAAGCTGGGAAGACCCCAGATGGCTTCCCTCCTGAATATTGTTCCACATTTAGAGACCAACTGGTTCCCAACTTGCTTCGTCTCTTCACTGAGGCCTTTCAAAATGACCTAGACTTAGCAGCTATTCTCGTTATTCCAAAAACCACCTGCCCTTGCTCGAACATGGGTCCTACTGCCCCATCTCCCTGCTTAATACAGATAATAAAATCAGTGCAAAACTTTAGGTGACCAAGCTTCACTGGTTCTTCCTGCCCTGATCCATCTTGATTAATGTGGCTTTGTGCCAAACCGAAGTACCGACAATGTATCCAGTGGCTTCATTGTGCCCTTGCCCCTGTGGGGAATCTGACAGGAGACAGCTTTATTCCTTGCTGACTTTGAAAAGGCTTTTGACATGGTTGAATGGGACTACCTGGCGGCAGTCCAGCTTCACATTGGCTTTGGACATTGTTTCCGCATGATGACCTCCCTCCGGTACTCAGCCCAATGGCTCAAGTCCGTCTCAACAGGACGCTCTGGCAAATTTTGGATTGAAAGGGGCACCTGCCAGAGGTGTACTCTTTCCCCACTACTTTGTGCTCTGGCGTCGAGCCTCTACCAGGGTTGGTCCACTATGATGCACCAATTGAGGGGCGGTGCTGGACAAATGCCTTCGAGGACAAGACCTTCTTATACATGGACGATGTCCTCCTCTACCTACCAAACCTGGAAATCTCAGACCCTCAAACTCTTTCATCTATTTGAGAAGGCCTCCGGCCTGTGCCTTAATAAGACAAAATCCCTTCTTCTTCCTCTGTGTGGCAATACTGCTTCAACCGGTTGGAGACTGAGCATCCCCCTTCGTCAGCTCAGCTTCAAATTTCTAGGGACACATATGGGGACTACACCAGAATTTACACAAGCATTCAATCTGACTTCCCTTCTGAAGAGCACTAAGGCTAGCCTGACTCCATGCTGCGACCTCCCCTTAAACTGCTGCGGTAGAGTCGTGCTGATGTTTTCTTTCTACAAAACTTCCCACTCTATATTCCTAATACCTGGTTCACGGAAATAGCGTAATTGATTTGCATTTTCCTCTGGCATGGGCACCCACCCTGGATAGCCCAAAATACTTCCCCACTCTGTTTACAAAAGAGGACCCGGGGCAGTGGACCATCATTTATATTACTGGGCATCCCATCTTCTTCTTGTTAACAACTGTTTGTTGGGCAGCTGGAACAATCTAGCGTATTAGCTGGTACTTAGTGACTCCCCTATGGAGAGGCCGATAGCCAGACTCAAAGGATTCCACCATTGGGATCTCATTGCCATCTCTACCCTAGCCGATGTTTGCAGCGAGTCCACTCTGTGTTCTTTCACCGAAGTTCAGCACAATTTTATTTATCGAACACCCAATTCCACTGATACCTCTAGGTGCACCACACCCTTGACTCTTACAAGGAGGAACTGCACAACCTACCAGACTTTAATCTCCTCGAAGCCTGGCTGAGGTTCAGGGGATGAGGTAAAGGGGGCGTTTCCCAATTCTATCAGGCATTGATGAGCAACACCCCAGGATCCTTAAACTCACTGCGCCGGAGGTGGAAGGGTTGGATGGGGAGTCGGACAAGGTTGACTGGCGAAAGACCTGTATTACCCATAAACATCTGGTGATATTGGTCCGACTCCTGCTGATCCAGATGAACTACCTCCACCACAACTATATGACTCCCCAGAAGTTGGGACGGGCACAAATCCTTACTGATCCCAGGTAATCCCTGATGCCAATCCTTGGAAGCTGACTTCTTTCACATGGAATGGCTGTACCCACAAACTGTATCATACTGGTCCCAGGTTGACACTACTGTGTTGGTGGTCCTGGGTACCCCCATAAACTTATCCACTATGGTGGCAATACTGGGTCTGCTTGATGGGCTCGGTGAGCCTCATGGGGACAGAACATTAATTGGACTAGGAACTCTGATAGCCAAAAAAGACATTGCTTATGCTTCAAAAAGACTTTCCCACCAACACTGAAACAATGGTGCACTGGGATGGGCTGTTGTGCTAAACTGGAAGAACCAATTTACATTACCCGGGGTTTCCCTGCGAAGTTCTCCAAGATCTGGGGAAAATGGTGGGACTTTTATGGACTATCTTCCACACTGGAGTCCTTGGCGAGTCATGTAAGTTAAACTCTTGTGGGGAAGGAAGGGAGGTAGGGACGGGACTGGCTTGAAGCTTTATTATTGGTGCTTCTGCTTCTTTTTGTTCTTGATTACTCTATTTACTTGCAGAAACTTTATAAAATCTGTTTATTAGACAGGAGAAGCACATTTAATGCAGAGTGTAACTTATAGTTACCATCATGATGTCATTCAAAACCCTGCATATTATGATTTAGAGACAGTGAAATGATGGATAAAAAATCATGGCTGCTCAGCCAGAGGCAATACATATATGGAGTATATGAAGGCATTCAGATGATCTGTTTCGGTGTTAACAAATGTCATTAGCTCACTCCTGAGGTGAAGCGGAGCCAGACCACACATTTTTCTACATTTGCAGTCACGTTAGGATCATTGACACTCAATGAAAATCTCAATGGGGTTGTAGGACTTTACAACACAGGACTTTACCAACCAGATGCCTTTATCGCGCATTGCAAGTATAATTAAAGTAAGTAAAACCTGTATCTGTGAATAGATGCAATATTTTCTTTTTTTGGGGGGGAGGGACTCCCTCAAAACAACACCTTTCATTTACTCTTGATTTGTTTTTTACCATTACCCACCCCTGAACCCTAGAATTACCCTTACCCCCTTTACCATTACCCATCCCAAACCCCCTCTCTGTCTCTCTCTCTCTCTATATATATATATATTCCATATATATATGCAGATTCACTTAAAACCAAAGGTTACAGGGATGTTATAGTTGTTATAGTTTGGCTCACATTTCAAACTTACAAAACCATAGAAATTCAGCTTATAGAGTTATCTCATGCAAGTATAACTCATGCATTAAGGTAGCTATAACTCTCTCCCCCGCAATGCACAGTTTTTTCATCAAAAAATTTACTGCAAGTATTACTTTGATATTATCAATGATGTTATTAAAAATGTCAAGATGTCATGAGTGCCGTAATTTGTGGGGTAATTAGCAGTGCATGGCGAGGGCGCAAGCTATAGTTACATTAGGGCACGAGTTATAGTTACTTGAGATAACTCTGACTAACAGGTGAATTTCAATGGTTTAGTACGTTTAACCCCTGGCCGATGCCCGCACTACCTCACTGGTGCGGGTCACAGCCAGTGGCCAACACCAGGGAGGGGGTTGAAAAATCATCCGATGCATTACATCGGAGGATTTTTCTTTAATAAAAACAACGAATACCCGCCTGCACCTTTGTGACATCAGCATGCCGCGAGGCAGGCTGACATCACTATCTGTTTTCCCCATGGCCGCTTCCTGCTCCGGTGAGGAAAACACGCCCAAGCGGGCCTCCCCGACATTCGGGAAGGCCTCGTTTGAAAGGGGAGATTCTCCCCTTTCAAACTAGGCCTTCTTGAACTGGCTTTCTGCCCCTCGATCGCAGCTGTGCCAGGAAACCCCCACTAAACACCAGGGAATTCACTTGGGGGGGGGTGGCTACTTTTTGTTTTTTTAAAGGTAGGTTTACTCCGGGGGGGGACCGTGAGCAGGGCGATCCTCTGTGGGGGCAATCATTTTTTTAACAGCTCTATGGCCCCCAAGGAAACCATACAGCTGTTAGAAATATATATAGATCTATTTATACATGTATAGATATATCTATGTAGATATATTTATCTATATATAGATATATCTATAGATATGTTTATAGATAGATCTATATATATATTGATGTGTGTGTGTATATAGATATATATATGTGTGTATATATATATATATATATAAATATATATATATACATATATATATATATAGAGCGATCACTTTTGTCAACATGTGTGTGGTTTTCCTGGGGGCTGCGATCGGCCCCCAGGAAAACCACACCCATATAAAAGTGATCTCTTTACATATATATATATATATATATTCGCCACCAGTTCTCTTGCAGTTGCAGCTTGCGTCTTGAAAGCAACGCACATACTTCAACTGACACGTTTTAACTGTACCTTTTAGGCAGCAATAAAAAGTCAAGTAATTCTTGTGATTATTTGTTTCTGCTACAAAGGGATCTGACTTTTGTCTAGTGGCAGTTTTGATGCCATAAAGTAGCGCAGAAGGTTTATATGCCTACTGCAAAGATCAAATCTGTATTTTATGTAAATAGTTGAGTTGATTAGTAAACCCAGCCATTACCTGCGCTATAATACAAATGAAATGTATGTGCGAGGGCTACGGAGAGATGAAGGGCACTTTTGCTGGGTGGTAGTGAGGAGATCGGAGGAGGAGGTAATGGGGGTGGGAGAACCAGTAATGATTGTTGGACGGGTGCTAGAGGCGCTAAAGACTGTGACGATTGGTATGTGACAAGGTGAAGTAATCGTGTGTTTTTTGGGTTTTTTTTGTGTCTTGGGAGTTTCCTGTTGCAGGCGCTAGGCCTACCAACGCAAGTGAGGTATCATTTATATCGGCAGACATGGGGGAACACAGAATAGAAGAACAAGTGTTATTGCACCTTGTCTTTCTCAACATTTTTTCCTTCCAAATGTAAGACAGTGTGTACAAAAGACATCTATTTGAGAAATGCCCTGTAATTCACATGCTAGTATGGGCATGCCGGAATGTGCAAATAACCACTGCTTCTCAACACCTTATCTTGTGCCCATTTTGGAAATACAAACGTTTTCTTGATAGCTATTTTCACTCTTTATATTTCACCAAATGAATTGCTGTATACCCGGTATAGAATGAAAACCCATTACAAGGTGCAGCTCATTTATTGGTTCTGGGGACCTATTGTTCTTGATAAACCTCTACAAGCCTTATATATCCCCGCAACCAGAAGAGTCCAGCAGACATAACAGTATATTGCTTTTACAAATCTGACATTGCAGGAAAAAGTTACAGGGTAAAACATGGAGAAAAATGGCTGTTTTTGATCAGCTCAATTTCAATATTTTTTAATTTTAGCTGTTATTTTCTGTAAGAAAACCTTGTAGGATCTACACAAATGACCCCTTGCTAAATTCAGAATGTTGTCTACTTTTTAGAAATGTTTAGCTCTCCAGGATCCAGCATTGCTTTCTCACCCATTTTTGTCACTAACTGGAAGGAGGCTGAAAGCACAAAAAATAGTAAAAATGGGGTATATCCCAGTAAAATGCCAAAATTGTGTTGAAAAATGTGGTTTTCTGATTCAAGTCTGCCTGTTCCTGAAAGCCGGTGATTTTAGCACTGCAACCCCTTTGTTGATGCCATTTTCAGGGGAAAAGCCACAAGCCTTTTTCTGCAGCCCTTTTTTCCCATTTGTTTTCTAAAAAAACGAAATTGTCTGTGTATTTGACTAATTTCTTGGTCTCCTTCAGGGGAACCCACAAACTCTGGGTACCTCTGGAACCCTAGGATGTTGGAAAAAAAGGACGCAAATTTGGCGTGGGTAGATTCTGTGGACAAAGCGCGAACTGCCCCAAATAGCCAAAAAAGGCTCGGCACAGGAGGGGGAAAAGGCCTGGCAGCAAAGGGGTTGAATACTGCAACACTTGAAAGTCTGCATTTATACAATACAACTTTAACTCTCAGTAGATTATGTTCCTTATACATATATACCCTTTTTATGCTATCAGGTATCTATATATTTATTGCTTTACTGCTACTGTGCAACAGAAAAAATCACTCTCTCCGATGAACTATTCTGTCTCACCCTAGATATCTCTCTCTACTCTATTACCCATCCCAAACCTCATTCTACTACAATAATCTCTGAAGTAACCTTACTTAGACCTTTCCCTCCTGGCTCACCCCAACCCTCAGTTTACCACTATGATCTCCCAAACAACCCTACTAAATCCTTCCCTCATGTATATCTCCTTTGACTCACCTCAAACCTCATTTTACTAATATGGTCTCCCTAAACCCTTTCTACAGATTGTTCCCTCATCGGTCTCTCCTTTTATTCATCCCAAACCTCATTTTATTACTATGATCTCCCAACAAACACTTTCTAGATTCTTCCGTCTTCTATTCCTCCATTATTCTATTCAATCCAACTAAAAGGCTCACATGTCCACTGCTTTAAGTAGCTCATATTTCCCTATCGTAATCCACCACTAATACTT
Organism: Pleurodeles waltl; assembly: GCF_031143425.1. Classification (NCBI taxonomy): domain Eukaryota; kingdom Metazoa; phylum Chordata; class Amphibia; order Caudata; family Salamandridae; genus Pleurodeles; species Pleurodeles waltl. Next base: position 64,257,201 of record NC_090444.1, on the reverse strand, counting down.
TTGGTAGCGCGAATCTCACTGAAAGGCGCTTTGATGCCTCGTCAGGGGTAGTAAGTGCTATATAAATACAATTGCAATTACAATTTCATGAAGTCTCATTACGGCTTCTGAGCAAACTGCTTTAGCCTTGTGTTGGTGGATGGAGTGTGATTGGTTGGCTTATGACAATCCATCGTTTCTCAATAGTGGCCTCATGAGAACTCTGTGTGACTGGTTGGGATTTCTGTGGGGAGAATAGTAAGGCTATGTGAGAAGATATTGTAAAGGGTGATGTATCTCTGCCCCCTACTGCTCCCTTCCTCTGCACTACGTTCTGTAAAAACACCATCAACTACAGAGTGAAAGGTTTCTGCCGCTAGAAAGGAGAGGTTCTGGAGAGTTTCTCTCTGAAGAGCCACTTAAGAGATCAGATTGAGAGGTTAGCCCTGTAGTCCACAACTCAAAGGAGACCAGTGATGTCTAGTAGGACAGCACAACTCAACTCTCTAGGGCCCACTATTGTAGCTGTCAGATATGTTGCAGAAAATTCTGCGTCAGGCAGTATGCAATCGCATGCATGGTGATGCATGCACACATACATTATCATACTGGGTTGCCATAGCGTCATGAGGCATACGTGTGCATGCCTGATGATGTCTACAAGCGTACACACCATCACAGTTTTTTTTCTTGTGGTGCACAGTATGAGGAGAACACATCCTTTTCCCCTTTTGCCGATGCATTGGTGGGCAAATTGCAAGATCTGTTAACTTTACCAGTGCTTGTTAGTTTGAGTAGATAGTATATTGCTTAGCCACTGCTGTAAAGAAGGCACCAAGGGCCAAATTCATCAAGGTTTTGTGTCGCCCTTGCACCACGCAAGGGGGTGCAAGGGTGACTCAAAACCTAACTGAGTTTTATCAAGCCACGCAAAGCCACCTTGCGTGGTTTGATAAATCTAGAGTTATATAGACTCTAAGCCACCATGCGCGGTTTGATAAATCTAGAGTTATGCAAGACAGTGCAAATCGCTGCTTTGTATTACTCTGCAGTAGGGAGGCATTCCATGGGGGGAGTGAGGGTGTTTCCATGCATCCACCCATGAATTCTGACCCATTTCTAGGTTTATCAACACTGGTAGACCTGGTAATGTGTCAGAATTGTATGCCTCCTCACCAGAGCCACAATGAGAAGAAATGTCTTTATTTCTCCTTGTTGTTAGAGGAAAATGCCTTGTAGTAGTTAATTGATGGATCCTTCGTAGGTCATAAGGTATAGGTCCATTCAGCTTAGTTACAGGTCACAAGTAACGCCCCACCAGGAGCAGCATCCTTGCTGCTCAGCCCACTCTCACCAGCTGACATTCACCCACCAGGCACTCCTCAACATTCCAAGCCTCACACTCACGGGCTGAGCAGCAGGGAACTGGGCACTATGGAGAAGATGCTTAGCAACCGATTACAAGTCACAACACATCTTCCTCCTTTAAAGGAATTAAAAAAATATAATTAAACAATCAACCAGTCCCATAAGTAATCATTCTCATTATTAAACATCATATCAAGAGAAAAAAGATGAAAGAAAATGATCAATCAGTCTGATCAACATTAGAAACATAAAATATCAACAGCTAAATACAATTTACTCCTACTGCACCCAGTGCGCCCTTAGCCTCTTAAGAAGGACACACAACATTGGGGCATAACACACATTCCCCTTACATATTTGGGTGTAATACATATGCTCCTACATCCTTAACCCCTTAGGAAGGAGACACCACATCAGCGCTTACAAATGCATGGCAGGACTAGGGATTCTCATACCCTCTATAGTACGCATGACAGGACCAGGGACCTCTCATACCATCTACTGCATGCATGTCAGGACCAGGGACCTCTCAAACCATCTACTGCATGCTTGACATACCTTCTACAGCATGCATTAGCAGGACCAGGGACCTCTCATACCATCTACTGCATGCATGGCAGGACCAAGGGACCTCTCATACCATCTACTGCATGCATGACATGCCTTCTACAGCATGCATGGCAGGACCAGCGACGTCTCATACCATCTACTGCATGCATGGCAGGACCAAGGGACCTCTCATACCATCTACTGCATGCATGACAGGACCAGGGACCTCTTATACCCTTTACTGCATCCACAAAAACACATGGAAGCACCAGGGACTTAATCACACACTAAAATGCACATACATTGGGGAAACCTATTACACATTCCCCACAAGCACATCCTTTCACGGAACATGGGTAGGGGCTGATTATGAGGTCAGTGGATGGTTTACACTGTCCGCCGAACTTCTGACAGGGAGTTTGCTGTCATACTGGCTACCTCGCCGCTGGCCCCATTAAGAGTTTCCCATTAGGTCAGTGGGTGGAAACCTCTCCCCTGTGGCCCCCTGCCCCCGTTTTCTGCCAGCATTTTCTTGACTGCGGCATTGCCATGAAACCGCTGGTGGAGAAGGGTGTCGTAATCCCCAAAACGATGGATTGGTGAATGTTTGGATTGTTCAGCATTCCGTCCATCATCTGTTCTTTTTGCAGTAATCCCCAGGGCAGCACTGCTTGCAGCGCTGCCCTGGTGGATTAGGATCTCCGCCACCACCACCTCCAGAACGCCGGAATCTCTGTTCCTGGTGGAACTGGCGGTTCCCTGGGGGCCCGACCATCAGGGCTGTACTGTGGTGGTCGGACCACCACATTGGTGGCGGTCCAACTGCCATCAGCGAGTCTGGTGGTCCAATTACTGCCAGACTTGTAATGAGGCCCATACTGTCTAGTACTAAAAACACGGATGGATTAAACCCAGATCTGTGACCAGGGGTGAATGTATGATTGGTTACGCATTCCGTCCATCATTTGTGTTTGCTTGCTTTCGTCACCCACCATTACTAGGTTCCCTACAAAATGTCATTTTCTCTTAAAATGCGGTTCCGTGTGATTTTCCAAAAAGGCCCTGGGGGAGAGCGCTCCAACACACATGCACATATGGAAACACTTACTGAACAGAACATGCGATTTTGCACAGATGTGTGTTGTATGCACTTCCTGCTTTCCGCAGTAGTGTGTGTTCCAGCCTTTGAGGTGCCGCGTCAGGAAGTCGCCTTCAGCGCATGAATTCTACATGCCGGGAATGTTCCCGACAATATGCATTAGCCTCGCAGCTCCTGTGAACCCCTCTCACAGTTCCAACGTCCCGTGTCAGGGGCAGCGGAACGGCAGCCTTGCGTCCGGGAAGATTCACACCGCCTTACAATGGTTGCCCAGCATGCGCATCCTTAGCAACACTTTACTTAAAAACAAATTCACATAATGCACGCCTCCCTTGGCAATGCTTGCGCCCCCAACAGTTAATCAGATACATGCGCCCCCTCACCGTTTCCCCTGAGGTGGGGGCCAAATTCAGGCATTTTTGCCGTTGTAAATAATAAGAAATAGGTTTATTCAGCCTAGATACAGGTTACAAGTAACTCCCCACCAGGAGCAGCATCCTTGTTGCTCAGCCCACTCAACGTTCCATGACCTCACACCCTCAGGCTGAGCAGCAGGGAATGGGAACTACGGAGGTGATGCAGGGCCACCGACGACAAGTCACAACATCCCTCTAAGGATTCTTTTGTGTTTTGTGCAGGAAGAGGCCCCTATCTGCACAAACACATTCCTGCCTACAATGCAGGCACCCTTGCAACATGGCACAAGGGTGCCTGGGTTGGTGCTAGGCAGCCAAAAGAGAGTCAGCTCTAGAAAAAGCCAGGAATGTGCTGTATAATTTTAAATAGGGCACATCCCTGCCCTTTCCCTCTCACGAATGGCAGAGCAGCGAGCTGGCTTACTGTATTGCGCTGTGTGAAAGTTTGTTCAATAGACCCTAAGTTTGTTTCTCTTCAGCGTAAGGGATTCCATGACTGATGGGTAGCAGTAAACATACTTGGGTTCAGGGTATGCAGCATTCTACTCTATTAGGTTCCAGGAGTAAAACAATTTCTTAGTTTTGCAGCTCTGCTATCGCCAAACAGCCATTCTCTGTAGCTGCTACTCAGTGGTGCAAATCCCTCTCAAGAGAGGTTTACTGTTTACCAGACCTTTTGCCCTTTTAAATACTTACTGTTTTTTAAATTTGCCTTTTTATGCAAAATCATCTATCAATAAGCTGTTGTGATCTTCCTCTGGGTTTTTAATTTTCGGATTGTCTTTTATTTCTTTTTCCATACTTATTTATATTTATTGATGTTCTCATTTCTCTTATTTTGCTTCTGTAGAGTGACAGTGTCCACTTGCCCTTGAGATAGGGTGCACTTAGTGTCTGCATAAATAAACATTCAAAAACTACCTAACACAATCTAATGGACGTGTATGTACAGTATACATAAACATCATCTGACATACATATCATGTCTTTAATGTTGAAATGTCTTCCCATTGAGTGGAGTTTTCTCTTACCAAGTCCAAAGGGCCAATATTTTGCTAGACAACATTTGGGATCTAATATTCACATCAGATTATTTTCTGCTATCAAGCCTGTTATGGGATCCCCATTGGCCCTCTTATCTATTTAAATTTGTTTTCTGCCAGGTGGCAGTCTCTACACCTGTTGCCGTGGAAATTTACAGCACAACAGATGCTCATTATGACATCACAATACCAGGCCAGAGAAGGACTTCATGGCGCTTCAGCCTTACTTATTCATTGATCTTTGTGCCTAGCAAGAGTGCCAGGCGCACAGACTTTGAGCAGTCTCAGACACTGTCATGCACCTCTTACGGATATAGACAGATTGTGCCAATGACGATGTATAGAAGAAGACGTTCCTCAGATATCTACCAGCAAACAGGTAGGCATGGTAAGGCGTGGGGGATTGTGTGAGCCTGGCATGTGTCCTTTTGAAGCCTGATCCACTTCCAGCTGAAGGGGCCTTTGATAGACGGACAACAGCACTACCTGTCAGGCTCAGAGTGTTGGTTTCATGGTTTGCATCTAGGATCCTGCTCTGCGATCACCTCTCTCTTTGCTGATGCTTGCCTGCTGCCTCCCTTTGGATGCTGCGGAGTTCTCAGCTTCCGGAATTATTGACATATGTCTCTCTTTTGTATGCAGTAGGCTTCTTGCATAGAATCATCAAGGTCGCACACTCTGGGTGTCTAACTTTGTTTGGACAAGGATGTACTTTTCCTAGTGGTGAATGTGGAAGGCATAGAATCTTGCCATGTGTTCTAGAAATTGAAAATATTTACTAGGCCGGGGGTTGTTCAGGTGCAGATCCAAGTCAAGCTTCATGGTATGAAACAGTTAAGAGGCTGCCATATTAGGATGTGCCCTACAATGTTAAATCACCTCCAAAACAGAACTTGCGCTTCTCACCCAGTATGCTAGACTTTCTGGTGAATATTCCTGCAAATCCAGAAATGACTGATATGCATTAAAAGAGAAGTGATGCACTTCTCACCACCTGCGTATAGTACCAAATAGGAAAAGGGGGGTGCCCATTACTAACCAATTTTCAAAAAAGCAATGTGGACTTAATAATAATGGTTAGGTTTTAAGAGGTCTTTAAAGACCACTTTGGAAGGTGATTGATAGATTTTAACCATCGTCCCTAGGAGAAATTAAGAGCACCTTTGTGCACTGAAACCACAGAGTGCAAGGTGCATTGGTTAAAGCGTGGTAATCTAAAAATCCCATTTAAACTCTCTAATCACCTTTTCCCCATATATATCTAGACCTCGTTTTGCTCCTTTAGGCTCTCTCTCACTCTCCTTCTTCTCCTTCGTCTCCTAACCTCTGTCCCCCGTGTCTCTCCCACCTTTACATCCACAATCCCTTTCTGTTTGTCGCTGCATCTATCTTTCCTTTCTCTCCTGTTCTCTCGCTTGCTTTTTAATTTTATTGTATATTCTTTCTCTCCCTCTCCTCATTTTCTGGAACCTCTTTCCTATATCTTCTTCCTACTTCCCAATCTTTTTTATCCTCCTCTTTCTGTCACCCTCGCCCCAGACAATGCACACAATCTTATGGTGTTGTATGTTCAGCTGACATAAATATCATGTCCTAATTCCTGAAATGTCTTTCTGTTGAGTGTAGGATTTCTCTTATTGAATCCAAAGAGCTGATATTTTGGCAGACAACATTTAGGACCCAATATTCATGTCAGAAGATGGTCTGCTAGCAAACTTGTCATCGGTCCTCATTGGTCTCTTTTCCTATTGTGATTTGTCTTATGACAAGTGGGAGTATTAATCTCTTCCAGGCTCTACTCCTGTTGCCATGGAAATGACAGCACAGCAGATGCTCATTATGGCATCAGGTTTTCAGGCAATAGGTGGACTTCATGACACTTCAGCCTTACTTATTCTTTGATCTTGCCTAGTGTCAGTGCCAGGGGCATGGATTTTAAGCAGTTTCAGATACTAGCATACACCCCTTACAATTACAGAAAGGTTGTGCCTGTGATGCTGTTTATAAGGAGACCTTGTCAGACATTCATCAGGAAACAGCAGGCATAGTAAGGGGTAGGTGATTGTGGGAGCCTCGGATGGGTCTATTTGAGGCCTCTGACCTGGGTGAGAACACTAGTTCCATATTGAGCCAGGGGAAGCCTCAGATAGACAGACAGCAGCACTGTCTCTCAGGCTCAGGGTGTTGGTGGCACAGTTTGCATCTAGGACCCCACTTTGAGATGACTTCTCTCCTAGCTGCTGCTTGCATTCTTCCCCCAGTTTGGATGCTGTGGAATTCTCAACTTCAGGAATAATGGGCATTCTTCTCTTTTTTTGCATGCAATTGACTTCTTGCCTAGAATTCTTGTGGTCACACCCTCTGGGGGCCCAACGTTGCTTGGACAAGCATAGCCCTCTCTGAGTGGTGAATGTTGAAAGCATGGACGATTGCTATGACTTCTAGAAATGGAAATTATTGACTAGTCTAGCGATTTTTCAGCTGGCGATAAAGGTCAGGCTTCATGGTATGAAACATTTAAGAGGCTGCCATATTTGAACGTACAATACAAAGTCAGATCACCTTCAAAATAGAAGTTGCACTTCTCAGCAAGTATGCTATACTTTCTGGGGTCTATGCCAGCAAATCTAGACATGGCTCATATACATTAAAATAGACAGCATCAGTACTTCTCGCCAACTGCATATAGTAGCAAATAATGGAGACTCGGAAGGGGGTGGGCGTCATTACGCAATTAAAAAATAAACAATGTGAAACTACCTAACACAATCTAATGGAGGTGTGTGTACAGTATACAGAAACATCATCTGAAATAAATACCATGTCTTAAATATTGAAATCTCTTCCCATTGAGTGTAGTTTTCTCTTACCAAGTCCAAAGGGCCAATATTTTGCTAGACAACATTTGGGGATCTAATATTCACATCAGATGATTTTCTGCTATCAAGCCTGTTATGGGATCCCCATTGCCCTCCTTATCTATTTAAATTTGTTTTCTGCCAGGTGGCAGTCTCTACACCTGTTGCCATGGAAATTTACAGCACAACAGATGCTCATTATGACTTCACAATACCAGGCCAGAGATGGACTTCATGGCGCTTCAGCCTTACTTATTTATTGATCTTTGTGCCTAGCAAGAGTGCCAGGCACACAGACTTTGAGCAGTCTCAGACACTGTCATGCACCTCTTACGGATATAGACAGATTGTGCCAATGACGATGTATAGAAGAAGACCTTCCTCAGATATCTACCAGCAAACAGGTAGGCATGGTAAGGCGTAGGGGATTGTGTGAGCCTGGCATGGGTCCATTTGAAGCCTGATCCACTTCCATCTTAAGGAGCCTCCGATAGACAGACAACAGCACTACCTCTCAGGCTCAGAGTGCTGGTTTCATGTTTTGCATCTAGAATCCTGCTCTGCGATCACCTCTCTCTTTGCTGATGCTTGCCTGCTGCCTCCCTTTGGATGCTGCGGAGTTCTCAGCTTCCGGAATGATTGACATATGTCTCTCTTTTGCATACAGTAGGCTCCTTGCATAGAATCCTCCAGGTCGCACACTCTGGGTGCCTAACTTTGGACAAGGATGTACTTTTTTGAGTGGTGAATGTGGAAGGCATGGAATCTTGCCATGTGTTCTAGAAATTGAAAATATTTACTAGGCCAGGGGTTGTTCAGGTGCAGATCCAAGTCAATCATGGTATGAAACAGTTAAGAGGCTGCCGTATTAGGATGGGCCCTACAATGTTAAATCACCTCCAAAACAGAACTTGCGCTTTTCACCCAGTATGCTAGACTTTCTGGTGAATATACCTGCAAATCCAGAAATGACTGATATGCGTTAAAAGAGAAGTGATGCACTTCTCACCAACTGCGTATAGTACCAAATAGGAAAAGGGGGGTGTCCATTACTAAGCAATTTTCAAAAAAGCAATGTGGACTGAATAATAATGGTTAGTTTTTAAGAGGTCTTTAAAGACCACTTTGGAAGATGATTTATAGATCTTAACCATCGTCCCTAGGAGAAATTAAGAGCACCTTTGTGCATCAAAACCACAGAGTGCAAGGTGCATTGGTTAAAGCGTGGTAATCTAAAAATTCTATTTAAAATATCTTATCACCTTTTCCCCATATATATCTAGACCTCGTTTTGCTCCTTTAGCCTCTCTCTTACTCTCCTTCTTCTCCCTCGTCTCCTAACCTCTGTCCCCCGTGTCTCTCCCACCTTTACATCCACAATCCCTTTCTGTTTGTCGCTGCATCTATCTTCCCTTTCTCTCCTGTTCTCTCGCTTGCTTTTTAATTTTATTGTATATTCTTTCTCTCCCTCTCCTCATTTTCTGGAACCTCTTTCCTCTATCTTCTTCCTACTTCCCAATCTTTTTTAGCCTCCTCTTTCTATCACCCTCCTCCCAGATCATGCACACAATCTTATGGTGTTGTATGTTCAGCTGACATAAATATCATGTCCTAAGTACTGAAATGTCTTTCCGTTGAGTGTAGGATTTCCCTTATTGAATCCAAAGAGCTGATATTTTGGTAGACAACATTTAGGACCCAATTTTCATGTCAGAAGATGTTCTTCTACCACACTTGTCATCAGTCCTCATTGGTCTCTTTTTCTATTGTGATTTGTCTTATGACAAGTGGGAGTATTAATCTCTTCCAGTCTCTACTCCTGTTGCCATGGAAATGACAGCACAGCAGATGCTCATTATGGCATCAGGTTTTCAGGCAATAGGTGGACTCCATGACACTTCAACCTTACTTATTCTTTGATCTTGCCAACAGTCAGTGCCAGGGGCATGGACTTTAAGCAGTTTCAGATACTAGCATGCTCCCCTTACATTTACAGAAAGGTTGTGCCTGGGATGCTGTTTATAAGGAGACCTTGTCAGACATCCATCAGGAAACAGCAGGCATAGTAAGGGTTGGTGATTGTGGGAGCCTCGGATGAGTCTATTTGAGGCCTCTGACCTGGGTGAGGACACTAGTTCCATATTGAGCCAGGGGAAGCCTCAGATAGACAGACAGCAGCACTGTCTCTCAGGCTCAGAGTGTTGGCTTCACGGTTTGCATCTAGGGCCCCACTTTGAGATGACCTCTCTCCTTGCTGGTGCTTGCATTCTCCCCCCAGTTTGGATGCTGTGGAATTCTCAACTTCAGGAATAATGGACATTCTTCTCTTTTTTGCATGCAGTTGACTTCTTGCCTAGAATTGTTGTGGTCACACCCTCTGGGTGCCTAACGTTGCTTGGACAAGCATAGCCGTCTCTGAGTGGTGAATGTGAAAAGCATGGACGATTGCTATGACTTCTAGAAATGGAAATTATTGACTAGTCTAGGGATTTTTCAGCTGGCGATAAATTTCAGGCTTCATGGTATGAAACATTTAAGAGGCTGCCATATTTGAACGTACAAAACAAAGTCAGATCAACTTCAAAATAGAAGTTGCACTTCTCAGCAAGTATGCTATACTTTCTGAAGTCTATGCCAGCAAATCTAGACATAGATAATGCGCATTAAAATAGACAGCATCAGTACTTCTCACCAACTGCATATAGTAGCAAATAATGGAGACTCAGAGGGGGTGGGCGTCATTAAGCAATAAAAAAAAAAACAATGTGAAACTACCTAACACAATCTAATGGAGGTGTATGTACATTATACAGAAACATCATCTGAAATATCATGTCTTAAATATTGAAATCTCTTCCCATTGAGTGTAGTTTTCTCTTACCAAGTCCAAAGGGCCAATATTTTGCTAGACAACATTTGGGGATCTAATATTCAGATCAGATAATTTTCTGCTATCAAGCCTGTTATGGGATCCCCATTGGCCCCCTTATCTATTTAAATTTGTTTTCTGCCAGGTGACAGTCTCTACACCTGTTGCCGTGGAAATTTACAGCACAACAGATGCTCATTATGACATCACAATTCTAGGCTAGAGGTGGACTTCATGGCGCTTCAGCCTTATTCATTGATCTTTGTGCCTAGCAAGAGTGCCAGGCGCACAGACTTTGAACAGTCTCAGACACTGTCATGCACCTCTTACGGATATAGACAGATTGTGCCAATGACGATGTATAGAAGAAGACCTTCCTCAGATATCTACCAGCAAACAGGTAGGCATGGTAAGGCGTAGGGGATTGTGTGAGCCTGGCATGTGTCCTTTTGAAGCCTGGTCCACTTCCATCTTAAGGGGCCTTTGATAGACGGACAACAGCACTACCTATCAGGCTCAGAGTGTTGGTTTCATGGTTTGCATCTAGGATCCTGCTCTGCAAGCACCTCTCTCTTTGCTGATGCTTGCCTGCTGCCTCCCTTTGGATGCTGCGGAGTTCTCAGCTTCCGGAATTATTGACATATGTCTCTCTTTTGCATACAGTAGGCTCCTTGCATAGAATCATCAAGGTCGCACACTCTGGGTGTCTAACTTTGTTTGGACAAGGATGTACTTTTCTGAGTGGTGAATGCGAAAGGCACAGAATCTTGCCATGTGTTCTAGAAATTGAAAATATTTACTAGGCCAGGGGTTGTTCAGGTGCAGATCCAAGTCAATCATGGTATGAAACAGTTAAGAGGCTGCCATATTAGGGTGTGTCCTACAATGTTAAATCACCTCCAAAATGGAACTTGCGCTTCTCACCCAGTATGCTAGACATTCTGGTGAATATACCTGCAAATCCAGAAATGACTCATATGCGTTAAAAGAGAAGTGATGCACTTCTCACCAACTGCGTACAGTACCAAATAGGAAAAGGGGGGTGCCCATTACTAAGCAATTTTCAAAAAAGCAATGTGGACTGAATAATAATGGTTAGTTTTTAAGAGGTCTTTAAAGACCACTTTGGAAGGTGATTTATAGATCTTAACCATCGTCCCTAGGAGAAATTAAGAGCACCTTTGTGCATCGAAACCACAGAGTGCAAGGTGCATTGGTTAAAGCGTGGTAATCTAAAAAGCCCATTTAAAATCTCTAATCACCTTTTCCCCATATATATCTAGACCTCGTTTTGCTCCTTTAGCCTCTCTCTTAATCTCCTTCTTCTCCCTCGTCTCCTAACCTCTGTCCCCCGTGTCCCTCCCACCTTTACATCCACAATCCCTTTGTGTTTGTCGCTGCATCTATCTTCCCTTTCTCTCCTGTTCTCTCGTTTGCTTTTTAATTTTATTGTATATTCTTTCTCTCCCTCTCCTCATTTTCTGGAACCTCTTTCCTCTATCTTCTTCCTACTTCCCAATCTTTTTTATCCTCCTCTTTCTATCACCCTCCTCCCAGATCATGCACACAATCTTATGGTGTTGTATGTTCAGCTGACATAAATATCATGTCCTAAGTACTGAAATGTCTTTCCGTTGAGTGTAGGATTTCCCTTATTGAATCCAAAGAGCTGATATTTTGGTAGACAACATTTAGGACCCAATATTCATGTCAGAAGATGTTCTGCTACCACACTTGTCATCTGTCCTGATTGGTCTCTTTTTCTATTGTGATTTGTCTTATGACAATTGGGAGTATTAATCTCTTCCAGTCTCTACTCCTGTTGCCATGGAAATGACAGCACAGCAGATGCTCATTATGGCATCAGGTTTTCAGGCAATAGGTGGACTCCATGACACTTCAACCTTACTTATTCTTTGATCTTGCCTAGAGTCAGTGCCAGGGGCATGGACTTTAAGCAGTTTCAGATACTAGCATGCTCCCCTTACATTTACTGAAAGGTTGTGCCTGTGATGCTGTTTATAAGGAGACCTTGTCAGACATCCATCAGGAAACAGCAGGCATAGTAAGGGGTAGGTGATTGTGGGAGCCTCAGATGGGTCTATTTAAGGCCTCTGACCTGGGTGAGGACACTAGTTCCATATTGAGCCAGGGGAAGCCTCAGAGAGACAGACAGCAGCACTGTCTCTCAGGCTCGGAGTGGTGGTTTCACGGTTTGCATCTAGGACCCCACTTTGAGATGACCTTTCTCCTAGCTGCTGCTTGCATTCTTCACCCAGTTTGGATGCTGTGGAATTCTCAACTTCAGGAATAATGGGCATTCTTCTCTTTTTTTGCATGCAGTTTACTTTTTGCCTAGAATTCTTGTGGTCACACCCTCTGGGTGCCCAACGTTGCTTGGACAAGCATAGCGCTCTCTGAGTGGTGAATGAGAAAAGCATGGACGATTGCTATGACTTCTAGAAATGGAAATTATCGATTCGTCTAGGGATTTTTACGCTGGCGATAAAGGTCAGGCTTCATGGTATGAAACATTTAAGAGGCTGCCATATTTGAACGTACAATAGAAAGTCAGATCACCTTCAAAATAGAAGTTGCACTTCTCAGCAAGTATGCTATACTTTATGGGGTCTATGCCAGAAAATCTAGACATGGCTCATATGCATTAAAATAGACAGAATCAGTACTTATCACCAACTGCATATAGTAGCAAATAATGGAGACTCAGAGGGGGTGGGCGTCATTAAGCAATTTAAAAAAAAACAATGTGAAACTACCTAACACAAGCTAATGGAGGTGTATGTACATTATACAGAAACATCATCTGAAATAAATATCATGTCTTAAATATTGAAATCTCTTCCCATTGAGTGTAGATTTCTCTTACCAAGTCCAAAGGGCCAATATTTTGCTAGAAAACATTTGGGGATCTCATATACACATCAGATGATTTTCTGCTATCAAGCCTGTTATGGGATCCCCACTGGCCCCCTTATCTATTTAAATTTGTTTTCTGCCAGGTGGCAGTCTCTACACCTGTTGCCGTGGAAATTTACAGCACAACAGATGCTCATTATGACATCACAATTCCAGGCCAGAGGTGGACTTCAAGGTGCTTCAGCCTTATTCATTGATCTTTGTGCCTAGCAAGAGTGCCAGGTGCACAGACTTTGAGCAGTCTCAGACACTGTCATGCACCTCTTACGGATATAGACAGATTGTGCCAATGACGATGTATAGAAGAAGACCTTCCTCAGATATCTACCAGCAAACAGGTAGGCATGGTAAAGCGTAGGGGATTGTGTGAGCCTGGCATGTGTCCTTTTGAAGCCTGGTCCACTTCCATCTTAAGGGGCCTTTGATAGACGGACAACAGCACTACCTCTCAGGCTCAGAGTGTTGGTTTCATGGTTTGCATCTAGGATCCTGCTCTGCGAGCACCTCTCTCTTTGCTGATGCTTGCCTGCTGCCTCCCTTTGGATGCTACGGAGTGCTCAGCTTCCAGAATTATTGACATATGTCTCTCTTTTGCATACAGTAGGCTCCTTGCATAGAATAGTCAAGGTCGCACACTCTGGGTGCCTAACTTTGTTTGGACAAGGATGTACTTTTCTGAGTGGTGAATGCGGAAGGCACGGAATCTTGCCATTTGTTCTAGAAATTGAAAATATTTACTAGGCCGGGGGTTGTTCAGGTGCAGATGCAAGTCAATCATGGTATGAAACAGTTAAGAGGCTGCCATATTAGGGTGTGCCCTACAATGTTAAATCACCTCCAAAACAGATCTTGCGCTTCTCACCCAGTATGCTAGACTTTCTGGTGAATATACCTGCAAATCCAGAAATGACTGATATGCGTTAAAAGAGGAGTGACACACTTCTCACCAACTGTGTATAGTACCAAATAGGAAAAGGGGGGTGCCCATTATTAAGCAATTTTCAGAAAAGCAATGTGGACTGAATAATAATGGTTAGGTATTAATAAGTCTTTAAGGGCCGATTTGGAAGGTGAACCATCGTCCCTAGGAGAAATTATGATCACCAGTGTGCTTCGAAACCACAGAGTGCAAGGTGCATTGATTAAAGCGTGGTAATCCAAAAATCCCATTTAAAATCTCTAATCACCTTTTCCCCGCATATATCTAGACCTCATTTTGCTCCTTTAGGCTCTCTCTTACTCTCCTTCTTGTCCCTCGTCTCCTAATCTCTGTTACCCGTGTCTCTCCCCCCTTTACCTCCACAATCCCTTTCTGTTTGTCGCTGCATCTATCTTCCCTTTCTCTCCTGTTCTCTCGCTTGCTTTTTAGTTCTATTGTATATTCTTTCTCTCCCTCTCCTCGTTTTCTGGAACCTCTTTCCTCTATCTTCTTCCTACTTCCCAATCTTTTTTATCCTCCTCTCTCTACCAGCCTCCTCCCAGATCATGCACACAATTTTATGGTGTCATATGTTCAGCTGACATAAATATCATGTCCTAAGTACTGAAATGTCTTCCCGTTGAGTGTAGGATTTCCCTTATTGAATCTAAAGGGCTGATATTTTGGTAGACAACATCTAGGACCCAATATTAATGTCAGAAGATGTTCTGCTACCAAACTTGTCATCGGTCCTCATTGGTCTCTTTTCCTATTGTCATTTATCTTATGACAAGTGGGAGTATTAATCTCTTCCAGTCTCTACTCCTGTTGCCATGGAAATGACAGCACAGCAGATGCTCATTATGGCATTAGGTTTTCAGGCAATAGGTGGACTCCATGACCCTCAGCCTTACTTATTCTTTGATCTTACCTAGACTCAGTGCCAGGGGCACACTGTGGGGGGCCTTTAAGCCCACATATTTTCTGGAACCTCTAAGGTGGCCAGTATCTTTTCCAGCTTGGGAATTACCTGTGGTGTGAGTCTCACAAGCTCTCATTCAGGGGACTGTGAATAAGCATCCAAGCCATCAAGAGATACCCTACATTGGACAAGTTGCAAAATGTGCACTCTGGCTTCACTCTGCGGAGCCTATAGTCTTGTCGCCTTGTCCTGTGGCTTGAGAGACCATGTGCCTGTCCATTGTCTCCTCACTATCTTACCCACCCCAGGAATCATATCCTTTCTTGGATTCAGTCTTGATGTCTCCTCAGCACCAGCTGCACAGCCCTCTTAGCCAGGTGTTCAAGCATGGCGATGCAAGTCCCATGCAGTAGAAATCTGTCTTTATTAGGATGACTAGCTCCAGATAAACGTTTGTGATCCCTTGAAGACTTGTCATGGGATTGGATGTTTAATGTGACTCTTCCTGCTTTGAGATTATTCCATTTGTGGCCCTGTTGAGTTTGCATGGCGGCGTGCACGTCCTCCTCAGATTGGGGGCCCTGCACAGTCCATTCTTGGATGATGGCTTTCGGCTTGAGAATAATAGGTTATCATCACTGCCATTTAGGACACTTGTGCAGCTACCCCTTACCCCTCTGATAGCACCTTTCAATATCATTCCTATCTCCTGGAGTCTCTAGTACAGGGAAAGATTTACCGCCTGCTGACTTGTATTTTGGAGAAAAAAACAAGATATGTTGATGAGCAGAATTTATTTATTGAGAGTTTTACAAAAGCTCTTTAGAGTCTTAGAAGAAGCAAGAGTATATTGAGGAACACGAGGCAAGGGAGGATGGTCCTATCGAAGGGGCATCATCCATATGGTATCTTCTTTGATTGCGACCCTTATACAGCGAGAAGTGCTACTACAAGGCAGGTGTAAGAGTGTTCTGAATTGTAAGTAGTTAGGTGCAGATCTCAGGGATAGGTTTGTGGCATTCTGCAGTTTAGAACCCTACACTTCCAAGGATATGCCCTGGAGTTCTGGCCACCATTTTACGCTTTTAAGTGCTAGATATAGGAACATAGATTATGTTCTGTCATACAAACCCTGCATTCTGTCTTGCATGCATTATATATTCTGAATACTAAGGGCCTGATTTAGATATGGGCGAACTCTAAATTACATTTTGTCCCATGGGATTTATATTTCTATGGACGGGATATCCGTCAGCGTTGTGATGGAGTAACCCTTCCGCCAATATCAAAATCAGGCTATAAGTCAGATATAGTCATGAATATAATCCTTAAACATGTGTATCTTTCACACTATCCTTTTACAGTTTTTTATGGAATATATGGCTGCAGCCTCCTACATGCAGGAATTCTACCAAACCAACTGATATCATTACACACCAATAGCCCCAAGATGCACCTAGAATCATTTTTTTAATAATTCAGTAGGAGCTCAAATACATGAATGCCAGTGGAGACATTTTTAAAGTGCCAGCTGGAATTTCCCTGTGGGTAGGGCTTGGAGTAGACAACTCGCCTAAAACCTATGTGTTCATGGAGCCATGAACTTCTGCAGTACATAGAGGAGTACGCACACCTAGGAATGTGTTGTGGTTGGGGTGAGTGTCGTTGACATTGTCCAGTTGTCGCACTTAAATGTTCATAGTAGGCAGCTGTTTGAAGCACAGTCTTTCTTGGGTGGATGGATGCAAATTCCACACTTTGGGAGGATTTTGCCATTACTTTTTAGTTTTTTGTTAGTTCATCTTTGCTGCACAGTGACCTGGTGCTACCTGACATGGGAGGACATCTGTCCACTAGAAAGTAACTCTAGTGAAGCTACCCAATCCTATGTCAGGTGGGGATAGCACAGCAATGTGTTTGTTTAAAACCTTTTATGGCATGTGGCTCATTATTGTCATTTCTGTGATTCTATATATCACAAACATGGCCGAAGGGAGTCATTACCCTTTACTGTGGAACACACAAGTAAATTGCTTAAATATACAGGTAAATATCCTATGAGCATACGGCTTATCGAAATATACATTAAACAGATAAAATAGTGATAACAATTACAATATGATGAAGCAACTATATATTAAATACATGATACTCTCTACAAAAGTGTGTAATAAAAAAATAAATGTATGCAACGAAATCGAGGGGAAGGGAGGAGGGGAGATACAGACAACATTCTCCATGTTGAATGCAGTGTAATGAAAGTGAACTGAGTATGTCACAGCAATGTGGAATAAATTGAACATTAAAATGTGTAAACAAATGATTACACTTAATATGAACTCAGCTAACTAAGTAGGAACACTACTTACAAAAGGTTTTTGAAACTTCTTCAGAAAAGGGCTGAAAGCAGATATCTAGGGGGGGAATGAGTAAAACCCATTAAGTAGGCCTGAAGTTCCTGTGACACCAGGAAGTTTGAGCTCTTTGGTGTAGCAGGTGGACACGGGGGCGCTTCCAGCCTTTCGATGGTGACGTAGACCCTCCTTGCCATGTTAGATAGTATACACTCTTTCACTTCTCCTTGCAGGTCCACTCATGTGCCTTCTCTCCTCCTCCTCCAGGTACCACAGACGCCATGGATTATATGGACGTCGAGTCGTCTATCACTTTTTCACGGTAAGCGGACAGGCATGTCCTAACTTTTGACACCTCATCATAGGAAGGAGTAAGCTCCAGTTATCTGCAGCATGTTTGCCCTTTGATGATGCATTTCAAAGGCAACTGCAGCCCAGCAGGCAGGGCTGGGAGTGAGGCACAATGTTGTAGGTGACCAACCTCAGGGAAACCCTTGTAGTTTTGGGGTACATTTTCTAGAAAAAAATGTTTTACCAATATATTCATGAACTTGCAGTCAGCAACTAAATACATGCGGAACAAGTTGTGGTCCAATCTGTCTGAGTTGTGGCCCCACACGCCCGGCTTCTTGTACTCTACCCAGGAGGTAGTGGTGGGAGAAGACAGCCAGAGCCTTGACCTGGGTGTAGCCCTTGTGTGGTTGTTTTCACAGTTCTTGCTGTAGCTCTCTACCAGTACCTGCATAGGAACTAAAGCCCAACTAGTCCCCTTTTGAAGTGCAGGAGTGTGCTTATTTTAAGGGGTAAAAGGAAATTTTAACTATGGTGGGGCAGTGGGGGATTCAGAGGGGCATGTTGTCATTTTTGGAGGCCTCTTCAAATCTCCCCCAATCGCTCACTGGTGCTTTCCATCCCTCCTTTTTCCTCTCTGTGGTAGGCCTGCATCTCTCCCTTTCTCCATTGCTTGTCTTTGAATCATTTGCTTACCGGTTGTCCCACCTTCGACTTCCCCCTGTTCACGATGGTTCTCTTTGCAAGAAGTAATGTCAGATTCAGGAACCTGGGTTGGGCCTTGTTCTTCATGGAGCCTGGGAATGCTCATAAAATGCCTCATTCCATTGCATTCAGGTCTGATCCGGAGCTTCTCTGGCCACTCTCCAGAATCCCACAATTGTGGGACAGTGGCATAACGTATGGACAAGCCTTGCCTGCTCCAAGTCGCTTCGTGAACAGGATGGTTCAGCATTGGTAGTCAGCTTTCTCAGCATTTTGATGAATACGGGGGTCATATGCCCTGTGCAGGATATTAAACTGTAGATCCCCCACCACAAGAAGCTTTATTCTACAATTTTATTGAACTCCTTTTCATGCAGTCCCCTACCAAGGCTTTTCTAGCATATGTCTTTTTGACATTCTAAAGAAACCCCAAACCCTTCAATATTGTTCTGTAGAGGCATGTTTTCAATTTTCTCTGATTACCTATGGTGGATACTACTTTTACACATTCATGTGTAGGGGGTTCCATGTCTGTTATACCCCATATTCTGCATATCCTGGTTATCATTGCTGTGTGGTTAGGAGTTGTCTAACTGTCCGTATTCCTCCATCCTTATCTCAACATGGCTAGTGCACCATTCTGAAAGAGATCCCCTATCTTGGTGTCCCAAGCTATCTTCCACATTTGTCGTTCCCCGGAGGAATGAAGACCCAGATATACCGGCAATCACTTCTAAGGAAGTTCTGGAGTTTGAACCACCACTGGAAGATTGAGCAAGTAGTATAATAGACAGGGAAACATCATCATTTTAGCAACTGCTATTGTACCAGGCACTGCTAGAGGTAATGTGTTCCATACCGAAATGTGCACTCGCAGAGATGCCGCAGTGGTCCTTAGATCCCAGACAAGCAAGCCTTGATCTGTATAATCTGTCCGCACCTATAAGTAACAGAAGGCAGCCATTTAAATCCCACTATCTCTGCCTATTTTATCCATCTCATGTTATCCCTTCATCTCAGCACATGTATGGGCGCAGGGCACCAGTTTCTTTCTTTTCTTCCCTCCCTCTCCCCTGGGCATAGGTAGATACATCCTCCACCCAACATCAACCCAGAAATATCAATTTTTGTTTTCTCCTTGTCCAGGATATAGGTATTCTGAGGGGTTAGCGTCAAAGTCTGTGTACCCGCTCTCACATATTCTGCTACCCCGTAAGAGTCATGTATGAGTCCTATAACATCGCTCACCCCATATATTTCTGGCATATTTATCTATTCTTCCACTGCAGACGTATCTGACTATCGCTTCCCTTCTCTCGGGCTCATCCTGTATCTTCAGTGGTGGATGACATTTGCTGCAGCAGGGAACACTTCCAGTGTGTCTTCCTGTACTTGCTTAGAGGAGGGGCTAGTATCCATCTGTTCCCTCTCTGGTGTCTCCATCTACGGGTCCTCCATCTCCATTGGGGCGATTGGTCATTATGGTGACTGACTGCCCGTCTCCTTCTGGTGGCTCAAATTTCTCAACCCCTTCCTGCTTCTTATGGGCCTATGAGAACGAAAGTATACTGTCCTGTGATGATCTTCAGCTTCGCTGGGAGGAGTAGAGTACTTCAGGTTTGGATCTGGTAGTCTCATCTTCATCCAGGGAAAGTGGATCTTCTGTGTAACCCCTCAGGCCTGTACTCCGGAAAAATCCATATTTTTGCTATTCTTTGTAATGAATTGAACATCTATTCTTGCAGCCCTCTGTATTAGATACCGGACTCTATGAGGTAGCAACTTCACTGCTATGTTTGCATTAAGCAATGTCACATTTACTTTGTTATTTTAAGCACAGTGAGATTAAGTGATTTGCCCAGAATCCCAGGATGTTGAGCCGAGACTCGCTTCTGGTTCTCAGTTCCAAAGTCAGCCCATCCTCTCCCGCCACACCTCACACTCTTCACCTATCAAGTCCAACAAAGCTCACACCGTACAACCACCCCTTCCGCCATACTCCCTGAAAGTCGCGCAAGCAGTTGATACCAATTGTAACACTTCAATGTCTTTGTCACTGATGTGAAGCCGTGCTCTAGGCCTTGTGAGGGACCGGCTCAGCGCTACATAAACAGTACAATTCAGTACAATTGTTTTCCAAAGCCCAATCTACATTTTATGAATTCTCACATTGAGTCCCAAACCCTAACTGCTTTTATGCTTTAATTTATCTTATCGGTAGGCCAATTATATTGAATGTGCATTGCATTTTAGTAGCAATCTGCAGCTCATGCTCATCAAGGGATTCTCGGGTCCAGCCTATGTTTCATGCACTCCTGTATTTTAATTTGGAGCTTAGACTTCCATGTATTATACTCACAAATTGCACTGATGAATTGAAACACAAATGATCAAAGACTGAAATCTGAGTGTTTAAATGAAAGAGGAAAATATATTTGGTCATCGTCGTAGAAAGAATGCTCAGTTTTTTGCTTACGAAATATCTATTCTTACCCAGAGCAGACTTTAGCCTACATACTGTACTTCTTCCGAGGAGAGAATGCCTGGAAGGGACTGAGCATTTCTTAAAAAATATCCTCTCCATCATCCTACTGTCAGGAATGTTAAGAGGGGCCAAGCATCAACATGGGGGTACCTTGCCCAGCTGGGGCCCCCATAGCTGTGGCCCCCATGGCTGTGGCCCTGTGAAAACCCTACCTTTGAGATCTGAATTTCCCATTGATCTGCAACCTCAAGACCTGTTCTTGTGTTAGTCAGAACAGTACCCCAATCTCAGAAGCTCCCCCTCTCCCTGGCTTGTTGGGACATCTATGATCCTAAACCAGACGAGCGGCGTAAACAAATGAGGCAGGTTCCTATGATCTGGTAGATGGTCCATACCCCACCAAGTATATGAGACATTGTAGATGACAGTGTGCCTCATGAGAGTTGAGAATGGAATGAACTTCATATTCAGACACCTCACTGTCAGTGACTGGGGCAGGAGGTGGAATAGAACAGAGTGGCAAGAAGGGAGCGGGTTCTAACTAGTAAACATGGAACACTGGGTGTATGTACCAATGCATGAGTAGTAAGAGTTGTACTGTTACTGGACTGATAACCTGTGAAATTGAGAAGGGAGCAGCAAAGCTAGGCTTGACCTTCACAGGGTATCCTCGAAGATGTAGCTGATGGGTGGAGATCCATACAGAATGTCCCACTTTAGAAGGTCACTGATGTCGCTCAACATAATGCTTGTAAGTTCTTTGGCTGCATTCGGGTGTTGTTGAATGTTTAGGTGTTGTATAATGTTCTTTTGTACCTAATACATTGATGAAAACAGACCTTTTCTGGAGGGAACTGGGCTCCAGGATTCCTGAATGGGTAACATGCAAGGGTAAAATCCATAAAGACAATACAATGGTTATAATTTCAAGGAACTATTTAGTGAGTTGTTCTACATTAATCCAGCAAAGGGAATTCACCTGCTCCACTCCTCCTGGTACTGGGTCACACTGTATCCAAGATACTGTTCTGTGGCCTGGTTCACTCTTTCCTCAGAGGGAGGATGAGAGCTGCTGAATTTATGTGACTTTAATTGTAAGAGGTTTATTGAAGCAGACCTGAATTTAGAAGTAAATTGTGTCCCTTGGTCTGACATGATATCCGTTCAGACAAACTATCTCCTGTATGAAGATTTTAGCCAAACTTGTGCTGCAGCAAGAGATGCAATAGGTATGAAATGCCCCATCTTAGTGAGTGAGTCAGTTACCAACCAAAAAGCTGTAAATGTGTTGAGGCTGGTACGTCCACAAAGAAATCCGCAGATATGGCTGACCACGGCAGAGAGGGCAGAGAACGTAAAGGGCGTACAGGTTGTTCGTAAACATTTTCCAAATGTAAACAAACAATGTACTTGTGGATAGATTTTAGCATTTTTGGCCACCAGAATGAACATGCAATGAATTTTTCAGTGCATCTATTCTCAGGGTGGGTGGTTAAATGTGCATTGTGACAGAGCGGCGGAGTCTGATCTTACAGTTCCTTTATCAGTACAAAAAGTATTTTTTCTCTTTGGAGGATGCATTGTTCACCGAGTCCTTGTCTCTGTGAACAGTGCAGTCTTCCAGGAAGACTGTGGGTGTGATAGGTCTAGTGTGCAGCACAGAAAGGACTTCAGGTGGAGATGATTCCTCAATGATTTTGCCATTCCTTGCTAAACTGTCTGCTTTACTGTGTATACTTCCTTTCATACAATTAATGTGAAAGTGGAAATAAGAAAAGAACAGCATCTATTGTGCATCTCTGTGATTTTTCCATGCCATTGACTTGAGAAAACCAAGGTTTTTATTATCTGTCTAAACGTCCACTTCATGGTTGGCTCCTTTGAAATTGTGTTTTTAATCTCCAAATGTACCTTTGATGGACAATAACTCTTTATTGTGTATACAGTATAAATGTGTTCATTCTCTGATAAGATTAAAGAAAAATAGGCCTCTGACTGCAAGGCCCCTATCTGCTGGTCTCTTTGAGACAGGATAGGTCCAAAGGTTTTTTGAGGGGGCATCATTTTATATAAAAAAAAGATAACCCCATGCATCCCTGATCCCTACGATCCTCCACACATATTTAATGACCACATTTACTTAGAATCCAGTTCTTGAGAAATAGAATAGGGGAACAGAAAGGGAGAAACACTGGAGTGCCAGCTGCATGGAGCTCGCTTTCACCACCTGTAAACAAAAGGCATACAGATTAAAAGTTTGAAAACACACTAGAAAATGAGCAAGTCAAAACCATAAGTCATTGGCTGTTCCTTTCACTACCTGAGGGTAAAGAGACAGTTTTTCCAACAGGATGAATCTGGAGATTCTAAGATTAAAGGACCTGAATGAGGAACAGAGAGAAGTAGGTCGCAACAGCACAATGACTCCTGCATTGCAAAGCTACACACAAGAACACAAGAACATAACAAAGGTGTACACGGGAGATCAATTGACCAACCTATGCACCATTACACCAAGCAAAGACTGATTTAGAATGCAGCCCTTAAATACTGTTCCGCCTAGCATGACCTGGAACAGTAACCTTGTTGTCGTCTTGATTTGGTCTGACCAATATACCGTACACTGGAATCCCTTCCAGCTTGACCCCTTCCAACTCGACCCTTGACCCTCGGGTAGGTCGCTCCCCCGCCGCTGCAGCTCCACCTGCCCAGACCCCTGCCACCTGTGTGTAGGTCTTGACTCCACTCTGCACCTTGCATCCGTTCTGCCGCTCTCTCTCTTATTGCCTTCTTTCTCCTACTACCGTGTACTCTCTTCTTGTATCTCACTGCCTTTCCTTCTCCTGTTGCCGTTTTCTCTCTTGTTGCCAATATCTATCTTGTTGCCTTAATCTCTCTTTGCCTTTTCTATATTGCTGACTTTTCTATCTTGTTGCCTTAATCTCTCTTTGCCTTCTCTATATTCTTGCCTTTTTTCGCCTGTTGCTGTCTTCCCCCTAGTTGCCTGTTTTGCGCTCTCCCGCCTTCCCACCTTCCCATTCTCCCGCTCTCCCGCCTCCCACTTTCCTGCCGCTGCCCCCGTGCGGCCCCGCCCCCCCTGCTTCCATTCGTTGTCCCCCCTCCCGCCTCCCAGCTGACCCCTCCTCCCCTCCTTCCCTTTTATGGCGGCCGCTGGCGCGCCAAAGGCAAGCCCGTCTGCGCCTGTCCGCGCCTGGACCGCGCCCCGCGCCAGAACCCTGGCCCCCACCGCACTCAAAATACCCATCTTAGATACGACGCCGCCTCCCTCAATGCCCTCAACCCCGGACGCACAGCCTCCTGCTACCAAGCCAGCCCCAAACGTACTTATGGACCCTTCGCCTGTCAAGCCTGCAAGTATACCTTCCACCGCGCCTGCATTCCTTCCACCGGTCCATGCTCCAACAACCACCTCAAGTGCATCCTCCTCAACACACGCTCCGTCCACAAGCACGCCATCGAACTATGGGACCTCCTGGACACAACAGCACCTGACGTCGCCTTCATCACAGAGACCTGGATGAACGCCTCTTCGGCTCCCGACATCGCCTTAGCCATCCCAGACGGCTACAAGATCGCCAGGAAAGACCGCGCAAACCTAATCGGGGGAGGAATCGCCATCATCTACAAGAGCTCCATCAACGTCACGACCTCCACCGAAGACAACCTCCTCGCCGCCGAACACATGCACTTCCAGATTCACACCGACCCCAGAACCACCCTCAGCGGCTCTCTCGTCTACAGGCCCCCCGGCCCTCACGCCCCATTCAGCGAATCCATCACTGACTTCATCACCCCGCACGCCCTAGCTTCGCCTGACTACATCCTCCTCAGGGACCTGAACTTCCACCTGGAGAAGAACAACGACACCAACACCGCCACCCTGCTCGCCAACCTCGCCAACCTTGGACTCAAGCAACTGGTGAACACCCCCACCCACACTGCCGGCCACACGCTCGACCCCATCTTCTCCACCAGCAACCACGTATCCTTCAGCCACGCCTCTGAGATACACTGGACCGACCACAGATGTGTCCACTTCACCTTCAAACGCGGGACCCACCACCTTCGCACACAACCAATCACCCGCAGACCCTGGAACAAAATCTCCACAGAACAGCTACCCTCCACTCTAAACCATAACCAACCAGCCATCACCACCGACGCCAACAACGCAGCCCTCAGCCTCACACAGTGGATCACCAACTGCGCCGACAACCTCGCCCCTCTCAGAAGCCACCCAATAGAGACCAACATCAGGAAACCTCCTTGGTTCACAGACGCCCTGAAAGAATCCAAGAAAACCTGCCGTTCCCTCGAAAAAACCTGGCGCAAAGAACACACTGCAGAAAACATGTCAGCCCTCAAGACCGCCACCCGTGAACACCACCAGCTGATCCGCTCCACCAAAAGAACATCTTTCAAAGAGAGACTGGACAACAACACTCACAACAGCAAAGAACTCTTCAACATCGTCAAAGAGCTCTCCAATCCCAACGTCAGCTCCAACACCATCACGCCCTCACAAGAACTCTGCAACTCCCTCGCTACTTTCTTCCATTGAAAGATCACCGACCTACACGACAGCTTTGGACCCCAGATCCCGCCGACCACCACTGAACCAACAGCCCCAGCCATTACCCTCAACGCCTGGACCCCCATCAGCTCTGAAGAGACTAGAATCACCATGAACACCATCGACTCCGGCTCCCCTTCGGACCCGTGCCCCCATCATATCTTCAACAAAGCCGACGCCATCAACGCCCCCTACCTCCAGAGCATCATCAACAGCTCGTTCGCTTCTGCCACCTTCCCCGAGAGCTGGAAACATGCGGAAGTCAACGCCCTCCTGAAAAAACCTACGGCGGACCCCAACGACCTGAAGAACTTCCCCCCCATCTCGCTCCTCCCCTTCCCGGCCAAGGTCACTGAGAAGGCCGTCAACAAGCAACTGACCAACTTCCTCGAAGACAACAACCTGCTCGACCCCTCCCAATCTGGTTTTCGGGCCAACCACAGCACGGAAACCGCCCTCATCCTCCTAGACCTCTCGGATGCCTTCGCCACCATGTGCCACCGCACCCTAATAACCCGCCTCCGCTCCACTGGTATCCAAGGACAGGCCCTGGACTGGATCATCTCGTTCCTCTCTGACCGAACCCAAAGAGTCTTCCTCCCGCCCTTCTGCTCAGAACCCACCGAGATCATCTGCGGCGTTCCACAAGGCTCCTCGTTCAGCCCTACCCTCTTCAATATCTGCATGAGCCCCCTCGCCAACATCGCTCGCAAACACAACATCAACATCATCTCCTACGCCGACGACACCCAGCTGATACTCTCCCTCACCAAAGACCCGGCCACCGCCGAAACCAACTTACAGGAAGGAATGAAAGACGTCGCGGAATGGATGAAGCTCAGCCGCCTGAGGCTGAACTCAGACAAGATAGAAGTCCTCATCCTCGGAAACTCCCCGTCCGCCTGGGACGACTCTTGGTGGCCCACGGCCCTGGGCACCACACCAACCCCTTCAGACCACGCATGCAACCTCAGATTCATCCTGGACCCCCTCCTCACCATGACCAAGCAGGTCAACGCCGTCTCGTCATCTTGCTTCCACACCCTTCGCATGCTCCGAAAGAACTTCCGCTGGATCCCCGCCAACACCAGAAAAACAGTTACCCACGCCCTCGTCACAAGCCGCCTGGACTACGGAAACACCCTATACGCAGGAACCATCGCAAAACTACAGAAACGTCTTCAGCGCATACAGAACGCCTCCGCATGCCTCATCCTCGACGTACCACGCCACAGCCACATATCCGCCCACCTGAAACACCTGCACTGGCTCCCCGTCAACCAAAGGATCACCTTCAGGCTCCTTACCCACACACACAAAGCCCTCCACAAAAAGGGCCCTGAATACCTCAACAGTTGCCTCGCTTTCTACACGGCCACCCGCCAACTCCGCTCAACCAGCCTCGCTTTCGCCGCCGTCCCTCGCATCCGCAGAACCACTGCTGGAGGCAAATCCTTCTCCTACCTGGCAGCCAAGACATGGAACTCCCTTCCAGTTCACCTCAGAACTACCCAGGACCACCTCACCTTCAGGAAGCTCCTCAAGACCTGGCTCTTTGAGCAGCAGTAACCCCCCAGCACCTTGAGACCCTCACGGGTGAGTAGCGCGCTCTATAAATGCCTTGATTGATTGATTGAACTTAGAATGGGTAAAATGCCAATACTCGCGTCCACAACTCCCAAACCTCCATTTACCCAACAGCCACAGGCGCCATACCACCCTTTGGTTTTTAAATCTCCCATGGCTCTCCAACCCCCTGAGATCTGCTCTCAAGTAAGTCCTGACACTAGCTCTTTTAGGCAGGTCTGCACTCATCTGACTTTTTGTGCAGTGCCTTACATAGATTCCTTCCCTGGGGCTGACTGGCAGGCCTCCAGCCAATTCATAGTGGTATGTGCATTCTGTGGTGCAGTCAGGGAGGGAACACCACCCCTGGGTCCCTTCCCAAGGTGTGGAGCTCTTCGCCTTCAGACTTTATTGGGAGAGGCCACTGAACCAACTGACCCCACTTGACCAGTGTAGAAGAGGTGGTGTCAGTCATGAAATGAATGCCAATTAAGGTTAACAAGAGATATCAGCTGATAATATTTTGTTTGTCCTTTTACACCCGTACTGCGGCCCTTTTTACTCCTGGTCTTGGGAGTGAGAGGAACTGAAGGTGAACTGTGTTTAAGGGCTTAGTTTTCTTGCGGTAGTTTCCACTCCTGGCTGTTCCTCTTGCCCTTCAGCAGCAAACAGAAGGATGTTGAGGAACTAAGAGCAGGACCTTGGGTTAACCTTCTGAGGTCTGCAAGGGGCAATTCAGCTAACCACTGCATTTTGGTGAATCAGCATCTAAGGATCCATCCTTTTTTGTGTGTCTGTTGTCCTTTGCTTCTGGGTCCTTGCTGTCCAAGTGGCCTCTATGAGGTCTTGGCTTTTGGAAGAGCTGACACACGCCCAGGGAGTGATGCTGCAAATGTAGAACACTAGTGTGGAGCTCCCTAAAGGATCCCAACTCTAACTGCACCAGGTGTCGATGTTTCTATAATAAGTGCGAATAATAGCGGTGAAAGAGAGGATCTCTGTAGCGTGCCTCACCATTAACTCTGACCAAGGGTAGGCTTAGTGAGTGCCGACAAAACGGATAAAATAGGGCCTAAAATTCATTTTAGGTAGTACCTGATGCGTCAATGACCCCAACACACTGTATCAAAAGACTTTTGTTGATCCGGGGAGAGTAAGGCTATGGGTCCACCAAGTTCCCTCACTCAGGAAAGTATGGTATGCAGGCGCCAGAGGCAATGTTGTGTACTCCTGCAGGCATGAAGCTGTTTTCTTCCTTGTGTATAACCATGTGCATTACACTGTGCAGTCTCAAAGCAGTATCTTAGCAAGGGTTCTAGATTTTATATTAATTTTGGGAAGTCAGGCAATATGAAGTGCAGGATTCTGGGGACTTCTGCGATAATTTCCCCTCGCAGATATTATGGTAATATTAGCTTCTCATAAGCCTCTTCAAACAGCGCTTTCAATTGTGATGTCACCAGGGAGGTGTATTTCTTGAAGAATTCTAACTGGTATCCATTGGGTCCTGGTGTTTAATCAGGGGCCTTTGCAGCCCATTTGATCTCTTCCTCAGTAGTAGGAAGATCAAGCTTTTTCTATCCTCCCTCTACAGTTTCCGCAGTCAGAGAGCCCTAATAATGGGGTTCTGAAATTCATCATGGGGAGATAGGACATATATGTACAACATTCTATAATAGGAAACTAACACCTTTTCAATTTCAAGCAACACCCACAAAATATGCTGCTCTCTGCTGATGACGAGCAAAAACCCAGAAACACGTGTCCAGAGATACACAGCACTTGCTGCACCTACTAAGGGGAAAGACTTTGATTACTTTTGTTAATGTAAAACTAATCTGACTGCATTTACCAAGATGCATTGGGGCTAACTTTTTGCTGGAGTGTGAGGCAGTGTGCTCCCTTTTTTTGCACCTTTGGAATTTCTACCGAGGCTGTACACAATTTGCATGCATCTTCCCATCTAGATGGGCGGTCACGGCTCACGGGGATTCCTGAGGAGCGGGGTGGCGCGCAGGGGAGGGAGGGTAACTAATACATTTACTTTTATTAACATAACATTTTAAAAAACATACCTCCTCCACTGCGCGCGTTCCTCTCTCCCGCATCGTTGCTGTAAGCAGGCACAGGCTCCCAGCCTGCCCTGCGGCCAATCCTGAAGCTGCTCAAAGCAGCGTTAGGATTGGCTGGGAGTGCCCTGGCGGTGTTTCTGGGCTGGAGAGAGCCCTGTGTGCATGTGTCTTTGACCGGTCCAAGACGGCCGGCCAAACACATATACACTCTGAGGGGAGTGCACAGTGCACTTCCCCCTGCTCGTCACCGACAATGCCCCGCCCCTTTCACAAGGAAGGGATAATAAATAGTTCATTATCCCTTCCTTGTGAAAGAATTTGCAGCGGTTGCTGCTGGCGGGGGTGACGCTCCTCCGCCCTTATGGAGGAGCCGCCCCTGTAGATGGGACAATTCACTAGACATAGGGCCTGATTTAGATTTCAGCTGACGGATATTCTGTCTGCCGAAATATAAATCCCATTGTAAATAATGGGATTTATATTTTGGCGGACAGGATATCTGTCATCATTGTGACAGAGTAAACAGTCCGCCAAAATCTAAATCAGGTCCATAATCTTTAATTGCCGGCCAATACAGAAGTTTTCCCGCCTTGATGTCCATTTCAAATATTCTACTTCATTAGTATAACCAGCCATTCAGCGCCGTATTGAGCAACTTTTGTTTGCCAGAGAAGACAATCCCTATCTGTAATTAAAAAGCCTGGCCCTCCCTCCCCAAATGGACAATTTCTTTCCTCCTAGTGGTCAATTAGCTACCAATGTGGCTCATAGCATAGCCCCAGCTAACCAGTTTAAAGGCCTGCCATACCATTGCCACAGAGGAGACAATATTCAACAATTTTATCCCTCAAATACTCCATGAAATCATCATCTTAAAGCCACCATGTGTTCATTCACAATACCGCTGGTGCACTCTGCCATCGACGATAGATGGTTGACTGGATAAGTGAGTGACCTGAGAGCCCCATGGGAAGTATGACGCAGGAGGTCACCGTGTGACGCTTCATAGCCGGTATACAAACGTAATCTATTTGAGAATGCATGGAACGTGCAAAGCAATGGTATGTAAATTGCTTAGTCGTCGCATGGTGGCAACAAGTCCCATTGGGGTGATCCACAGAGAGCAATGAGCAGCATGATGAGTTGCAGGGGCACCACTTGTGTCCAAAAAAAGAGTCCACACCACATTAAAGTCTCCTTCCATTACTGTCATACCTGATGGGGAGTCCCCCAAAAGAGGAGTCAATGCAAGCATCTTAGCCTTGGTAAAAAAAAGGGGGGGGGCAGGGTTGTCCTTCAGCGTCCTTCGCATGGCCACAAAGCTCTAGATTGGTAGATTCTACCTTTCACACCTCAGGTTAGACACTTCAGTTAATCATCTAGGGAAACAGTTCATCCTCTGGGGGGTCAAAATATGCACCTCGACCTCTGTGACGTGGTCATCTACCTGTTCTAGATTCTGTGGGAGAAGTGTCACATCACACCCCACTGCGCTGATTTAGGTCTCCGATGCCTTTCCCGTGTAAGCAATTGCTCATACAATAACTTCTGTGGAGCTTTTATCACAAGGACCTGTGCTTGGAGTGTGCTGACGAAAAGCCTCTGCGGGTCCTGTTTTCCTGCCTGTGGCTCAGGGGGCCTTGATTTTTGTGATTTTGTCCAATTTGAACTGTCTCAACATGGACCTATTTTTTGTCATCTCTGATGCACCAGACAGGTGTAAGTGCATAAATGAAGGTACCCAAGGAGGTTGCAATCCATCCAGCCAGGGAAGAGAGGGGACCAGTAAGCCGGCACCAACCACCATAGACACCAATGGAGCCTACCAGCTGTGGATAGCAGGGCGGGGGGAGTGGCTCACAATGATGTCCATAGGCTTCCGGCTAGATGCGGCCTCTAAATGGCGAGCAGTTCAGCGACTCACACCAAGGTAATTGTGTCCACGGAGGCCCAGGCTTCCAGGCCCCCCTTAAACTTGAAGCCCAGCGGTGAGAGCCTGCTGAAGCACATAACAGGCAGACAGTCCAACACTTCTCAGGCACAGGTCTTGGCTTCACTTAGGGTCCTTCACCATTGTCCGTGCAGTGGTTTCATGTACCAGTGCAGACCATGGGGCCCACAAATGGAAGGCCCATGGCCCTGCCCTCTCACGGCCCCTAGGGAGCCAATCAAGTCAGGTCCCTGATCATCCTACGCATCCTCCCTGGTGACGCCCAACTCAAGGCCACAACAGCCAACAGGCCCAGGACGCCCAGGCCAAATTGAGCAAACCAGGACTCCCTCAGCCTAGCCCCGGTGGTCCAGTCACTGCTCCACCTCCTCCTCCATGGCCTTGGATTAGCGTCCCCTTCAAGGGGGCAGCAGCATCCCAGAGTCCACCGCTACCATCAGCAGCTCCATCAGAACCATCCCAGGCAAGAGAATCCCATGCCCACACTCCTGGCCTCCGCAGTTCAGGACCCAGCCACCACTGCGGATTGCACATCACCGCCTCAACCATACAAGTGATACTGCCCCGGTCCTGAGTCTCCCCTGCCATCAGTGGAAGCAGGAATGCTTCATTGTTAAGGGGCTAAGGAGGGGTGTAACAAATGATTAATCTCCCAGGGATGATTTCAAGGAAACACGTCTGCCATCTTGCAAGCTCTGCCTACGCCCTCCCTCAGGGTTATTTATATTTCATACCATGTTTTATGGTATTCCACTGTTATATTTAAATAGCGGCTATTTTGTACCATTGCCAGTATACATCATTTGTCTATGAAGAGTTAAGATAGTTAAGCATGTATAAGAGTAACCACGTTTTACTATTAAATGTATGTAAACGGACCTGTCTTAAAAAGTGCTGCTGTTGTATAGTCTGTTGTATTTTCTATGAGAGTTTATGACATGTTATAAATAGCGAACTATGACCTCTGGAGTAGGAGGAGCTTGTGAACAGGGAAGGCATGCCTCTGCTTAGTGGTATCCCAACCAGTAAAGATTTACAAAATGTCAGTAAGGCGTGAATATCGCTCTGGGCTTAGGCTGAACTGCACTGTGTGTTGTGTAATCAGTTTCTTCTGCCATCTGTCGAAGACTCACATCTTGCTTATTCCCTCACAGGGTGGCAAGTACGCTCAAGAGAGCGTTTGGATTGCTGATGAAGTATATGGGAGGCCCCCTGGAGACAGACTCGTGCCAGCTCTGCGGAAACGCCTTCTGCCAGGAGTGCGGACTTGTGCTCCATTCTGATGGACTCCCAGATGGCCTGGATGTCGAGAGTACAAGAGCCCGGCGGGGCTCTTCAAGGAAAGTGAGGCAATGCAGTCTCACGTCCAGCAATCGAGGCAGTGGGAAAGGCGTGCCCAACGCCAGTAATCCGTCATCCCAATCGATCCATCATTCAGTATCAATGAGCTCCTCCGATGAATCAATATACGGATCTTCGCTTCGCTCTGCTTACCCGAGGAAAAGGAGCATCCTGGTTGACTGCCGGGACAGGACTTGTCCCAGGAACTGCTGCTGCTTTGGAACCAGTGCATGGAAACGGTCTTGCGGAATGGCCACCTCTCGCCCATCAGATAAGCCAATGAGAGAGCGGCGACCCAGAGGCAGGAAAAGGTACCAAACAGACAGCTTGCAGGTTTCCAGGTGTCCAAGGAGCACCACCAATCAGAAGAGGAACAGTGACACCAGCTACCTGTCCAGCTCAACCTCTTCCTCATACAGGATGATACCATCTCAGCAAAGCTTGCCTACAGATGCATCCAGCCGACGGCTTTTATTGCCGGGTGACACATCAGGACGGCTCTCCAGTAGTTCTGATGATGACTTGATTCAGTCATGCCACAGTGGCCATACAACTACATACTCTGGGAGGTCCACACCACATTCTGGCACATCTTTGAATTCTGATATATCAAGCATGGAAAGTGCACGGCCATTGGAGTCGAAACCTGCGGACCCTATATCCTCACTCTGTAATGATGAGGCATTTTCTCCCTCCGGTGTTTCACAAACCCTTCCTCCATATGCCAGGAAAATATCATTTCCACAGATCGTCGACATTCCAGACAGCGAAGAGGACTCTTCCCGTGTTTCCCATTTCAGTTGCCTGCTCCAAGAAGCTCAGTCAACCAGAATTGCACATCTGCTGAGACAAAGAGTTCTACACCCTCTGTATGGCTTTCCCGAACCTGTAGCAAAGTCACAAAAATGGGCAGAGGAAAAGCAAAAAACGAATGAAAAGAAAATAAGCCAATGCCCTGGGAAATTTGTGCCTAAAATTCAGATTAATGACAACATCTTGACTCCACCAATGAAGGAGGATGGAGAAGGTTTAAGGAGTGACCCCAGCATGGAGACATCATTTCTTAGCGACGCAATAAAGGAAAGGCTGGAGTTGCACCTCAACAACAAGGCCTTACAGAATGTCTGTGATTTGCCAACCACTGTAGAGAAATCTCAGGGAATGTTCATGCCTTTAGCCCCCAAACCTATTAAGCCCACACCATGTAGAAAGCGTGTCAAAACAGTGCTTGCAGCTCTCGTGACCTCGGAGGCCCAGCAACTTCCTGAGGCACACCTCCAGAAGAAGGTCCAGAAGCATCATTCTACACTTCTTGGAAAAATATCAGAATCTGCGCAAGAGGTTCTTCCTTCAGGGTCCCCAAGACCAGACCATGAGAGCTTAAAGGACACTGCTGAGATGAACGAAGGGCCACCCATCAAAATCACAACTCAAAAAACTGACAAAATGAATAAGCAGCAAACAGAGACGTGTGTTAGTACAGGAATGGAACAAATGCCTTCACAAGTGAAAGAGTTTGGGCAAATCCATGTTTTCTTGGCAAACTCTCACCTTCCAAAATGTGTTTTCAAGGGCCAAGGAATTAAAAGGCCAAGAGTCGGAAACATGCCATCCTTAAGTCACGACGTCATGCGCAGCCTAGAACAGAACCTGAGCCGCAAACACCATGTGCTTTTTAGTGGGCCTTCCCTCCACCCCACAAATTCACAGCCTTCTCTGCCGGTCGAGTCTGGAACATCCTCCATTATGCTGAAGAAGAAAGAAGCAGGTTTTGTAGAGTCCAAAACAGGACATAGCAGGGAATTATGTGGCCAGAAAAAGCTGCTGCTTGCCAAAGGGACACTGCCAGTCAAGCAAAAGCAGTCATTCTCTGTTGCATCGCCTCCTCCTCCCAAAATGCAACAAAAGCAAGGAGTGAAAACATCACTGTGGCCAAGAGAGCAGAAAAATGCATCCTCTGTGCCTAAAACCACATCAAGTACAAGTTCACTAGGGAGTAAACCCCGTGTAGCAAATGGAGGCAGTAAGAGGAGGAGGAGGAGGAGGAGGAGAAGGAAGTGTCATCCAGCTGTGACTAAAAGGTCTCAGCAGATGTTAATTAAAGGATTGGAACCATGCTTGCCCAAACCTCTCATCACAGTGAGCAAGTGCCTGCTTCCCAGGCCATGCCCTAGTCAAGAGAAGATTAGAAATGTACAGACGGATGGCTTGGAACCATGCTCGCCCAAACCACTCATCACAGGGAGCAAGTGCCTGCTTCCCAGGCCATGCCCTAGTCAAGAGAATATTAGATATGTACAGACGGATGGCTTGGAACCTCCCTCGCCCACACCTCTCAAGCCCACACCATGTAGAAAGCGTGTCAAAATAGTGCTTGCAGCTCTTGTGAGCTCGGAGGCCCAGCAACTTCTTGAGGCACACTTCCAGAAGAAGGTCCAGAAGCATCATTCTACACTTCTTGGAAAAATATCAGAATCTGCACAAGAGGTTCTTCCTTCAGGGTCCCCAAGACCAGACCATGAGAGCTTAAAGGACACTGCTGAGATGAACGAAGGGCCACCCATCAAAATCACAACTAAAAAAACTGACAAAATGAATAATCAGCAAACAGAGACATGTGTTAGTACAGGAATGGAACAAATGCCTTCACAAGTGAAAGAGTTTGGGCAAAACCATGTTTTCTTGGCAAACTCTCATCCTACAAAATGTGTTTTCAAGGGCCAAGGAATTAAAAGGCCAAGAGTCGGAAACATGCCATCCTTAAGTCACGACGTCATGCGCAGCCTAGAACAGAACCTGAGCCGCAAACACCATGTGCTTTTTAGTGGGCCTTCCCCCCACCCCACAAATTCACAGCCTTCTCTGCCGGTCGAGTCTGGAACATCCTCCATTATGCTGAAGAAGAAAGAAGCAGGTTTTGTAGAGTCCAAAACAGGACATAGCAGGGAATTATGTGGCCAACAAAAGCTGCTGCTTGCCAAGGGGACACTGCCAGTCAAGCGAAAGCAGTCATTCTCTGTTGCATCGCCTCCTCCTCCCAAAATGCAACAAAAGCAAGGAGTGAAAACATCACTGTGGCCAAGAGAGCAGAAACATGCATCCTCTGTGCCTAAAACCACATCAAGTACAAGTTCACTAGGGAGTAAACCCCGTGTAGCAAATGGAGGCAGTAAGAGGAGGAGGAGGAGGAGAAGGAAGTGTCATCCAGCTGTGACTAAAAGGTCTCAGCAGATGTTAATTAAAGGATTGGAACCATGCTCGCCCAAACCTCTCATCACAGGGAGCAAGTGCCTGCTTCCCAGGCCATGCCCTAGTCAAGAGAAGATTAGAAATGTACAGATGGATGACTTGGAACCATGCTCGCCCAAACCTCTCATCACAGTGAGCAAGTGCCTGCTTCCCAGGCCATGCCCTAGTCAAGAGAAGATTAGAAATGTACAGACGGATGGCTTGGAACCATGCTCGCCCAAACCTCTCATCACAGGGAGCAAGTGCCTGCTTGCCAGGCCATGCCCTAGTCAAGAGAAGATTAGAAATGTACAGACGGATGGCTTGGAACCATGCTCGCCCAAACATCTCATCACAGGGAGCAAGTGCCTGCTTGCCAGGCCATGCCCTAGTCAAGAGAAGATTAGATATGTACAGACGGATGGCTTGGAACCACGCTCGCCCAAGCCTCTCATCACAGGGAGCAAGTGCCTGCTTCCCAGGCCATGCCCTAGTCAAGAGAAGATTAGATATGTACAGAAGGATGGCTTGGAACCATGCTCGCCCAAACCTCTCATCACAGGGAGCAAGTGCCTGCTTCCTAGGCCATGCCCTAGTCAAGAGAAGATTAGATATGTACAGACGGATGGCTTGGAACCATGCTCGCTCAAACCTCTCATCACATGGAGCAAGTGCCTGCTTGCCAGGCCATGCCCCAGACAAGAGAATATTAGACATGTGCAGACAGATGGCTTGGAACCATGGTTGCCCAAACCTCTCATCACAGGGAACAAGTACCTGCTTCCCAGGCCATGCCCCAGTCAAGAGAATATTAGATATGTACAGACGGATGGCTTGGAACCATGCTCGCCCAAACCTCTCATCACAGGGAGCAAGTACCTGCTTCCCAGGCCATGCCCTAGTCAAGAGAATATTAGATATGTACAGACGGATAACAAAGACACCCATGCCAAGTTGCCCTCTAAGCCTCACATGAGCTATAAACAATACTACTCCAAGACGGCTGCCAAAGAGACACAAATGTTCATGGAGAGTGAATCAGGAACAACCACAAGGATCGTCAATTGTACGTGCAGTCCATTAGTTCAACCTAATGCCATGCAGGATTTGGAACCAGACAACACCAGAAAGACTCTGATACATGAGCAGCGGTTCACAGCGAAACCTGAGATGCCTCGGGGGGCCATTATGCCTTCAGTCCCACTGGAAAGGCCACCAGCAGAGAGTTCAAAGAAGAAAGAAAATATACACATTAATCTGGTAGATGTCACAATTTTAAATGAGAATTGTAAACACTTATTAGAACTACACATAACGAGGAACATTACGGAGGAAAATCATGAATGCCCAAGCAGCATAAGCAGTAAAACTGTAGACAAACTCATGGCCCATATGCCAAAGGTTAGTGCAACCAGCCAATGTCAAACGCAGCCAACAAACCGCAAATTGCATACATCAGTGATTAGCATACGATCAGACATATATCAGAAGGACGCTAATCAAGAAACTCGTAGCCTACAATATAATGTATTTGTGTCCCACTTTCACAAAAACCCATACATGGTCTTCCAACACAGACATCAACTACTAATGAAGCACACAAAATCAGAGTTTAAAGTTCACACAGAAGGCCTTCTGTCCATGGAGAAGGTCTTATTTCCAAAACAGAGTCATCTTGGTGGTCGACATTTAAAATCGAGAACTACGTTTCTGCCATTTGCAGAGCATAACATTATCGATACTGTTGACTGGAACCTTAGACACAAGCTTCTTAGACATCTGTGGGGGTTAGCGCCCCTACACCATGATGACTACAAAAAGAGTAACACCAAAGATTTGCTTCGTCCACCACCTCCCGCGGAGGTGACTGCCAACACTGAGCTCTCTGAGGTTGAAAGTGATTTTCTCATGCTCACACAGAGGGCCCTTCTCGAGCAGCACATCCAGATGAAGACGATGCACTCTGGATGGGGTTTGCCAACTCTTTTGCAAAGTTCTCTCCAAGCAGTCATGGCTTCATCTCCTGAATGTAGTAGCATTGAGGCATGTCCACAGCCTGAAGATGAAATTGTTATGATTGGAGAAGAAGCATTCTTCAGTCCTGAAACAACTAGAAAGTGTGTTGAATCGCATGCCAAACAGCGATTAATGCTTCAGGATTTTGGACTTCCAAATACAGCAGAAGAATCTTTAGTAGAGCTTTTTCCACCCTCAACTTGCAATGAGGCATTGGCATCTCAAAAGGAAGCCACTGTTGATGTTCCACGATTGCCAGCTTCTCCAGCATCGACCAAAGAGTCTGAAGCCAATGACAGTGCTCTTCTTGTAGCCACATCTAAAAAACAGAAGGGTATGCCGTACAAGATACCCAAGGATGCACCTGTCCAAATCAAACCACCGATGTCCAAGAAAAAAAGTGTTCAGAAAAAAAGAGGACTGCCACAAAAAATTGTGGACTTTTTTAAAGCTCTCATTGTTTGCAAACTACCCAGGAGTGAAGAAACAGTCGATTGTTATAGAATCAGCTCTGTCCTTGGTTGTCCATCTTTCTCTGTACAGAGTGGAAAGGGCCATATTGAACTGTTCAACAGCAGTAAAGAGTTAACCATCTATTCCTCTGATCTCAGCAAGATAGCAAGAACCAGTTTCAGAGTGACAGATCTGCACAAGCACAATGACCTGTACTTACAACTAATAAAAAGATTATGTGAAACTGGGCACGGAACAATTCAATCCTCGTTAATAGAGTCCTGGACTGTCTTCGGCACAAGTCACAAATTGTCTATTCGCACACCACCTGCAATATCTAAAACATGTCTAAGAAGATTTAGAAAACTGATGTTTTTTGTGGAACAAGATGCTATTGACTGCATAGAGAAGAACCTCCGGCAGAAACATCTCATGTCTAAATGGTGGTTTCCTAGCCCACATACAGATTCCGCATGTAAAATGGCACTTGCAAGGAAACCTGCGCAGCAACTGACACATCGTTGCAGAGTTGCCATTGAGTCCCCTTCAACAAAGATCCTTTCTGGGGACAGTCTACACCAACTAGAGCTCCAGATAGCCAAAAAATGTATAGAAGTGAGGCTAGGGGCTATACCTCTTGCGGTGAAAATATCCTTAAAAGCGATGTATTCTGTGCAGAAGGAGCCCCTCCCCAAACAAACAACTGTTTGCAAATCTCCAAAATTTAGAAACAGTGCACCGATATTTGGAGAACAAAGGATCCTTGAGCCTACTGAGATGAACCTCAAGAAGAAATATCTTGCGAGTCTTTGGGGGCTGCCGTCTCTTTACGTAAACTCCTTGATGGAAAAGTGGCTACCACTTCCACCTAGTGCAGTCCATGTCGGTGGGATTAACACTGTGTCCAGCAAAGAAAAGCTATTCCTGAATGAGGAGATTAGGGAGTTGATAGAGTTGCATGTCAGGAAGAAGAGACTTCACCAGGAATTGGGTCTGCCTTTCAAACTCTGGAAGATTTTCAATTGGTTTACACCTCGGCCTTCAGCACTCTCTGGCCCCAAGAAGACCAAGGTAAACAGGGTTGTCCTGACAAAAAAGCCGTTCTTTATAACCCAGAAGACACACCTTTGCCTGGATTATCACATCAAAAGAGTGCAAATGCAGCAGAGGGATGGGCTTCCTGAGAACATAATCCAGTCTTTAAAACACTTTATGCCCAGTGCACCTGAGATTCCTGAGTCTACCCCTCACTCTCCTATTGAGGAATGTAAAGGATCACTGCGTGACCCTGTGAAAGGGTTGAGTGAGACAAGGGATGCTACTACAAGAGCATTGGTAGATGCTTGGGACCCAAAGCAGCATAGCCAGTCTAGTAAACAAATGAGTTCCCCAAGAGAAACACTTAAAGAAAGCAAAAAAACTGAAATAATTTTTCTTCAACTACATTTGGTGCAGAAGTATATTGAAATCCACCTACAACAGTTCCCTTCTCGTGTCGTAAAGTCTTGGAATTCAGTACAGACTTCTGAGATTGATGAATTAGCAAAGACTGTTCTTTCTAGCTGGATTTCAAACTTGCCAAGACCCACAGACCTTACATTTATGGAACAGTTTGCCATAGAGCAAATCAATCAGAATTTGGTACACAAGCATTTGATGTTGATGTCGGCAATAGCTGAGTCTTCAAAGACCTTAGCGCCACAAGCATGTACTTGGTCCACAACCCATACAAGACCCAAGCGGGCAGTCATGGAGTTTGTTGACATGCAAACATCATTCCTTGCAGGTGAACAAAGGGATGCCCTAAAATGCCATGTTGACCCAGAGAGGCTGCAGTACGACCCTACACTGCCTTTTGCTAGCCAGAGAACCACAGTTATTTCCCCAATGCCTGCAAAACTCACTGTAACAAAACCAAAGTTTCCCACTGAAGTTAACATCCGCCCAGTTGAATTGACATTCATAGAAAAGGTCACTGAAGAAAAACTGGTGTCAAGCTCAAGAAGCAGTCTTGCCTCCCGGGCATGTGGTCTTTCCATTGATAAGGAACTCAAGCCCCAAAAACTACAGATGAGCAAGCAAGAGTCTCCAAGCAGAGGTCGAGGCCCAATGTTTGTACTCGCCAAAAAGAGAAACACTAATATATTTAAAAAATGGACAAAACAGAGACGTGCTAGAGCCATGGAATCCAAGAAACACAATGTAGGAACCATTCGTCAGTGCAGTGTCCTAGACACACTCGCTATAGGTGCAAAATGGGTAGACCTGAACATGAATTTAGAGAACCCGCCCTCTCTCTGTGGCGTCCTGTCTCCAAGCACCAATCTCTTTCCTACAACAATCCACAATCCCTGTTCTAGAGGTCCACGGTTTAACCTTGATGGACCTTACATTGAGTTCTCAGCAATGGAAACGTCTTTTCTTGGGTGCAAAGTAAGAACTCACCTAGACTGGCATGTCAGGAATAAGAGTTTGCAGCAAGAGTGCAGCCTCCCACAAGTAGTACAGAATTCTCTGCAAATGTTCATTCCACCAACTCAACATTTATTGAGATCGCCATACCACAGAGAGGCCAAGTTGAAAATCCTGCCGCTGATCTGGAAACTGGAATTCATTGATGAAGGAATAAAGGAGCAACTGGAGTTCCACATTCAGAGGTTGATTGTGCAGAAGAGATTTGGACTGTCCAGACACATCCAAGATGAATTGAAGCAGAGCCTTCTTTCCTTTCCCACCTCTGATGCGCAGACTTCGGATGACCAGGAATCTGTGGGATCTTTCTCCACGCGCTCAGAGGCGTCGCTCGCAACAAAAGGAAGTATTGCGGCTGAAGATAAACCACAGCGATTTACTGATGCTTATGCAACAACAGCATCTCAATTCAATAATCAGCTAGAACAGCACCTCCCCAGAAAATGCTTGGAAGTGAAGACAGGAGTGCTCCCCTTTTTGGCTGAGAGGTCTTTGAGAATTACCTCTTCTACCATGAAAACTAGTCTACCAAAACAAATCTTCCAAAGCCCACACGTCAAGCCGAGGGCCACACTTGTGCCTTTTCTAGAGGCTGAGAATGTTCATCAAGTTGATATGAATATCAAACACAAACACTATATGTCGTTCCAAGTCTTGAAGTCTTTGGCATCTCCTTCAAGAAGACACCCTCTGACTTCTAATGAGAAAAGTGACCCGCCATTCCAACCACAGTCTGTCTTCAGACTCTGCTCTAAAAATGTGACCAAAATTCCTCCTCCAGTCAAACATGAGGACTCATTGTCTCCTGAAGAAGATTTGCACCATCCAAACTTACTATTTGGGAGGCCTGCCCTCAGGCTCACACCCCAAAAGGATAACCCAGGTGCAAGATGCAAATATCAACAGCAGATGGCCAAGCATTCAGATTCGTGGCAAGTTGATTTGTCATTGCCCAAACCGCTCGCCCAAATGTCCAGGGTTCAAAAGTATCAATATATGACCTGGAGACACAGAGACAGAAATGTGTCCCCTTCAGCTGCAAAAGCTAATCCTCTCTTAAGAAAGACACAGCACACTACAGCCACTGAAATGGAAGCACATTCCCTTGGTTCTTTGCATCAAAATTCCCCAAAGAGAGACGATGTTTCTGGTGATAATGACTCTCTTCCTGATATTAATGACTTTCAAGATATAGCTAAGGCTATCGAGCTACACCTTCAGCAGAAATTGGTGCAATCGATGCTGCCTCATTTGCAAACCCCTGCTAGCAAGTCAGTTACATTTTCCACATTCACGAAATCTCCAACATCCCTAGAGGAAACACATAAAAAATGTTCAACAGTCTCCGATGCTATTGTAGCTTACTTCAAAACACCACAAAATATTTTAGAACTAATTTCTATTGTTAACTTTCACCTCAGAAAGAGGAATTTTGAAATCCCTTTTAATCCCCCTTGTCCTGTCCATGATTCCCCAAAATTGGAACCTCCTCATATTGATCATGATATCGATGCCGTGCTGGCTTCTGAGGACATCACACAACATGATACCCCAAAACAAAACTTGTTTGTATTAGAACAAATTCATAACATGAATCAAACCCCTATCAATACAGCTAAAGTGAATAAAAAACAGATCATGCATGATCTGGAGAATAAATTCAAACGCCAAATGCTTAGAAAGGCCTTTCCTTGGCCATCGCAAAGGCGCCAAGTTCTCACCTCCCAGTTCCCGTATCATAGTAGCCAAGGCTGTGGTTTGGGTTACTATAGCAGCATGATTGACACGCAAGGATTGGAACGTTCCAACCCTGCCTTGTTCCAATCACTGACCCCAAGGATGGCGCATAAAAAGAAGGTGAATTTTCAAAACAGTTTGGAGGGTCAGGATACACACTGGAGTGTGAGACGGGAGGTGGGGCTGGAAGCTGCCAGGATATCTTCCAGTGAGGGGTCTTCGCTATACACCGCAAGCCAAATGGCTAGTCCTAGGGCACCTTCTTTCTTGGTTCCAATAACCAGGACCAGTGTCTTTAATTGCTCTGATAATATAAAAAGAACTCTTGCTGCACACTTACAGCATAAAATTATTATGAATGCTCTCACACTGCCACTCTGTGTTATTAATTCTAGGAGCATTCACCAGGAGTTGCTTACCCACAGGAAAAGAGAAGCCACTCACCAAATCAGACCATATGGAGCCAGGCTAGGCCTGGAGACAGGGATTACATATAACTCCCTCGGACTAAACAGACTTGATCTGGTCAACGGAAATGAAAACCTTCTTATGCAGCTTCTAGATACTAATGAGAAAGAATTGAGAGAAGAAAAAAGGGAGATACTGACCATGAGGGACGTCAGCTCTCAGACTCTAGATGCGTGGGACCGACCCCTTGGGACATCAACGCCAATAAATACAGTAAGTGGTTCTGAAAGAAATGTAGAACAAAAACCTTGTAACAGAATAGCTTCATTATTTCAGGCAAGCCATGGTGAAAACAGTCCAGCAATGCCTAAGCAAGCAGGCAAGGATATTCCAAACACCAGCACTGATGCCTCATCCAAAATGGCAGCTCGAAGAGCAAGCAAAAGTGATTGCATTGCTTCTCCAGTACAAAGAAAAGCCACATTTCTGCAAAACTTGATGTCAAAACTCAAAAAAAGCATATTCAACTATGGACAAAGGAAAATAAAGCCCAAAAAGGGTGGAGTTGAAGTACACGGACCGTCACGGGAGAGTGGGTTACCTTTAAAAAAAAACACCGCTCAAAACCCCACCAGCAAAGTGAGGGGAAAGGAGAAAGTAACAAAGAGAACCCCTAAAATACCAAAGGCCAACACAAAGACATCTAGCAAGATATGCCCTGTTCATTCCACACCTAAGCCTGGTAAGCCAATCAAGACCATATCATCACCATTTTCAATTGGAGACACAGCTTCAAGCGGCCAGAAGACAAGTGATAGAGAGACTCACAAGGCTGAAGATTTACTGGAACAAAATTTTAGAGTAGATCTGAAAGACACCCAGGATGGGAGAAAGTCACTGAAGGAAAGGAGAAAATCAGAGCATGTGGCATCCACACCTATTGCTAAAGAGGACACACACTCTACTAGGCACACATTGTATAAAGAAACCTCAAAGTCTACCCAGGAGTGGGAAGCAAACTGGGAACTAATGTCCGGCAGGACAGCAAGAATAAAACAATCCTCTTCGCCTGAGTGGGATGTGCAGCCTAGCACAGCTAGTACATCGGCTTCGTGTGTGACAGTAGAGTATGGGCTTGATTCCACTAAGACTCACGGGGAGTCAGGAGAAGTGATGAGCCTGGATGTCATTGCGCCAAGAGGAAGGCGACACAGAGGGGTGGAAACCCCCACTATCCAGGGCAATTCATCAACTGACAAAAGCACTAGCTTGATGAGTTACTACCCTGTGACTGGAAAGAGACATGCTGATAGGGGGCCAGGATATTCCTCCTTGTCCACAAAATCTTCAAGCAGCAGGCACAAAATGTTCTGCTGGAACATCAATGCTGAGGATCACATCTGAGATATGGATTCTGAACAACGCAGTCCCAGGAATACAGCTGAAGATTCAACAGCAGGGACCATCCCTAAAAGCAGATGTTTATATTTTGAACACTCTTGTTGATTTGCTAACGCAAGAATTAATAAATGAATAGTTCATATGCCGTCTGTGTTAAACATGCTGCGCTATCTGGGGGGGAGGAGAGGGGTAGTGAGCTTCCTGTTAGTGACACCTGGAAATGAAATTTTAACACCAGGATAATGTTAGCAAAGTTCCATATTTCATACCTTTTAAACCCACCTGGTATTTGCATCTACCCGTTCAGCGTCCTGGACCTTACATAAATACTGCCTTTTTCTATATAAGACCTATGCAATGCGTTAGACACTGAGAAAGAGGCTTTGTCTTTCCTTGTCACCCACAGCATCAATTCCTAAGTAACCTCTTTCTGTCAGACCCCACTTTGTGGAAAACAACTGGGGAAAGAGATTACAGCAAAGGGGAAAAGGGAAAAAGGGAAAAAGGTAATGACTCTCTTGTCAGACCCCG
This sequence comes from Pleurodeles waltl, assembly GCF_031143425.1. Taxonomy (NCBI): domain Eukaryota; kingdom Metazoa; phylum Chordata; class Amphibia; order Caudata; family Salamandridae; genus Pleurodeles; species Pleurodeles waltl. The sequence goes on along the minus strand of NC_090444.1, from coordinate 64,212,637 downwards.
CCTACTAGATCACCTATTTTGACAAAAAAGTTATACCTTCACATCTCGTCCACCTTGTCAATTAGACACAGGGAAAGAGGTTATGCTGATCCTATTAAACCCACTAGGTATACTGTTGAAAAAACTCTTCTCTAAAATTTACCTGGTAGAAAAGACATCATGTCCTGTAGAAAAAGAGGTTGTTCACTTCTTTGTCGACTCCACTAATGCCAGTGCATAAATAAAAGGTTCTGCTCTTTCAGGCCATCAAAATGGTAAAAGTGTTTAAATTCCCCAGAAGATTTTCAACCTCCTATCAAATGCATGCTATCAATCACTCAATCAATCAAACATTTGTAAAGCGCGCTACTCACCCGCTAGGGTCTCGAGGCGCTGAAAGGGGGGTTGGAAAGGACTGCTACTGCTCGAATAACCAGGTCTTGAGGCATAATTGTAATAGCAGCCGAGGACACAAGAACTACATTACCCAGAAACACTAAGTAAAAGACAAACAATATTATAGCACAATAACTCCACCCACTCAATAATTATCTTGACTAAGAGAAACAAGCCCTCTTTAGACATTAGACATTATGATTGTAACATAGGATCTATAATCATCAAAATAGAAAAGGCCAGAAAAAGATTGAAGAAGTCTTTAGCCCAATTCTTAGATGAGTGGATGGCAGATTTCCAAAAATCTAAGGAAAGTCAGGAATCCAGAGGGTTCCTTTCAGAACATGTCTGGAAAAACTGGTGTCTAGTACCATCCATCGAAATAACAGATGCACTTGAAAACGTCTTAGGTGGAGGAAGCTGTTGCCAGAGTTGGCACTACAAAAAACAAGCATGGGAGGGATAAAACAAAAAGTGGTGGGATAAGAGCCTGTGTGTCGTTAATACAACCGGACATCCATTCACTAAAGCTAGGGAAATCTCCATTTTTATTACAATACCAGAGGCTCCTATTATGCTTGTTCAAAGCTTAGGCACAACAGTACTAGTCATATCAACAATTGGTTTACAATAATAGGTTTTGAAACGATTCTCATTTGCCTATCCACCAATCTGAGTATGTGCATAAGTCCAACACAAGCACAAAAAGCCTTTGAAACCATGACTGCTCTAGTGAAATGAGCTCCAAAATTGTTAATGCCAATACCCACTAGGTTCATAACACATTTGACCCAACAAGCTCAATTAGTGGAAGACACAGGTTTAAGAGGTTTTGGTAAAATAGCAGAAGTTGAACAGAGGAGGACATTCGCAGATCTGCTGTTGCCATCATGTAGGCTTTTAGACAATTTCCTACACATAATTGTGGTTGTGATGGAAAATATGGATCATGAACAGAAGATCAATTTGATTTTGTCCTTCTAGAAATCCGAAAACGTACCCCAGAAGAGGTTTACTGTAGAGAAGAAATGTCTGAATCTCTGACATCTGATATATATTCCAGCAATACCAAGCAGAACAAAACTGTCAATTTTGCAGGCAAATTTGTTTTAAAAAAAAGTATGTCATTACCCTGCACAGACAGAAACAATTGCAAAACTAAATTAACATCCCACATATGGTTACACTTTGGAAAAGGAGAATTACAAAATGTTACTCCCTTTAACAAACAACATATTAAATGATGGTCACCAACTGGTCTTCCATTTACTCGGACATGTTCCACTGAATATAGCTGATCTATATGTGTTAATCATTCTATAAGCCTTCCCTTGAGAGGCCAAGGAGGCTAGGAAATTAACAATTGAAGTCACATCACCTGAAACGGGATCTGAATCCCTCTCCATACACCAGCTTGTCCACAAAAGCCAGGCTTAACTTGTACTGTGTAGTTGTTGCTGGTGCCCAAGCCTGTTTAATGTATTGAGCAGCCTACAGCGAAGTACCTAGGGTTCTCCAGGCTGACCCAAAATCCTCAACCAGTTTCAGGGAGTTGTTGAGAATCATTTTGTGACAAAAACCTACAGGATTCAGAAGAAGATTGAGAAAAGATGGAAGAAGAATTGGGTAATTTATGGACAAATCTAGGACTGTGGGGCACCAAGGCTGTGCTTGCTAAAGAGGAGTTATCAACACTAGAGGGGTTTGTTGAAGATGCACCTGTGCCAAGCCTCGAGCAATCATAATAAATGGAGGAAAAACATAGTATAAGTGATTGGGCCATACCTGAATGAAAACATCTGTTGCTAATGCCTGATGGTCTGGTTTCTAACTGTAAAAAGAGGAAGCTGTGGGTTTAGCTGGGATGCAAAGAGATATATCAGCACTGGACCAAACTTTGAAAAAATCTTGTGGAATAAAGAACAATGAAGATGCCAATTGCTGGAATCCTGACAATTTCTGGATTACCAATCAGCAAAAGTGTTAAGGTTCCCACAAAGGTATTCCACTTGAAGTGAAAGTTTCTGCTTGAGACAGAACTCTCAAAAACTCTTGGCTAATTCCACTAAGGGTTTGAACATTGTCCTTCCAGGCAACGTACCGTACTGATGAAAGATTGCCCATTTATAATAGACTCAAACAACCTATTCTGTTCTTGGCAGAGGTTTGAATTGTGAAAGAACCTGCAAGTAATTTCAAACAGTTTATGTGCTATAAAGATGCCCACATCTTGCACCCCAACCAGATCGCCCTGGCATTAAGTTCTAAAATAAGATCTGGATTGGTAGAAAATATTGACCTTTCCAATCCTTTAGGTGATCTAGCCACTATTCCAGCTCTTCTCAAGATTCCAGATCTAAAAGAATTAATTCTGAGCAAAAAAGACTTTGGCAAAGCAGACCTGCCAGAATATTACAAACAAGGCCCTTAGAGCACAAACTACTCCCAGCTGTAAAGCAAAAGCTCCAGCCATGAGAGAGCTTAAAGAGACATTGAATGGAGGAAGAGGTTATGGTTTTGCACCCCTCCCAATCTAGTACGGGGACCTGAAGGATGAACTGGACAGAAAGAGCACAGTGTGCTGAACATTTTGGTGGTGGTCCCATCACCCTAAGACTACCACAGGCTGAGTTATGGGTAAAAATGTGTTGTAAAAGGAATGCCCCGCAAAGCATTATGGGGGAGTTTCTCGAGTGAATATTGTAGTATCAGCTATCCTGCTGAGCTGTAGAGAGCCGCGTTGGGGGTTTCCCTTGTGTTTTTTCTATTTAAAAGGCACCAGTTTGTATATTTTTCAACTGCTAAATTTGGGAATACTTTAGGAATGGGGCTGAAAATTTAACCAGTGCTCAAATAAAGAGCTCCAATCTTCTGGTCTAAATTCACGCTATGTAACACTGCAAAAAAATAAATAAAAAAGAATCCCTCTCCAGCTTGCAACATTTGTCGGGCACAGACACTGCAAAGAAACAGCGAGATCCTAGAGAAAGAAATCACATACTGCCATGAGCACAAAGTGGAGAGACAAAAGAAAAATTTGTTGCACTGAGACTAATGTATGTGGTCGATCGTGCAATAATCCATGTAACAGGGTCAGTCTCCAAAGCTGTAACAAAACATTTCAAGGCGAGACAAAACTAAAGCATTTACCTAACAAACCAAAGAAATTTTGAAAGGCAGGCCAAGGAAGGAATGAAAGTGATGGGTGTGTGATGGGCGTGGTGAAAGCCGACAGAAGTAGATTACAGCAGGTCGAAACAGCGCATGCATGCTACCTAGGCGTGACCTAAAAAATGCAGTTGCTCCTCCTAGGGGGTGTTTTTAAAAAAAGGATACTGTAAAGGAGTGTTGAAGAGAAAAATAAGGCATGTGTCTCAGATAGAGGGAAAATAAGACCCATCATCAGGGAAGAGAGCTGCAGCCAAGTGAAGAAATGGTAGCTGTGTCAAGAAATTGCAGAGTGGCCGTCTTCAGAAAGCAAAAAGGCATGTGACTGAAGAGATGCCCTTGTAATGCAGCTGTCTAGGATGTGAGCGCTCAAGCCAGAGAACAACAAAGAAAAAAATGGGAAGTGGAAGCCGCACCACCAATAACAAGCAGTCAAAGTCCCAAAGAAGTAGAGTGCGCCTCTGAAGAGATATTTCTGCTAGGACCATTTTGAAGGCCCACAAGCACATACAGGACAGTGCACAACAGTGAAGGGATTCAAACGAAAGCTGATGTTAGGTTAAAAAGAATAACCTTATACCACCACTCACAGACAATAATATGGCCATCATTATGACCGGTCAGGGTTAATATGGTGGTAGTACTGCCAACAGGCTGGCGGTACATACCGCCATATTGTGAGATTGGCAGGTTGGCTGAAGCCAATCGGCCACTTCTCCACTCTTATCGCAATGGCGGTATGAGCCGCGGGGCCGGAGATGTCTTAAGTAGACTTAAGGGGAATTGCTTCCAGTTATCTGGTAGCATGATCCACTCCTACAGGTATGTACTGATTCCCTGAGCCTGTGGGTGGCTCAAGTGGACCCATAATGTCCACACCAACCCTTTCAAAGGGAACCCCCACCACAGGAATTGGAATGAGGTGGGGATTTGTGTGGCCACCTGCCTTGCCACTGGCTTGGCAGGTGACACAGGATTACAAAACTCCTTCACCTTCTTGGACATATTGGGCCAATAGAAGTAGTTGACAGCCCTACTCCATGTTTTTGTTTGTCCCAGGTGCCCAGCTAGGGGGGTGTCATGGGCCAAAGTTTGGATAAACTCCCTAAACTGCTGAGGCAATACCACTCTCCTGGTTGCACCAGGTTTGGGGTCTCCGGCCTCAGTGTAAAGGAGTTCATCTTCCCAATAGACCCTGTGGGAGCCACTGATATCTCCCTTCTCCTGCGCAGTAGCTTGCTGCCTCAGGCCTTCAAGAGTGAGACAGGTCTTTTGTGCCTGGCACAGCTGTTCCCTCGAGGGTCCCTCTGGGCCCAAGAGCTCTACCTGGTAACAATCCAGCTCCATGGACTCAGTTCCCTCAGCGGATAAGACATCTTCCTGAGAAGAGAGGTCTTGTTTCTTGTGCTGCTCAGAAGGTGGTCCCCCAGTCTTCTTGCCTTTTCTCTTAGAAGGTTGGGACATCATTTAAGGCTCCATCACTTCTTTTTCACCTATGCTCCGCTCTGTGCTCTTATTTTTAAACATACAAGTTCAGGGATACCCAGCATGGATGCATGGGGTTTGAGTCCTACCTGAGCCCATGCTGAGGACTCCAGATCATTCCATAGCAAGCATTCTGCTGAGACTGCAGAAGAGACCACTACCTGTTTCAGGCCAGTAACCCCTCCCCATTCTAAGGTCACCATAGCCACAGGATGGACCTTAGTTACTTTGTGAACATGAGTAACTGGATATGTTTGTTCAGCCAAATACTGTCCTAGGGAAGCCAGTTTCGATGTCACCATGGTGACACTGGCATCTGAATCCCTCAGGGTTTCTACCTTTGTGCCATTAATTAAAAGGTGCTGTCTGTTTGTTTGCATATTAGGGGGCCAGACAGAAAGTGTGGCGACATCTACCCCACCCTCAGAGACTAAAGTAGCTTCAGTGTAAACCTTGATTTGCTCTGGGTACGCTGTTGATCCCACCTGGAGACTGACCAGAACAGTACTAATTGGAGCAGTGCTAGTGAGATTCTTTTTGGGACACGCCAAGTCTCTAGTTTGGTGTCCATGCCGTTTACAGTTTTGACACCAAGCCATTTTGGGATCAAGGCTTTTATCCTTGTACCCATTAGAGGACGGTAAAGAGGCTCGGAGCTCACCCTCCTGTGCAGGGTTTTGGAGCCCTTGTGAAGACTCTTTGCTTTTTGACCTTAGGTGTCTCACCACCCTTTCCCTGGGGAGACTCTGTAACCCCTTTCTTTTGGACACCCCAAGTGGAAGTCTTGCTCACCCTAATCTTGACCCAATAGTCTGCCTTCTTTCCCAATTCTTGGGGAGAAATTGAACCTAGGTCTACTAGATATTGATGCAGCTTGTCATTGAAGCAGTTGTTCTTTCATATACAAATTATAAAGCCCATCATAGTCATGCACTCCACTGCCAGTAATCGAACTATCTAGCGTTTTTCACTGAGTAGTTTACAAAATCAACCTATGACTGGCTTGAGGTTTTTTGAGCCCCCCTGAACCTAATTCTATACTCCTCAGTGGTGAATCCAAAGCCCTCACCCAGGGTAGCCTTCATGTGGTCATAGGATTCAGCATCTGCACCAGTGAGCATGAGGAGTCTATCCCTACACTTACCAGTAAACAGTTCCCAAAGGAGAGCACCCCAGTCAGATTTGTTTAGTTTTCTGGTTGTGCTAGCTCTCTCAAAAGATGTGAACCATTTGGTGATATCAACACCTTCATATTTAGAGACAATCTCTTTAGGGATTTGTAGGACATCAGGACTGCTCTCTGACCCTATTTAGATTGCTGCCACCATGGATGGGTGCTAAGCCCATTTCTGCTCTCTCCCTCTCTATAGCTAGGAACTGTTGCTCCAAAGCTAATCTTTTGGCCATCCTTGCTGAAGGATGTCCTCTTCATTGAGGCTGCCCTCAATGTTCCCAGAGGAGCTGGGCTTCCCTGTGGAAGATCCAGGTCCTGTGAGCACTATCCTTGGAGATAAGAGTCTTGGGGCTCTGATCTCCCTAGTTAGGTGAGGAGGGGGGAGTTCATCCTCCTCATCTCCAACATCTTCCCTATCTAAGTGGAGGTCTTCCTCCTCAGCAGGGTGGTCCTTGGTGTACTCTGCCAAGAGCTCCTGGAACTTGACCTTGGTAGGGTTGGAACCTGTTCTAATATTTTTCAGCTTACAGAGGGACTTTAACTTTCCCCTCCCTAGATGGAGGTAAGGGGTGAGGTTGAGTTCCACAACCATTTCCTCTGAGCTGCTCATTATGTTACTTAAGTTGGGGATTATTTGTAGAAACTAAAAACGAATTCTAGTTACTAACCATTAACTTAAATTAATGTTTAAATCTAAAATGAAATGCTAAAAGGGACTTAACTGAGGCCCTAGCAGGACTAAAACATTTTTAGAAAAATTTGTAAAATTTAAAAAGTGAGTTACTAAAGGCAATTTTGGAATTTAGTCGTGTGATCAGGTATTGGCTGAGTAGTCCAGCAAATACAAAGTTGTAGACACCACCACTGATCCACAAATGTAGGAAGCTACCTCAATATATACTATATCAAAATGTGATATAGTGTGCACAGAGTCCAGGGGTTCCCCAGAGGCTTAAAAGAGGCTAAAGTAGATAATACTAATGCTCTTTTTTGGTAGTGTGGTTGGGCAGTTAGGCTTATCAGAGGGTAGTGCAAAGCATTTGAGATAACTTCAGACGAACAGCTGCCGGATTACCTCGATGAGAGACAATCAGCAATTCATTTTTTTTTTTAAAGTGCCAGTGCCCAAAGTTTCCTTCAAGGAAGCTGCTGCCCAGTCCCACCACTGGTGTGGCCCACTTTCACTACTTGAGCAACACACACCTTGGTACATGACAGTGATATACTGATTATATAACAATTTTTGAGGTGATGCATCCTGTACATCTGAGATTCCTAAGTGCTATAAATAACAAAAATTACTATTACCCAATCTATGGTTCTAGATTAATTGATCTCAGAAGGATAAAAGCCTGACTATAGTATTGCCTGCAAGGATTCGCACTCAGGACCTTCGGTAAGCACACGGACAAGGCAAGTGGTAACATGCTGGTCAATCAGAACTGCAATTGACACACTTCTAGGCACATAAATACCACTTTGCGAGAGGCATAGGAGATAAACAAGTACAGTGCATATGGATAATACACACTGAGACTAGCTGCACTGCTGCCCACGCTATACGTCACCTGTGTGCAAGGGAAGCTGCCACTGCTGTGGCTTGTGCTAAACGTTTTGGAGCATATTTACGGATTTGTGGCGCAGAGCAACACAGCAAATTACCTTGCATCACTGCCCTGCATCACAGGGAAAGTGCAGGAATGGCATATGGTGCATTCCTGTCCTTCCCCCTGCGCTGGTGCCGTTTCTGCAGCCTATCACCAACGCAGGCACCCTTGTACCACAGTGCTAAAGTGCTTGTGTTGCATACAGGAAAGGGACCCGTTCTGCTCAAAAGCAATCTTGGGAGGCTTTTTACTCTTTCTATGCATGCTGCAGAGTGCAGCACTCATAGAAAGAGGAAAAAACAAGAAGAGTGATATTTCTCCTCGTTGTGCCTCCTGTGGAAAGACGTGTGGTTTTGGTGCATTCCCAACTTTACAAGTTTTTGGAAATCTGGGGATGAGCCAAAATCCATGGGTGCTGCGTGGGAGCACCCACCTCCGTGCCCATGGAACGCCCCTCTAGCACAGAGTAAGGCAAGGCAGTGATATGTGGTGCAAGGGCCTCATAAATATGGGCCCTTGTTTGCTGGATGAAACTTGTGTTGTCCGGGCTGAACCTCAGTGTGAGAGAGAAGCTTGGATTTCTGCAGCCCATGGCTTTCATCTTGATGAGAACGTTGAGGCCTTGCTGTACTTGTCCTCCGGGTCACTATAGGAAGCTGGCTCTCTATATGATGTACTGAAAAGAAGTACGCTATCTAGAGAGTCCAGTCGATCCCCAGATGGTTTGCAGAGGCAAAAGCAGATAGGGCTAATGCTGTATTTTGTGATAGTGTGGACAACCAATTAGGCTTCTCAGAGGGTAGTGCTAAGCAGGTGTTGTACTCACAGAGGCAATAAGTGAGACACTCACTCAAAGTATAAGTTCAAGACTATTTTTCTGAATTTTTAAAAGTCCTGCTAGGGCCTTGTGTTAGTCCCTGTTTAGCATTTCCTTTTAGAATTTAAAAGTTTTGTGAAAGTTTAAATTAGAACCTAGAACTAGTTTTAGATTCTTAAAAAGTATTCCAACTTTTAGAAGCATAATGTCTAGTGCAGAGATGAATGTGGAGGAACTCGACCTCACACCTTACCTCCATCTTAAGATGAGGGAGCTAAGGTCACTCTGCAAAATAAAGAAAATAGCAATGGGCCCCAGACCTTCCAAACTACAGCTCCAGGAGCTTTTGGCAGAGTTTGAAAAGGCCAATCCCTCTGAGGATGGCAACACAGAGGATGAAGATAGTGACTTGGAGGAAATTCCCACCTACCAGTCCTAACTAGGGAGAACAGGGCCCCTCCAGCCCTGTCTCCAAATATAGTAGTCAGAGATGCTGCTTCCCTCACAGGAGGAACCAACATCTCTGAAATCACTGAGGATAACTCCAGTGAAGAGGACATCCAGTTAGCCAGGATGGCCAAAAGATTGGCTTTGGAAAGACAGATCCTAGCCATAGAAAGGGAAAGACAAGAGATGGGCCTAGGACCCATCAATGGTGGCAGCAACATAACTAGGGTCAGAGATTCTCCTGCATGTTAAAAATCCCTAAAGGGATTGTGACTAAATATGAAGATGGTGATGACATCACCAAATGGTTCACAGCTTTTGAGAGGGCTTGTGTAACCATAAAAGTAAACAAATCTCACTGGGGTGCTCTCCTTTGGGAAATGTTCACTGGAAAGTGTAGGGATAGACTCCTCACACTCTCTGGAAAAGATGCAGAATCTTATAACCTCATGAAGGGTACCCTGATTGAGGGCTTTGGATTCTCCACTGAGGAGTATAGGATTAGATTCAGGGGGGCTCAAAAATCCTCGAGCCAGACCTGGGTTGATTTTGTAGACTACTCAGTGAAAACACTGGATGGTTGGATTCAAGGCAGTGGTGTAAATGATTATGATGGGCTGTACAATTTATTTGTGAAAGAACACCTGTTAAGTAATTGTTTCAATGATAAACTGCATCAGCATCTGGTAGACCTAGGACCAATTTCTCACCAAGAATTGGGAAAGAAGGCGGACCATTGGGTCAAGACTAGGGTGACCAAGACTTCCACAGGGGGTGACCAAAAGAAAGGGGTCACAAAGCCTCCCCAGGGGAAAGGTGTTGAGACATCCAAAAACAAAAATAGCAAAGAGTCTTCTACAGGCCCCCAAAAACCTGCACAGGAGGGTGGGCCCAGAGCCTCTTCACAAACCAATTTTGGGTACAAGGGTAAAAACTTTGATCCCAAAAAGGCCTGGTGTCGTAGCTGTAATCAGCCTGGACACCAAACTGGAGACAAGGCCTGTCCCAAGAAAACTACCACTTCTAACTCCACTCCAGCTAACACTGGAATGGCTAGTCTCCAAGTGGGATCAACAGTGTGCCCAGAGCAAATCAGGTGTCACACTGAAGCTACATTAGTCTCTGAGGGTGGGGTGGATTTAGCCACACTGGCTGCCTGGCCTCCTAACATGCAAAAATACAGGCAGCAGCTCTTAATTAATGGGACAAGTGTAGAAGGCCTGAGGGATACAGGTGCCAGTGTCACAATGGTGACAGAGAAACTGGTGTCCCCTGGTCAATACCTGGCTGGACAAACTTATCCAGTCACCAACGCTGACAATCAGACTAAAGTACATCCCATGGCTATGGTAACTTTAGAGTGGGGAGGGGTCAATGGCCTGAAACAGGTGGTGGTCTCCTCAAATATCCCAGTAGACTGTTTGCTTGGAAATGACCTGGAGTCCTCAGCTTGGGATGAGGTAGAACTGAAAACCCAGGCAGCCATGCTGGGTATCCCTGAACTGGTGTGTGTCAAGACAAGGGCACAGTGCAAGGCTCAGGGTGAAAAAGTAGAGCTGGAGTCTGGAAAAAGGGCCCAGCCTACCAAGAGGAAAGGAAAGACAGCTGGGAAACCAACTGCAACACAACAACAAAAAGAGAACCTCTCTTCTCAGGAAGAAGTTCTGCCCTCTGAGGGAACTGAGCCTATGGAGTTGGAACCTTATCAGGTTGAGCTCTTAGGCCCAGGGGGACCCTCAAGGGAGCAGTTGTGTAAGGGGCAATAAACCTGTCCCTCTCTTGAAGGCCTTAGGCAGCAAGCTGCTGAAGAGTCCAATGGCAAGAAAACTAGAACACATAGGGTCTATTGGAAAGGTGGGCTCCTGTACACTGAGGCAAGAGATCCCAAACCTGGTGCCACTAGGAGAGTGGTAGTGCCTCAGGAGTTCAGAGAGTTCATACTGACCTTAGCCCATGATATTCCCCTTGCTGGGCATTTGGGACAAACCAAGACGTGGGAGAGTCTAGTCAACCACTTCTACTGGCCCAACATGTCCCAGAAAGTTAAGGAGTTTTGTGTCTACTGTACCACCTGTCAAGCCAGTGGTAAGACAGGTGGACATCCAAAGGCCCCCCTCAGTCCACTTCCAGTGGTGGGGGTCCCCTTTGAAAGAGTGGGTGTGGACATAGTGGGTCCACTTGAACCTCCCACAGCCTCAGGAAGTATGTAGATTCTAGTAGTAGTGGATCATGCTACTAGGTATCCTGAAGCTATTCCCCTTAGGTCGACTACTGCCCCTGCAGTAGCCAAGGCCCTCATTGGTATCTTTACCAGGGTGGGCTTCCCTAAGGAGGTGGTGTCTGACAGAGGTACCAACTTCATGTCAGCATACCTGAAACACATGTGGAATGAGTGTGGAGTGACTTATAAATTCACTACACCCTATCATCTACAAACTAATGGCCTTGTTGAGAGATTCAACAAGACATTAAAGGGCATGATCATGGGGCTCCCAGAAAAACTCAAAAGGAGATGGGATGTCCTCTAGCCATGTCTGCTTTTCGCTTACAGAGAGGTGCCTCAGAAGGGAGTAGGGTTCTCACCCTTTGAACTTCTGTTTGGCCACCCTGTAAGGGGACCATTAGCTCTTGTTAAAGAAGGCTGGGAGAGACCTCTTCATGAGCCCAAACAAGACATAGTGGACTATGTGCTTGGCCTTCGTTCAAGGATGGCAGAGTACATGGAAAAGGCAAGTAAAAACCTTGAGGCCAGCCAACAGCTCCAGAAGTTTTGGTATGACCAAAAGGCTGCAATGGTTGAATTTCAACCAGGGCAGAAAGTCTGGGTTTTGGAACCCGTGGCTCCCAGGGCACTCCAGGACAAATGGAGTAGCCCTTACCCAGTGCTAGAGAAGAAGAGTCAGGTCACCTACCTGGTGGACCTGGGCACTAGCAGGAGCCCCAAGAGGGTGATCCATGTGAACCGCCTTAAGCTCTTCCATGACAGGGCTGATGTAAATCTGTTTATGGTAACAGATGAGGATCAGGAAGCTGAGAGTGAACCTCTCCCTGATCTCCTCTCATCAAACCCTAAAGATGGTTCAGTAGATGGAGTGGTCTATTCAGGCACCCTCTCTTGCCAACAGCAATCTGATTGTAGGAAGGTCCTGCAACAGTTTGCTGAGCTCTTTTCCTTAACCCCTGGTCAGACACACCTGTGTACCCATGATGTGGACACAGGAGACAGCATGCCTGTCAAAAACAAAATTTTCAGACAGTCTGACCAAGTTAAGGAGAGCATCAAGGTGGAAGTCCACAAGATGCTGGAATTGGGAGTCATTGAGCACTCTGACAGCCCCTGGGCTAGCCCCGTGGTCTTAGTCCCAAAACCTCACACCAAAGATGGAAAGAGAGAGTTGAGGTTTTGTGTGGACTACAGAGGTCTTAATTCTGTCACCAAGACAGATGCCCATCCCATTCCGAGAGCTGATGAACTGATTGACAAATTAGGTGCTGCCAAATTCTTAAGTACCTTTGACTTAACAGCAGGGTACTGGCAAATCAAAATGGCACCTGGAGCAAAAGAAAAGACAGCATTCTCCCCACCTGATGGGCATTATCAGTTTACTGTTATGCCCTTTGGTTTAAAGAATGCCCCTGCCACCTTCCAAAGGTTGGTGAATCAAGTCCTTGCTGGTTTGGAGTCCTTTAGTGCAGCTTATCTTGATGATATTGCTATCTTTAGCTCCAGCTGGCAGGATCACCTGGTCCACCTGAAGAAGGTTTTGAAGGCTCTGCAATCAGCAGGCCTCTCTATCAAGGCATCCAAATGCCAGATAGGGCAGGGAAATGTGGTTTACTTGGGACACCTTGTAGGTGGAGGCCAAGTTCAGCCACTCCAGCCTAAGATCCAGACTATTCTGGACTGGGCAGCTCCAAAAACCCAGACTCAAGTCAGGGCATTCCTTGGCTTGACTGGGTACTATAGGAGGTTTGTGAAGGGATATGGATCCATAGTGACAGCCCTCACAGAACTCACCTCCAAGAAAATGCCCAAGAAGGTAAATTGGACTGTAGAATACCAACAGGCCTTTGACACCCTGAAACAAGCAATGTGCACAGCACCAGTTCTAAAAGCTCCAGATTACTCCAAGCAGTTCATTGTGCAGACAGATGCCTCTGAACATGGGATAGGGGCAGTTTTGTCCCAAACGCATGATGATGGCCTTGACCAGTCTGTTGCTTTCATTAGCAGGAGGTTACTCCCCAGGGAGCAGTGTTGGAGTGCCATTGAGAGGGAGGCCTTTGCTGTGGTTTGGTCCCTGAAGAAGTTGAGACCATACCTCTTTGGTACTCACTTTGTAGTTCAAACTGACCACAGACCTCTCAGATGGCTGATGCAAATGAAAGGTGAAAATCCAAAACTGTTGAGGTGGTCCATCTCCCTACAGGGAATGGACTTTATAGTGGAACACAGACCTGGGACTGCCCATGCCAATGCAGATGGCCTTTCCAGGTTCTTCCACTTAGAAAATGAAGACTCTCTTGGGAAAGGTTAGTCTCATCCTCTTTCGTTTGGGGGGGGGGTTGTGTAAGGAAATGCCTCCTTGGCATGGTTACCCCCTGACTTTTTGCCTTTGCTGATGCTATGTTTTGAATTGAAAGTGTGCTGAGGCCTGCTAACCAGGCCCCAGCACCAGTGTTCTTTCCCTAACCTGTACTTTTGTTACACACAATTGGCACACCCTGGCATCCAGGTAAGTCCCTTGTAACTGGTACCCCTGGTAACAAGGGCCCTGATGCCAGGGAAGGTCTCTAAGGGCTGCAGCATATCTTATGCCCCCCTGAGGACCCCTCACTCAGCACAGACACACTGCCTGCCAGCTTGTGTGTGCTGGTGAGGACAAAACGAGTAAGTCGACATGGCACTCCCCTCAGGGTGCCATGCCAACCTCACACTGCCTATGCAGTATAGATAAGTCACCCCTCTAGCAGGCCTTACAGCCCTAAGGCAGGGTGCACTATACCATAGGTGAGGGCACCAGTGCATGAGCACTGTGCCCCTACAGTGTCTAAGCCAAACCTTAGACATTGTAAGTGCAGGGTAGCCATAAGAGTATATGGTCTGGGAGTCTGTCAAACACGAACTCCACAGCACCATAATGGCCACACTGAAAACTGGGAAGTTTGGTATCAAACTTCTCAGCACAATAAATGCACACTGATGCCAGTGTACATTTTATTGTAAAATACACCCCAGAGGGCACCTTAGAGGTGCCCCCTGAAACCTTAACCAACTACCTGTGTAGGCTGACTGGTTTTAGCAGCCTGCCACACTCGAGACATGTTGCTGGCCACATGGGGAGAGTGCCTTTGTCACTCTGTGGCCAGTAACAAAGCCTGCACTGGGTGGAGATGCTATCACCTCCCCCAGGCAGGAGCTGTAACACCTGGCGGTGAGCCTCAAAGGCTCACCCCCTTTGTTCCAGCACCACAGGGCACTCCAGTTATTGGAGTTGCCCGCCCCCTCCGGCCACGGCCCCACTTTTGGCGGCAAGGCCGGAGGAAATAATGAGAAAAACAAGGAGGAGTCACTGGCCAATCAGGACAGCCCCTAAGGTGTCCTGAGCTGAAGTGACTCTAACTTTTAGAAATCCTCCATCTTGCTGATGGAGGATTCCCCCAATAGGGATAGGAATGTGACCCCCTCCCCTTGGGAGGAGGCACAAAGAGGGTGTACCCACCCTCAGGGCTAGTAGCCATTGGCTACTAACCCCCCAGACCTAAACACGCCCTTAAATTTAGTATTTAAGGGCTCCCCTGAACCTAAGAATTTAGATTCCTGCAACTTACGAAGAAGAGGACTGCTGAGCTGAAAAACCCCTGCAGAGAAGACGGAGACACCAACTGCTTTGGCCCCAGTCCTACCAGCCTGTCTCCCTCCTTCAGAAGAAAACTGCTCCAGCGACGCTTTCCCCAGGACCAGCGACCTCTGAATCCTCAGAGGACTGCCCTGCTTCCGAAAGACCAAGAAACTCCAGAGGACAGCGGCCCTGTTCAACAAAGACTGCAACTTTGTTTCCAGAGGAGCAGATTTAAAGACCCCTGCAATCCCCGCAAGAAGAGTGAGACTTGCAACACTGCACCCGGCGACCTCGACTCGACTGGTGAAGAAACAACGCTACAGGGAGGACCCCCAGGCGACTCCAAGACTGTGAGTAACCAAAGTTGTCCCCCCTGAGCCCCCACAGCGACACCTGCAGAGGGAATCCCGAGGCTCCCCCTGACTGCGACTGCCTGACTCTGAAATCCCGACGCCTGGAAAAGACCCTGCACCCGCAGCCCCCAGGACCGGAAGGATCGGAACTCCAGTGCAGGAGTGACCCCCAGGAGGCCCTCTCCCTTGCCCAGGTGGTGGCTACCCCGAGGAGCCCCCCCCTTGCCTGCCTGCACTGCTGAAGAGACCCCTTGGTCTCCCATTGATTCCTATTACAAACCCGATGCTTGTTTGCACACTGCACCCGGCCGCCCCCGCGCTGCTGAGGGTGTACTTTTTTGTGTGGACTTGTGTCCCCCCAGGTGCCCTACAAAACCCCCCTGGTCTGCCCTCCGAAGACACGGGTACCTACCTGCTGGCAGACTGGAACCGGGGCACCCCCTTCTCCATTGAAGCCTATGTGTTTTGGGCACCACTTTGAACTCTGCACCTGACCAGCCCTGAGCTGCTGGTGTGATGACTTTGGGGTTGCTCTGAACCCCCAACGGTGGGCTACTTTGGACCCCAAACTGAACCCCGTAGGTGGTTTACTTACCTGCAAAAACTAACATTACTTTACCTCCCCCAGGAACTGTTGAAAATTGCACTGTGTCCACTTTTGAAATAGCTATATGTGTTTTATGTAAAAAGTATATATGCTATTGTGATTATTCAAAGTTCCTAAAGTACTTACCTGCAATACCTTTCAAATGAGATATTACATGTAGAATTTGAACCTGTGGTTCTTAAAATAAACTAAGAAAATATATTTTTCTATACAAAAACCTATTGGCTTGGAATTGTCTCTGAGTGTGTGTTCCTCATTTATTGCCTGTGTGTATGTACAACAAATGCTTAACACTACTCCTTTGATAAGCCTACTGCTCGACCACACTACCACAAAATAGAGCATTAGTATTATCTCTTTTTGCCACTATCTTACCTCTAAGGGGAACCCTTGGACTCTGTGCATACTATTCCTTACTTTGAAATAGTGCATACCGAGCCAACTTCCTACAGCGGGGTTGGTGGAGCGAAGCTGTCGGGTCGGGGTGTAAAAGGTTAGCCGTCTGTTGAGGTATTCTGGTCGGGTGTTGTGCAGTGCCCTGTGAGCGTGGGTGAGGAGTTTGAAAGTGATTCTCTTGTTGATGGGGAGCCAATGCAGGTCTCTTGGGTGGGCTGTGATGTGGCAGTGACGGGGGATGTCCAGGATGAGGCGTGCTGAGGGGTTCTGGATGAGTTGCAGTCTTTTCTGGAGTTTGCCTGTGGTTCCTGCGTAGAGGGCATTGCCGTAGTCCAGCCTGCTGCTTACGAGGGCTTGGGTGACGGTTCTTCTGGTTTCAGTGGGGATCCATTTGTAGATCTTCTGAAGCATGCAAAGGATGTTGAAGCAGGAGGAGGAGATGGCATTGACTTGCTGGGTCATAGATAGTGAAGAGTCCAGGATGAATCGACTGTTGTGTGCGTGGTCGGTGGGTGTCAGTGCGGTTCCCAGTGTGGCAGGCCACCAGGAGCCGTCCCATGCAGAGGAGGTGGAGCTGAAGATGAGGACCTCAGTCTTGTCGGAATTCAGTTTAAGGCAGCTGTTCTTCATCCATTTGGCGCTGGTCTCACACAGGGACCTGCACCCTGCTCTCTGCGCTAGGAGGGCCTACCATAGGAGTGACTTACAGTGACCTGGTGCAGTGACCTGTGGTGAAAGGGTGCATGCACCTTTTAACGCAGGCTGCAATGGCAGACCTGCAGACACATTTTGCATGAGCTCCCATGGGTTGCACAATACATGCTGGCGCCCATCAAGAACCCCTGGTGCCCCAATGCCTTAGATACCTAAGGACTATATACTAGGGACTTATAAGGGGGCACCAGTATGCCAATTGCAGAGTGTACAAGGTCCTAGGCAGCCAAATTTAGAGGGAGAAAGCACAATCACTGGGGTCCCGGTTAGCAGGATCCACTGAAAACAGTGTAAGTATAATGATAGCAGGGAATAAGTGGGGGTAACCGTGCCACAAAGAGGGTACTTTCCTACAGTAACATCCTTCCTCTACAGGATATCCTTTGTTCTGCCTTCCCCTGTCTGAGTTAAGCTCAGCAGCAGTAGGCCAGAACAGTGTCTGGGCTCAGCAGCAGCACTGGCTTGCACGCAGACCCTGCAAGACTGAACAGGCAAACATGGGGGATCCTCAAAGGAACCCCTAAAGTATGTGGTATCTTGCAACTAGCACTGGAACCGGTGTAGTTGCAAGATTCCAACATGTTTGATAACAAACTTGCCCAGGTTCAGTGAAGCCATTTTTAGTTGGACATCTCATGATGACCATTGTCCACTACATCCCTTAAAATGGCTTCCCCCACTTACAAAGCCCAGAAAATGGAGTCTGAGGTTTGTAGGGGTACCTCTGCTCATGCAGGGGTACCCTTACACTTAGGACCATGCACCCTGCCCTTGGGCTGAAGGGTCTACCTTAGGGGTGACTTACAGTGTCAGTAGTGCAGTGATCACAACAAAGGGTGAACCTTATGTCTGGGGTGAAAGGTGCATGAACCATTTCACATAGGCTGCAATGGCAGGCCTGTAGACACACTTTGCATGGGCCCCCATGGGTGGCATAATACCAGCCCATGGGGGACCCCTGCTGTACCTATGCCCTGGGTACCTAAGTACCATATACTAGGGACTTAAAGGAGGGCACCAGTATGCTAATTGTGTGTTGTAAGAAGTACTTACCAATCAAATTTAGGGGAAAGCGCAGCAACGCTGAGGTCCTGGTTAGCAGGATCCCAGTGTACTACAGTCCAAACACACTGACACCAGGCAAAAAGTGGGAGCAACCATGTCAGAACGATCCTACTTTCCTACATTGTCCACCTTAAGGGGGGACTGGCATGAAGTGGGCACACCTCCTCATCTACCTAATTTTCTCACCTGTCTTGCTGTCAAAAGTGGGGTCAGGACAGGGGAGTTGGTCATCTCTGCCATTCGAAGAGACCTGGGTCGCATTACAAAGGTGTCTAGGCCTTTGAAGCTTGCCGCCCTGGAATGTACATCCTGCCTGGAGGAGGTGTCAACACCTCTTCCCAGTGCAGTCTTTTGTCTCTAGACCCCAAGAGTGCTGGCTCTCACCTCAGGGTGTCAGAAACATGGCTTAGGTGGCTGAACTGGTCATGACCAGTCAGTGAACACACTAGCAGTTAGTAGGTTTTGCACGGAGCACCTCTAGAGCGCCCTCTGGGTGCATATATTAATAAATCCCTCACTGGAATCAGTGAGAGTTTATTAATACAAGATGTTTGATACCAAACATTCCTGGTTTTAGGGAAGCCATCATGTAGCTGGGGAACTCGTAGTGACCAGTGTCCAGCACATGCATTTAAAATGGCTTCCGTGCACACTTATTATGCCTAAGAATCAACAAAGACATAGTCGGGGCATATTTGCTCATGCATATATGCCCTCACTTGTAATATACTGCACTCTGCCTAAGGGCTGGAGTCCTGCTGTAGGGGTGACTTATAGATATCACAAGCAGTGTTTTGGGGAACATTGCACACAAGTGTGTACCATGTTGTGTTTTCAATTTTGGGAGTATCTTGTCATGCTCCCTGCAATGCCAATATGTATAAGATTGGTGCTGGGTCCCTCAGCTCTGGAGGCCCTCTTCAGTACCCAAGCCCTAGGTACCAGGGGTACCATTTACTAGGGAATTATAGGGGTGCTGAAGGGCCTCGTCACTTAGGGATCAAGTGACCAGGTGTGTTCTTTTAGGGAAGGAACACTGCCACTGGGAACCTGGTTAGCAGTCAAAGTTGAATCTAAAAACCAGGCAAAAAGTGTGGGGGTATTGAAACCAGAACCCAGCGCCCTACAGAAGCCCCCGTCCCTCACAAGTCCACAGGCCTGGAGCCTCAGCCAAACTGGGAGAGTCTTCCTAGTCCATCAGGCAAGGAAGAGTAAGGGAGCAGGCTATATGGTTGCAGGGCCTACTCTGCCTCACATCCTACTGTCCAGGTCATTTCATTTGGGAAGCTGACCTACCTCAGCAGTGTTAGTACCTCATTTAGAATGCACTGTGTCTGCTTTCTCCTTTTCTGTGGGATGAGAGGTGTCCACCTCTGCTAAACTTATCTTAGCCAGGGCAACCCATAGCTTACCCCAAGAGGTCACCCACAAATGAAGTAACCCCACCATGACCAGCAGGGTCAGGGGGCCTATCTTGCTATTGGGCATGGGGCCAGGCCACCATGCCAGAGTCAATGCTGCTATAAAGCTAGCACCAAGCAGAGGCCACTGACAGCTGTCAGTGCCCAGAACCCACCTTTAGCTCTTCACTGCCAAGTGAAGGGCTAAGTTATAGGTTTTTGGGATCAGGATGCCTGTCCACTGTTTTAGAGTGGGGGGTTGCTACATCCTGTAGCAAACACCCTCCTTCCGCTCTCTTTTCTGTTATCTGAGGAGCCACCAACTGAAATGTAACAGCTGCCTGAGTAGTCAGAACTTCTTGTGGGTCAGGCTGGGCTTCACCAGTGCCACTTTGGAGTTCTTCCCTTCTAGAAGAGTCTTTTTGGCTTACTGAAACTTTGTCTAAAAGTTGCCCACCTAACCTACACCGCTTTCTTTTCCTTTTGTTCTGGGGTCTGCTTGCACTCACTGCAGGGGCAGCACCTCCAGAATTCTTGGGAGAGGACTGGCACTGGACCAGCTCCTCTCTTGGCCTCTAACCAACCTCTGGGAGATCATTACCAAGGAGACAATCAAGGAGGATGTCTGTACTGACTATCACCTTTTCCAACTAAGGGACCCACCTATTTCTAGGGGCACTAGTGCCACAGGCCTATGAGTGAGCTCCCCTGAGATAACCCTTACCCTGGCAGTCTCACCTGAGATGTACTAGTTTGAGTACCCGCCTGTCATGAACAACTGTGTGGCTAGCACAGGTATCTCTCAGGGCAGTGGCTGGGATTCCATTTACCAATAGGTGGTAAACTCTCTAACTCACCTGTTAGCCCCATTTTCCAGTCAAAGGCTAAGAGGGCCTCCTCATCTGAAGAATCATTCCCTGTGGCTATGCTTGAAACTCCTGGGGGTTTAATAGTGGGTTTGTTTTTAGGACAAGAAATTCCCTTGGTGTGGTGCCATGTCTGTTTGCAGTCCAAGCACCATGCTTTAGTGGCATCCCTGTTTTTACCCTGGCACCCACTTTTGTTTTGTGATGTGTTTTGGAGCCCACCCTCATGAATAGATATGTGGGGCCTACAAAGGACTCCTTTTCTCTAGTTTTAGGGTTGTCCACCTTTTTTTCTTGCGTGGGTTTCCCTGACTCTTTCTTGTGGTCACCCCTAGTTCCAACTCAATGATCAGCCTTCCTCCCCAGCTCTTGGGGGGAGACTGGCCCCAGATCCACCAGCTTTTGTTGCAACTTCTCCGAAGTACAGTTACTTAATAGGTGTTCCTTCATAATCAAATGATATAACCATTCATAATCTTGCACCTAGCTTCCCTTCAACAAGCCACCTAGTGTTTTCACTGAAAAGATTTTGTGAGTCTCCCTGAACCTGATTCTATATTCTTCAGTGGCGAGTCTGAATCCCTCAATCAGGGTGTCCTTCATGAGGTCATAGGACCTTGCATCTGCCTCATTTAGGGTCAGGAGTCTATCCCTGCACTTTCCTGAGAGCATTTCTCAAAAGAGAGAGCCCCAGTTCTGGAAACACAGGTCCTCTAAAAGGCCATTAACCACTTGCTGCTATCATGACCATCCTCATATTTGGGGACATTCCCTTTAGGGATTTTAGAGTCAGAGTTCCCTACTCTGTCCCTAGGTAGTAACTTGCTGTCACCATCTGTGGGTGCTAAACCCATTTCTCTTCTTTCCCTTTCTATGGCCAGTATCCCGTCCTCCAGGGCAATTTTTCAAGCAAATCTTTCTAAAAGAATCACTTATTCTGAAAGTTCTTCACTGGACATCGAGGGACCTAAGCCATCCTCACTAGAGGCAAGTGCTCTAGACCTCGTGTGTTGTCTGTGGAGTGCAGGTTGATCACTTTCAATGGGGATGAGGTCTAAGTCCTCCTCACTCAATCTATTCTGACTCTCAGACTCAGTGGCCACATCATTGGGATGGGCCTGCTCATACTTTGCCAAGAGCTGCTGGAGCTTTGCCCTGACAGGGTTTGCACCAGTTTTAATTGTGTACCCTTTGTAGGGGGTCCTCAACTGTTTATGAGACAGCTGGAGGCAAGGGGTGAGGCCAAGCTCCTTGTCCACACCCTCCGAGCTACTCACTATTTTACTAAAGTTGGGACCTTTTTGTAGCTAGAGCAACTTCCTAACACAGGTTTCTGGAGTCGTAACTAAAGTTAGTTTTCACATTTTTTAAACTGTTACCCTACAGGAACATAACAGAGGCCCTAACAGTTACTTTTAAGAATTTAGAAAAATAATCAATTCAAAACATGCTATTGATCTAAAGGCAGTTTTGGGATTTACTCATGTAGTCACATTGACCCCACCGCTGTGTCACTAATGTAGGAAGCTGGCTCTCTATATGGTGCACCAAAAAGAAGTACCCACGGTAGAGAGTCCAGTGGGTCCCCAATTGGTTTGCAGATTCAAACGTAGCTAGGGCTCATGCTCTGTTTTGTGGTAGTGTGGACGAGACGTTAGGCTTATTTGTTACACTCACAAAGGCAATAAATGAGACACAAAAAATAAATCTGAGACCAATTTAGAAAAAGAACACTTCTTTTTATATGTACTTTGAACGCAAGAACTTTGTTATAATGTAAGTATGTTTTAAGCATAAAAACTATTCACTTGCAAAAATCAACAGTGCAATTTCAGCGTTCTTCAATGTTAGCCTATGGAAGGAAAATACATTCAACAAACAGGCACTTTACGATGACTCATAGGACCAATTTTGTAGACTTACGGTGAGTGCTGGGCAAGGGTAAGGACTACATCAACAGGTCACTACGGGCAGCGCTGGGGCGGCCAGGTGCAGAGGTGCAGTACAGCGTCAGTGCCCATTCTATTTCAATGGAGACTGGTGGATTAAGTCTGCAGGCTCTGGCTGGGGGACCAGTCGGGGACAACCAAAAGGTAAGTTGGAAATGTGGGGTGTTCGGGGATGCAGGTGCACCTTTGGTCCTCTTCACCAGGGCCCAGGGGTGATGGATGTAGGGGTATCCTTTTGGCATCGGGTTTCCTTGTCCAGGAGCACCCGCAGTTGGGAGGGTCCTGCGGTCTGAGGCTGCAGGCATCATTGTGGAGCCCAGGAGGGGTAAAACCACAGTGGACTCAATCTCAGGAGAGCTGGGGGACAACTTTGACACCAGGGGTCCATTTCAACTCAGGCCGGAGGTGACGGATGCAGTGGTTGCTTTAGGTGTCAGGTTTCTCTCACCTCAGAGGCTGCAGGAGAGTGGGCCTGCGTGCAGAGGGTGCAGGCGACTTCAGGAAGTCCAGGAGGGATGAAACCATGATGAACTCAGAATCTGGACAACTGGGGGACCTGGTTGGCACTAGAGGTCCACTCCCACTCGGGTCGGTGACGGCGGGTGCAGGTGTCAGGTCTTTGCAGTTCCGGAGGCTGCAGAATCCTTCCTTTAGGTTTTGTTGGAGAGCAGGTCAACTGCTCACGGGAGTCTTGAGTCTTTTTTAAAGGCAGGCAGTCTTCCTGGGTTTCTGGAGTTTCAGCTGCAGGATGTCATCTTTTTGGGCAGAGTCCATCGAGGGTTGCAGACAGGCCGGTGGGGTTGGTACCAGGGCAGCTGCTTCTTCTTCTCTTCTGCAGGTGAGACTCTTCTGTGTCCTTGTCTTCTTAGGTCATCAGGATCTGCATTCTGGCTTTCAGGGGTGCCACCTAGATACTCAATTTAGGGGCGTTACAGGGGCTGTCAGGTGGCAGTCAATAGGTTGCCTAACTTTAGGGTGACTACACCCTTCCTATGACCACTTCCTTTGGTAAGTGGGCATAATCTTGACCCTAGTGGCCTAGTTCTTTCCGAAGCAAGATGGAGGAATTTAAAAAGGGGTATCCACTTCAGCTAATCCACCTTAGAGGTGGGGCTGACATGAAGTGGTACACCTCCTAATCTGCCTAATTTTTCGCCCTGTCTTGCTGCCGAAACAGGAGGGTTGGTCAACTCTGCTATTTGAAGACACCTGGGTCGCATTACAAAGATGGCTAGGCCTTTGAAGCTTCCCGCCCTGGAATGTCCATCCTGCCTGGAGGTTGTGTGAACACCCCCACCCAATGCATGCTTTTGTCTCTGGACCCTGAGGATGCTGGCTCTAACCTTAGGGGGTCAGAAATGTGACTAAGAGGCTAAACTGGTCAGGACCAGTCAGTGAACACATTAGCAGTTAGTAGGTTTTTCAGGGGGGCACCTCTAAGGCGCCCTCAGGGTGCAAACATTAATAAACCCTTCACTGGAATCACTGAGTTTTTTTTTATATGAGATGTTTGATACCAAACATCCCTGGGTTCAGGGAAGCCATCTTGTAGCTGTGGAACTCGTAGTGGCCAGTGTCCAGCACATGCATTTAGAATCGCTTCTCTGTACATTTACTATGTCTAAGAATCGACAAAGACATAGTAGGGGCATATTTGCTCATGCATATATGCCCTCACTTGTAATATACTGCACTCTGCCTCAGGGCTGGAGTCCTGCTGTAGGGGTGACTTATAGATATCACAAGCAGTGTTTTGGGGAACATTGCACACAAGTGTGTACCATGTTGTGTTTTCAATTTTGGGAGTATCTTGTCATGCTCCCTGCAATGGCAATATGTATAAGATTGGCGCTGGGTCCCTCAGCTCTGGAGGCCCTCTTCTATACCCAAGCCCTAGGTACCAGGAGTACCATTTACTAGGGACATAGGGATGCTGAAGGGCCTCGTCACTTAGGGATCAAGTGACCAGGTGTGTTCTTTTGGGGAAGGAACACTGGCACTGGGAACCTGGTTAGCAGTCAAAGTTGAATCTAAAAAACAGGCAAAAAGTGTGGGGGTATTGAAACCAGAACCCAGCACCCTACAGAAGCCCCCGTCCCTCACAAGTCAACAGGCCTGGAGGCTCAGACAAACTGGGAGAGTCTTCCTAGTCCATCAGGCAAGGAAGAGTAAGGGAGCAGGCTGTATGGTTGCAGGGCCTACTCTGCCTCACATCCTACTGTCCAGGTCATTTCATCTGGGAAGCTGACCTACCTCAGCAGTGTTAGTACCTCATTTAGAATGCACTGTGTCTGCCTTCTCCTTTTCTTTGGGATGAGAGGTGTCCACCTCTGCTAACCCTATCTTAGCCAGGGCAACCCATAGCTTACCCCAAGAGGTCACCCACAAATGAAGTAACCCCACCATGACCAGCAGGGTCAGGGGGCCTATCTTGCTATTGGGCATTGGGCCAGGCCACCATGCCAGAGTCAATGCTACTATAAAGCTAGCACCAAGCAGAGGCCACTGACAGCTGTCAGTGCCCAGAACCCACCTTTAGCTCTTCACTGCCAAGTGAAGGGCTAAGTTATAGGTTTTTGGGATCAGGATGCCTGTCCACAGTTTTAGAGTGTGGGGTTGCTACATCCTGTAGCAAACACCCTCCTTCTGCTCTCTTTTCTGTTAGCTGAGGAGCCACCAACTCAAACTTAACAGCTGCCTGAGTAGTCAGGACTTCTTGTGGGTCAGGCTGGGCTTCACCAGTGCCACTTTGGAGTTCTTCCCTACCAGAACAGAATCTTTTTGGCTTACTGAAACTTCTAAAAGTTGCCCACCTTTCCTACACCACTTTCTTTTCCTTTTGTTCTGGGGTCTACTTGCACTCACTGCAGGGGCAGCACCTCCAGAATTCTTGGGAGAGGACTGGCACTGGACCAGCTCCTCTCTTGGGCTCTGACTAACCTCTGGGAGATCATTACCAAGGAGAAAATCAAGGGGATGTCTGTACTGACTACCACCCTTTTCCAACTAAGGAACCCAGCTATTTCTAGGGGCACTAGAGCCACAGGCCTATCAGTGAGCTCCCCTGAGATAACCCTTACCCTGGCAGTCTCACCTGAGATGTATTTATCAGCCTGTCATGAACAACTGTGTGGCTAGCACAGGTATCTCTCAGGGAAGTGGCTGGGATTCCATTCACCAGTAGGTGGTGGACTCTCTAACTCACCTGTTGGACCCATTTTCCAGTCAAAGGCTAAGAGGGCCTCCTCATCTGAGGAATCATCCCCTGTGGCTATGCTTGAAACCCCTGGGGGTTTAGTAGTGGATTTGTTTTTAGGACAAGAAATGCCCTTGGTGTGGTGCCATGTCTGTTTGCAGTCCAAGCACCATGCTTTAGTGGCATTCCTGTTTTTACCCTGGCACCCACTTTTGTTTTGTGAGGTGTTTTGGAGCCCACCCTCATGAATAGATTTGTGGGGCCTACAAAGGACTCCTTTTCTCTAGTTTTAGGGTTGTCCACCTTTTTTTCTTGCGGGGGTTTCCCTGACTCTTTCTTGTGGTCACCCCTAGTTCCAACTCAATGATCAGCCTTCCTCCCCAGCTCTTGGAAGGAGACTGGCCTCAGATCCACCAGGTATTGTTGCATCTTCTCAGAAGTAGAGTTACTTAATAGATGTTCCTTCATAATCAAATTATATAACCATTCACAATCTTGCACTTAGCTTCCCTACAACAAGCCACCTAGTGTTTTCACTGAAAAGATTTTGTGAGTCTCCTTGAGCCTGATTCTATATTTTTCAGTGGCGAGTCCAAATCCCTCAATCAGGGTGTCCTTCATGAGGTCATAGGACCTTGCGTCTGCCTCATTTAGGGTCAGGAGTCTATCCCTGCACTTTCCTGAGAGCATTCCTCAAAAGAGAGAGCCCCAGTTCTGGAAACACAGGTCCTCTCAAAGGCCATTAACCACTTGCTACTATCATGACCATCCTCATATTTGGGGACATTCCCTTTAGGGATTTTGGAGTCAGGGTTCCCTACTCTGTCCCTAGGTATTAACTTGCTGTCACCATTTGTGGGTGCTAAACCAATTTCTCCTCTTTCCCTTTCTATGGCCAGTATCCTGTCCTCCAGGGCAATTTTTCAAGCCATTCTTTCTAAAAGAATCTCTTATTCAGAAAGTTCTTCACTGGACCTCGAGGGACCTAAGCCATCCTCACTAGAGGGAAGTGCTCTAGACATAGTGTGTTGTCTGTGGGATGCAGGTTCCTCACTTTCAATGGGGATGAGGTCTAAGTGCTCCTCACTCAATCTATTCTGACTCTCAGAGTCAGTGGCCACATTGTTAGGATGGGCCTGCTCATACTTTGCCAAGAGCTGCTGGAGCTTTGCCCTGACAGGGTTTGAGCCAGTTTTAATTGTGTACCCTTTGCAGAGGGTCCTCAACTGTTTATGAGACAGTTGGAGGCAAGGGGTGAGGTCAAGCTCCTTGTCCACACCCTTCGGGCTACTCACTATTTTACTAGAGTTGGGACCTTTTTGTAGCTAGAAAAACTTCCTAACACAGGTTTCTGGAGTCGTAACTAAAGTTAGTTTTCACATTTTTAAACTGTTACCCTACAGGAACATAACCGAGGCCCTAACAGTTACTTTTAAGAATTTAGAAAAATAATCAATTCAAAACATGCTATTGATCTAAAGGCAGTTTTTGGATTTACTCATGTAGTCACATTGACCCCACCGTTGTTTCACTACTGTAGGAAGCTGGCTCTCTATATGGTGCACTAAAAAGAAGTACCCAGGGTAGAGAGTCCAGTGGGTCCCCAATTGGTTTGCAGATTCAAACGTAGATAGGGCTCATGCTCTGTTTTGTGGTAGTGTGGACGAGACGTTAGGCTTATCAGAGGGTGGTGCTAAGCATTTGTTACACTCACAAAGGCAATAAATGAGATACTCAACAAATAATTCCGAGACCAATTTAGAAAAAGAACACTTCTTTTTATATGTACTTTGAACGCAAGAACTTTGTTATAATGTAAGTATGTTTTAAGCATAAAACTTATTCACTTGCAAAAATCAACAGTGCAATTTCAGCGTTCTTCAATGTTAGCCTATGGAAGGAAAATACATTCAACAAACAGGCACTTTACGACGACTCATGGGACCAATTTTGTAGACTTACGGTGAGTGCTGGGCAAGGGTAAGGACTACATCAACAGGTCACTACGGGCAGCGCTGGGGCGGCCAGGTGCAGAGGTGCAGTACAGCGTCAGTGCCCATTCTATTTCAATGGAGACTGGTGGATTAAGTCTGCAGGCTCTGGCTGGGGGACCAGTCGGGGACAACCAAAAGGTAAGTTGGAAATGTGGGGTGTTCGGGGATGCAAGTGCACCTTTGGTCCTCTTCACCAGGGCCCAGGGGTGATGGATGTAGGGGTATCCTTTTGGCATCGGGTTTCCTTGTCCAGGAGCACTCGCAGTTGGGAGGATCCTGTGGTCTGAGGCTGCAGGCATCATTGTGGAGCCCAGGAGGGGTAAAACCACAGTGGACTCAATCTCAGGAGAGCTGGGGGACAGCTTTGACACTAGGGGTCCACTTCAACTCGGGCCGGAGGTGACGGATGCAGTGGTTGCTTTAGGTGTCAGGTTTCTCTCACCTCAGAGGCTGCGGGAGAGTGGGCCTGCGTGCAGAGGGTGCAGGCGACTTCAGGAAGTCCAGGAGGGATGAAACCATGATGAACTCAGAATCTGGACAACTGGGGGACATGGTTGGCACTGGAGGTCCACTTGGGTCGGTGACGGCGGGTGCAGGTGTCAGGTCTTTGCAGTTCCGAAGGCTGCAGAATCCTTCCTTTAGGTTTTGTTGGAGAGCAGGTCAACTGCTCACGGGAGTCTTGAGTCTTTTTTAAAGGCAGGCAGTCATCCTGGGTTTCTGGAGTTTCAGCTCCAGGATGTCATCTTTTTGGGCAGAGTCCATCGAGGGTTGCAGGCAGGCCGGTGGGGTTGGTACCAGGCAGCTGCTTCTTCTTCTCTTCTTCTGCAGGTGAGACTCTTCTGTGTCCTTGTCTTCTTAGGTTATCAGGATCTGCGTTCTGGCTTTCAGGGGTGCCACCTAGATACTCAATTTAGGGGCGTTACAGGGGCTCTCAGGTGGCAGTCAATAGGTTGCCTAACTTTAGGGTGACTACACCCTTCCTATGACCACTTCCTTTGGGAAGTGGGCATAATCTTGACCCTAGTGGCCTAGTTCTTTCCAAAGCAAGATGTAGGAATTTAAAAAGGGGTATCCACTTCAGCTAAATCTACCTTAGAGGTGGGGCTGACATGAAGTGGCACACCTCCTAATCTGCCTAATTTTCCACCCTGTCTTGCTGCAGAAACAGGAGGCTTGGTCTTCTCTGCTATTTGAGACACCTGGGTCGCATTACAAAGATGGCTAGGCCTTTGAAGCTTCCCGCCCTGGAATGTCCATCCTGCCTGGAGGTTGTGTGAACACCCCCACCCAATGCACGCTTTTGTCTCTGGACCCTGAGGACGCTGGCTCTCACCTTAGGGGGTCAGAAATGTGACTAAGAGGCTGAACTGGTCAGGACCAGTCAGTGAACACATTAGCAGTTAGTAGGTTTTTCAAGGGGGCACCTCTAAGGTGCCCTCAGGGTGCATGTATTAATAAACCCTTCACTGGAATCACTGAGTTTTTTTTTATATGAGATGTTTGATACCAAACATCCCTGGGTTCAGGGAAGCCATCTTGTAGCTGTGGAACTCGTAGTGACCAGTGTCCAGCACATGTATTTAGAATCGCTTCTCTGTACAATTACTATGTCTAAGAATCGACAAATACATAGTAGGGGCATATTTGCTCTTGCAGATATGCCCTCACTTGTAGTATACTGTGTCTGCCTTAGGCCTGAAGTCCTGCTGTAGGTGTGATTTACAGATATTACAAGCAGTGTTTTAGGAGACATGGCACACAAGTGTATGCTGTGTTGTGTTTTCAATTTTGGGAGCACCTTGTCACGCAGCCTGCAATGGCAGTCTCTATAATGTTGGTGTAGGGTCCCTTTGAATGGCACAAGTTGTGCTGCAGCTCGGGGGTCATCTTCAGTATCCATGCCCTAGGTACAAGGGGTACCATTTATTAGGGACTTATAGGGATGCTGAAGGGCCTGGTCACCTGGGGATCCAGCTACCAGCACCCTACTGTAATCGAAGCTTATCCTGTGCTTGTCCTGTGCACCTGTGTGTTGGACAGATGCTTCTGTGCTGTATGTAAAGCATCTGCTTGAGGTTTCCACCACTATCTTCAATGCTTTCGATCAGGAAAAGTGCTGAATATTTAACTTGCACTCATGGCCGGACTGGGAACCCAAAGCAGCCCCTACAGGGTACATAGCAAGTGAGCCTGACCGCTACAATGGGGCGTGAGGGGTTATCTCCCACCAAACAAAATGTGGGAAGAAATGGTAAAAACTGTGCATTCTACAGCTTGTTTTCCATTATATTTTCAATTGTATTAGATTTTAAGGCATAGTTAATGATGACCTTACAGTGCCCCAGGGTACGGCAATCTTTATCGGGGCTCTTCAATGATTCCCTCACCATCACCCACTAACAGTACCTCTCATCTCTCCTAGTCCTTCTCTCACATGGTGTTGGGACACTTTACATCACACATACAGTTAATGAACCATATGTGTGTATAGAAACTGTTACGTAGGACATGTTACATAAGACAAAGGGGACAACAAGGTGTAGGATTCACGTCATCCATACTGGTGAGCAGTTTGTGCTTGGGCTTGGTAAGCATAAACTGAGGATCCAGAACTTAACACAGTGATTGTGGGAAACTGGCACCTTGTTGTAGTACCCCCCCCCACACACACACTTGTTTCTGAATGCAACTTGGACTGGAGTGCACTGGGGTTCTGCTAACCAGGCTCCCAGTGCCAGTGTACTTTCCCTAAAACATTGTCAACGTAACTGGACACACCTTTAGCTACCACTATAAGTCCCTAGTGAAAGGTACTTAGGTACCCAAGGCATGGGGTACTTTGGGTAAGGCCCTGAGGGTAGCAGCACTGATTGTGCCACCCTCAAGGGCCATGCATCCAGATGCACCCAGCACTGCCATAGCAGGCTGAGTGTCTTGGTGAAAATCTAAAATACAAACTCGATTGTGTGCCCTGTTCACCCTACACTGCATATGTTATGGGTAAGTCCTCCCTCAAGCAGGCCTTCCAGCCCTAAGGCAGGGTGCACCATACTATATGTGAGGGCATAATTGCATGAGTAATATGCCCCCACTGCTTCCTTGCTAAACCTGTGACGTAGTGAGTGAACAGAGCAGCCATTTTAATATATGTGCTGGACACTGGTCAATATGGGTTTCCCAGCTACATGATGGCCACTCTGAACCCTGGGTTCTTTGGTATCAAACAACTCAGAATGATAAATCCAAACTGGAACCAGTACTGGATTTATTATCAAATGTACCCGGGGTCACCTTAGAGGTGTCCCCTGCAAAAACCATCTATCCTGGCATCGTTGCTGCCTGGTTCCAGCCAGCCTGCCACATCCAGACAGCCAATATACAAACCTGGGGGCGAGCCCTGGCTCTCTGGTTTGTAAACCCCTGGCCCTGGCTCTCTGGTTTGTAAAAGAAAGCCCTTCCTGGGTGGAGGAGCTAACACCCCCTCCCACAGGAATGTGTACTCTCCTGGCGGTGAGCTTCAAAGGGCCACCGCAGCAGATGGCTTCCCCCTTTGTCAACCCCTACTTTTGGAAGAAGCAAAGGCAGGAAATCAAACAAAGGGTAGGAGGAGTGGTCTCACTGAGCATGCACCACCCCTAGGGGCTTGCAGGTGAAGTGAACCCTCCATTTCATTTTCCTCCATGTTGGATTGCAGGAAAATAGCCAATCAGGTTTAGGGAAGTGACCCTTCCCACAGGAAGTGGTCACAGTAGTGGGTGTAGGCACCCAAGGGTAAGTGTCCCATTGGACACTACCAGGTTCCCCCTAAAATGCCCACTAAATTCAGTATTTAGTGGGCTTCCATAGACCAAGAAATCGGATTTGAAAAGACAAAGAAGACCAGCACCAAAGAAGATACAATGCAAGAGAACTGTGGACCTGCTGCACAAGAAAAGGCACCAAACCCTGCCTGCTGCACCCAGGACCCGAAAATCGCAGCTGCAGAGCAGCTGGACACTGGACTGCCCCAAGAAACCCAGGGGACTTCCAGGCTTCAAGAATCACCCCAGATACCCCTTCTGAGTGGAGGCACCACTCAAAAATCAAACGAGAACCTTGAAGCCAGTGAGGGTCACTTCACTGACTGGCTGATATCTCTGCATCCAGAAGATGCAGCTCGACCTCACAACACACTGACAACCACCCAGATGTGACCTATAATTGTGCCAAGTTTGGTGGCACTGCGCCCTCCAGTGGCCGAGTTATGCTAATACCCTGTGTTCTGGTCAGCTGGCGTCGACCAACCAGAAAACCAGCTCCCTCAGAGCTGAAAAAGGATCAGGAGGAAGCCCCAGTCAAGGGACTTCAGGAACACCCTGAACCTCTAACCAGAGTACCCCCATTGTCCTGTAAGCAGCCCTCAAAGAGACTCACCTCCAGCTCCAAAGGACTCCATTGCGCACTGCTCCTGGATCTTCAACTTGTCCTGCATCCAGCCGCCCTGCGCACTGAAACAAGGAACCAGCTTTGCTCCATGGGTCTCCAACCCCTTGTGACCTCCACAGCTGAAGGGGACACACAGGCATCATCTTTAAATCTGCAACCAGCTCATTTTCCAAGTGGCCCCTCCAAGTGGCCCTGTGCCTGAGCCAAGAGACTTTTTAACGCTGCTCCCACCGGAACCGGGAGCCACCCGAGGCTCTCCAGCTGGCACAAGGTGCCCACCAACTCCTGCAACCATCTTCCAAAAGAAGAGACTGGTAACCCAACTGTATGATTTTGCATTGATTCCAATGGTGTGTAATTACGCACAGAAAGACTAACGATCAAAATTTTGAAAAGACATAACTTTAAAAGTACTTAACATATTCTAAAGATCTTGGTCTTAAAATGTATATAAAAGTCTGAAGTATTTTTTATAAATTCTGGTCTTGAGTTATTCATTGAGTGTGTGTGGTGCATGATTGGATTTGTGACTACTGCAAATACTTACCAAATCTCCTGCATTAGCCTAACTGCAGGACCAGCTACCTTAAAAATTGGAGCATTAGGTGGTCTCATTTTTACCTCTGGAAAGCAACGTGTGGTTGCCTGGACCCCTTGAATAGTGTACCTAGTTTTGCATACTACATAGAGGACCAGCCTCCAACAGTGGTTAGGGTTGGCTTTATTATTAACTTTTTATTTCTACCCAAACAACCCATTTTTAGCAAAATTAGGACAATAGAACTGGGGCAAAAACATAATTCTCTAACCTGTACTATTCAGTCTGCATGTAGCTCTTTCGTGGCAGTCCATAGCTCACTGTGCTAGATTATGACTGTAACGTATGGACTGCACAGTAATAAAAGGATCTATATGACAAAAGCAGTATGCCACTGAGCATTGCAGATAAAATACTATTCTGTGATCAGTATAGTACACGTTCTTTGCAGCAGGCGTATTATTCCTCTGCTCTACCTTAGATAAGTCAAAACCAACACTAGACAAAACTCCTATCTCTCTCCAGCAGGTACATTGATTACCAGAGTTATCATAGCACTTTTATTGTTGCCTGAAAACTACCGGATATACAAGGAACTCTGCAGTGTTTTTAAAACTGCAGCACTGCTAGAAAACCGGCCCCACCTTTCCAGCCTCCCAGGAAAACGCTCAATGCCCCATATGGCCAGTCCGGCCATGCTTGAGCTCTGGGCTGACTGAAGTCCACTGCAGTATGACTGCCACAGATCTCCGCATATTATAAAGGTTTGTCAGGTCATGCATTTTGCATTTTCATTTATGTTACCTGAAATAGGGCTGCTTAATAAGCAATACTATTTACTGAAAGAACTGTTTTCTTGGCACTGATCAATAATGGCACAAGAACGTCACCTCAATATAGATTAGCTTGAAATTGATAGTTCAGACCAAACAACACTGCAATCTCCAAAGAAGTAAATGTTCAGATGTATTTATTCCCTAAGTCAGTGACACGTATTAACTAGCAGCCTCTTTGCAGAGCAGTTTGCATGAGTGGTTATACCCCAGAGAAAGGAAGTTTTTAGAAACTGATAACTTTCCAGAGAATATCTACATTTTTAGACACACAGTAAGTAGATAGGAGATGTATACAATTTGTTTTCTCTTTCCGGAAGTCATAGTTATTTCATGCATTGGAAAAGTTTCCCAAGGATGCCTCATGTTACAGAGCATACTAAAGTGGGATGAACCCACCAGTGCCCTGGTTTGAGTGAGACTTCTGCCCATTCCAGGCAGAGCAGCCTCTCTGTGTATGTGTGCAGACAGCAAGGAAACACCAACTTCAAGATTTGTAAGGTGTGAGGGCTTGACCCTGTGCGGTGCTCTCAAGCTAGCCTACTCACCCAGTGACAATCACCATGAGGCTCACAAATGATTATGACACTGAATGCCACAGGTAAAAACAAACTACTGACCTTTCTGTTTAATAGTGTTGCTGGTGAAATATCGACAGCCAGGGTGACAACCCTTAGCTTGATGCTATCTGTGGGAAGGTCTTTAAATTGGGTGCCAATGGTGCCCACCAACAATGACACAAATTAAGTACTGATGATGACAAATGGACCAAAATATCATGGTCAAATTTTGCCTGTTAATCTATTAATATGTAGTGAGATGACAACTAGACTTTAGCACCAAAAGGACATCACATTGACCTTGACTTGTCAGCATGTTCTTTCAGTTTGATTTTGAATGAAGTAATATTTTCAAAAACAATGTTCTATATTTCTGTAAGTGATTCATTGAATCAGTAGTTGCTGGAACTAAAGCATTCGCACGAGATGAAGAAAGAAAAACTCTGAGATTAAAGACTTACAAGCAGAAAAATGGTGAGAATCTTGGCAGCAATTTTTAAGTTTCATTATTAGAAGACAATTCTGTCATTTTCAGTGGCATTGGAATAGCATCGGAGATACTGTTCTGAACTTTCAGTAGTTCATTCTGTTTGTCCATTAGATTGAGGATGACAATCAGAAGCGCTTGACCAACTTACAGTGCCTTATAAAAGTTTGTCCAAAAATATGGAAGACATTGAGTTGTTCAGTAGTGATTCTATGTGGGAAACGATGATAAAAAATGTCAGTCAAAGAGCACTGAAGCACTTCTTCTGCTGTAGGTAATTTAGACAAAGGCAAGAAATAAGCCAGAGGTATCAGCTGTATCCAGTCTGACCCAAATGCCTTCTGTGGATGGAAGATCTGCTATGAAGGAAGCAGACAGTGTGTGCCCTGGCTCAGGAGCACTGGTAAAGGTTGCAGAAATATTTTGAATGTCACAATGTATTTTCATCAGAAAAGGGACAAGGAATGATATATTTTTGCCTCTCAGAGTGAATTGTAAATCACTGAAAGGATCATGGATCAAAGTCTAACATCATCTTAACCCCCCCTGTAATTCGTAGCAGAGATGAAAAGAGCTTTTTGACTTAAGTACAAATCATGATGTGATACAAGTGGTGTATTCAGAGGATGACCCTCTAACTATTTACGGTCTATTTGTTCTTGAGTCTCTTTAATCCTTTCTAAAAAAAGGCGTGAACAATTCTGGGGCACCTGAACTGAGCGGCCAATATGGTGGATGCGGACTTTCAGAGCTCTCAGCTCGTAATCTCCAACCCATACGACCAAATTGAGATGTAACATGGTGAGATGGAGGTATAAACACATTAATGGCAGGGGTGGAGCACATGTGTAAG
Source organism: Pleurodeles waltl (assembly GCF_031143425.1). NCBI lineage: Eukaryota > Metazoa > Chordata > Amphibia > Caudata > Salamandridae > Pleurodeles > Pleurodeles waltl. Next base: position 64,177,485 of record NC_090444.1, on the reverse strand, counting down.
GAATGCGCCTGGATCTGGTGGCCCGGCCTGAATGTGGTCAACAGGAGATGCTGCATGGCCGGCCTCACGCTCTGTGTGTTGCCTGCGATCCCTCTGGGCCTGCGGTCACTCCCCAGGCTATTGCCCGGGATGATGCTAGCCCATGCTTGAAAGCTGGCTGCGAGGCTCCTCATCTTGGAGGCCCTATGGGTCCTGATTGCTGGGTCCTGCCCTTGGGGCCTGTCAGCGGCTGGATGGGCCTGAAGAGGTTGGTGCTGACAATGCGGGCCCACTATTGGCGGCGGTGCGGCCCACTCTCCATTTAAGGCAGGTGACAACGTCCAAACAGCCCTCTGATCCCCGTGATGTGAGACATTGATGAGTGCTGGTAAGAAACATTGAACAAACTAGGCCACAGACATTTGAGTACATAATCTACATTGAAGACACTGGTGGCCTGCTAGGAGCCTGGTTTAGGCCCGGTTGACAGTGATTGTGTATCCAGTGAGATCTTAGTGAACACTGCCGACTAAGAGTATCCATGTTTTGCAGACACGTCTCCCTCTCCCCGGGCTTGGTGCTGGGGGCTGCACCAATGGACTGCCTCCTGCGGTCGACTGCATTGAGGACAGGTCTTGGGCCCTAGAGGTGTGTGCCCTCCCCTGGACCAAAGAGGGCCAGGCCCTCAAAGGGTGACTTTCATCCCATACTTCCTTACAGATTCGATCTTTGAAGGCCCTACAGTGCTGAAGCAGGAGGTTTAGGGTATCTGACTGTCGGTGGTGCACCGCTGGAATAACATCGTTAAGGTATGAGGTGGCTGCAATTGGATCGGGATCCCCCTGTAGCCTTCCTTCCCTGCCCCACATTCTGACTGTTCCAGAGATCCGTCTTCTGCACTCCCAGATCCTGACCTATGGGACTCTGCACTACCTGTCCTCAAGGGCACTGATGAGATACCGGACCTGGCGCCTTTTCCTGCTGAGATTGATTATCTGGGACTTTATCCACTGGTGACAACACAACAGGCTGGGGCTGCTCATGCTCCCACATGCATCTAAAACGCACCTAAATCTAATACATGTGGTTATCCATTTTCAACGTTCATAAAGGAGATCACCACCTACCCATAGAACCTTTTGGCTGCCTGAAACCCTGCTGTAGGTACTACCGTCTATGAATATCAAGCCGTACCTGCCTTAGAGATGGGCAGAACTAAACCACTCAAAGCTGGTCAGCGTTTACCACAAGACACGTTGAGCCAGATGTAGCAAGGGTTTTGCGAGTCGCAAACGGCGAAAACCGCAGTTTGAGAGTTGCAAAAGCCTCTTTGCTATGTAGAAATGCATTTTGCGAGTCGGAACCGACTCGCAAAATGCATTTCCGACTCGCAAATAGGAAGGGGTGTTCCCTTCCTATTTGCGACTCGCAATGCTATGCATTTTCATTTGCAACCGCAATTGCGGTCACAAATGAAAGCGCAGTTACCATCCACTTGAAGTGGATGGTAACCCAGGCGCAAACAGGAAGGGGTCCCCATGGGACCCCTTCCCCTTTGTGTCTGGAAAAAAACATAATTTTTCAGAGCAGGCAGTGGTCCAAGGGACCACTACCTGCCCTGAAAAATACCGAAACTAAAGGTTTCGTTTTTTTTTCAAAGTGCAGCTCGTTTTCCTTTAAGGAAAACGGGCTATACTTTGAAAAAAAAAGACTGCTTTATTTAAAAGCAGTCACGGAGATGGTGGTCTGCTGTCTCCAGCAGGCCACCATCCCTGTGAGTGCCCTGAATCGCTATGGGGTCGCAAATTGCGACCCACCTCATTAATATTAATGAGGTGGGTCATTGCGACCCCATAGCGACTCGCAGAAGGTATCTTAGACACCTTTCTGCCTTCCAAATTTCGAGTTGCAATTTGCGAGTCACTGGGACTAGCAAATTGCAACTCGCAATTTGGAGTTTTGCTACATCTGGCCCGTTTTTACCTAGTACATAAGCAGTGGAAATCTGATAAACAGGATGCTATCCTAAAGACTATAGAGACATCCAGGATGTCCCTCAAAATAAAAGTGGATGCAGTTGACATTTATGTCAACTTGTTAGAAGACAATCACAAAAAACTTGCAGAACGAGTCGCCCACTCAAAGAAGACACTGCAACAGCGATAGCCGTAGACTGCAGGCCTCCAACAACAACTATGGGACTTAACTGAACATATAAGCTTCCTTGATGGCAGGTTAGAGGAAGAAGGGGGAAGGTCTTGCCACAGCAATATTGGCGTAGTTGGCCTACCCAAGGGCTCTGTGAGGCACAACATGGTAGACTACCTTGCAAAATGGCTTAAAGACTTTGGGGGTGATTCCAACATTGGCGGGCGGCGGTCGCCGCCCGCCAAGCGGGAACCGCCAGAAGACCGTACCGCGTTCAAAAGACCGCGGCGGTCATTCTGACTTTCCCGCTGGGTGACCGCCAAAAGGCCGCCTGCCCAGCGGGAAAGCACCAGCAACGAGGAAGCCGGCTCCGAATGGAGCCGGCGGAGTTGCTGGTGTGCGACGGGTGCAGTTGCACCCGTCGCGATTTTCAGTGTCTGCCAAGCAGACACTGAAAATCTCAATGGGGCCCTGTTAGGGGTCCCTTGCAGTGCCCATGCCAGTGGCATGGCCACTGCAGGGGCCCCCAGGGGCCCCACGACACCCGTTCCCGCCATCCTGTTTCTGGCGGTGAAAACCGCCAGAAACAAGATGGCGGGAAGGGGGTCGGAATCCCCATGGCGGCGCTGCTTGCAGCGCCGCCGTGGAGGATTCCCTGGGGCAGCGGGAAACCGGCAGGAAACCGGCGGGAAACCGCCAGCTTCCCCTTTCTGACCGCGGCTTCACCGCCGCGGTCAGAATTGCCCCAGAAGCACCGCCAGCCTGTTGGCGGTGCTTCCTCCGTCCCCAACCCTGGCGGTCTCGGACCGCCAGGGTTGGAATCACCCCCTTTGTGCCACCACAGGACCTAACCCCTTCTCCATGGAGAGGGTACATCGGGTGTCAGCTCACTACCCCATCTTCCCGGTGGTCCTCTGAGGCCAATAGTCGCCAAACTCTTATGCTATAAGGAATAAGTTATGAGGGCGGCGAGTCAGACGGATCAGCCTGAAAAACATACAACACTCAGATACTGGTCTGTCCAGACGACATGCTGGCACTCCAGTACCAACGGGTTTCCTTTTAGGAGTCTGGAGGAACCTGAAAGAGAAGGGTTTAGAGTATGCACTACTTTTCCCGGTCATGGGGGCAGAAGGATACATCTTACCTCAAACTGATGGAAGCCTAGGACTGTGTGGAGAGCCAAGGCACCTATTCCAAGTCAGACACTGCCCATAAATGGTCACAACAACTGCCTAGATGACAACAAACACATCCTCAGAAACACACCTGGAGCACAATAACTGCTTCGGCAAGCCTGTCCCAGGAACAAGCTCTTGACAGCAAGCCTATTTACTTGCTGCAGCAGCTACCTCTCGGCATCCACCACGTGTCTCCTCAAATACCTCCTCAAAAGAGTCAGACGGAGACAACACCTCCTTCTTTCTTCTACAATAATATGGGATTCCCACTCTGCGGATTACCCCACAAACTGAAAAAAAACTCCTGTAGCAACTGTAGTCAATTTGAGTTCCACCTGGGAACCACACTAAACCCTGCGTATCCCACTCTTATCCCCCTTCTGGGAGATTTCTACACTTGGACACTCCTCATCGGGGAGGGATAGAGGAGATGTTTTCTTTTTCTTTCTTTTTAACCCTACCTTGTGCAGATATCCCTAAGAAACTCTGCCCTCATACCTGTTCCACTCCTCATCTATCACCTTTACGAGCTAGAGGCAGGCTTCTCTAAACCCATAAAGTCCCATTATTGCATCTACCTGGCTGCACACTACTTATGCCCGACTAGTGGAGATTGTAATTACATAAGAATCGAATTGGTGACTGCCGCTCCACATGAGCCCTCTAAAATAGAGCCCTCCTAACACTGTTACCCCATTTGCTGTCAGGTTGTAGTCCATGCCCCCAGATGCCTACTAGAGGTGTTATGGTACTGTTTGGACAATTGGCAGTTTGGGTCACTTCCTTTGTATTGTCTAAGGTTTGCATTGGAAATTGATTTTCTTGGTTACCATTTTTCATGAACTGGAGAGACGGACTCGCAGTCGACTTTGGAGCCACTGGGCACCTCATCGCCTTCATTGGGAGGCGGGTAGGAGCTGGCCAATGGAAACCTATTCACGACTTACAGCTGACAACATGACACACCACATAATTTCATGAAATATTAGAGTTGTGCAAATACTGGCTAAATGATACAAAATTAATTATTTTCCCAAATGCAAGAGGGTTCAAATAGCATTACTTCAAGAGACATCCAACATCACTCAGCCTGAGGGGGATAGACTTCAAAGAAAATGGAGGGACCTGATCTTTACCACCATTCATCGTTCTATCAACTGATGTTGACCCAGAGGGCAGGTCTGTCCTTCTAGAGGCTGGGATTGATGGTATCCACTTGGAATAGGTAGTATCTATGCCGAAGACCCAGAACAGCATCATATTCTCTAACAACTTTCGAGCTGCCAAGGAAAGTGGTGCACACGGGTAATGGATATGGATTTTGATATTGACGGATCATTTTGACAGCATCCTGGATCTCACATTGGAGATGTCACACCTCGCACGTCCAGGGGCCCGGACCACTCTTTATGAACAGACCAATACCTCATGGCTCCAGCAGTGGTCCCGGCAACATGTCTGGAGTCATCATGATTCTGGGGTTAAACTTTACTGATTGTATTCGCTTGTGGATGATTTGAACAGGAGACCGGCTAGAATAGCTTGTACCATCACACTATGTCCATCCATTTCCCCTCCCGGTTACCTGGGCAGGGATCTGTCAGGCCAGACCCGGATATGCTTCGCTTGATTTAAGTCAGGAAGGACTATCTCCCCTACTCCCGCTTGGCAGCTACAGCAAGCCGCTTGGAAGAGCCTGAATTTCAAGGTAAACTTGTGGATAAAATTCAGGAGCTTGTTGAGAACAGTGAGGGGAGGACCTCCTCCCTGACCCTGCAACAGGGGACACTCAAGGTTAGGTTTTGTGGCCTGTAGTAGGAGGCAGTAGTAGGAGGGTGGAAATCAGTTGAGAAAGGTCTGAACAAGGTGGGGGATTATATATAAATTATATATTAAATTATTTAGTTATATAGTAAAACGGAAAGGCAATCGGTTGATGGCCTGACTCTGTAGGAAACCCTGGACCAACTGTGCAAAGAGAAGGCGGTGTTAGTAGAGCGTCTGCGTTACTTTCGTGCTGAGCTCATTCCGAGAGAGATAATATTGAAACAAGACAATCCCCCCATAACATCTCTGTGAGGCACGAATGGGGAATTACAACAGAACAAGCCAACCACAAAATATTCTCAAAACTCTACAAAGTTCTGTACAGACTGACACCTGGCACCCAGTGCTTAATTTGTGCTTGATGTTTCCGGTGCGGAGCACCAGCACTTCTTTTTGCGGGCCGGCGCTTATTCTTCTGCCTCAAGCATTTGCTCGAGCAAAAGATACATATGGGAAAGAGGGAGAAATAATAAAACGAAAAAGCGTCACAAAGGGAGAAAGTAGAAAGCTGCAAGAAAGTAGAAGCTGAAAGTCCTTTACAGAACCAAATCCAACCGTCACCATTTCTACATACACCTCACATAATGGGCTGGGGAGTGCATATGGGCTCTCTCAAAGTCGGGTGTTTGGAAGGATCAAGAAGCAGTACAGCGTGTCAATGTTTCGATCTAAAAACAGTGTTCCTAGCCTTAAAAGCATTTCAGAAGCAGTTGTTGGGGAAAAATAATACTGATCTAATGGAATATCGAGGTGTGGGCCCCTGTGTTAATGTTGGTGATGAGTGCTGCGGTCAGGAAGGGTCCTCCGCCCTCTTGGTCCTTATCGAACATTGCGCCGGACTGTTAAAAAGGCGATTAGAGCAGGCCAAAATGCTACAGGCCCATCTCTTTTATTGATTAGTAGTTAAAGTTCTGGGTAGGATATCATGGGATAGGTTGCGTTCCTGGGTGGATGACAACAATATACTATCAGGGTGTCCATATGAGTTTCAGGAGGGCAAGTCGACCTCTTTATGATAGCTAGTGAGCACGCCCTAGCTCACACTGGGAATATGTATTTTGCTTTTATGGATTTGTCAGCCACATTTAACCAGGTAAACCGGAACAAACTGTGTAAAATTTTGGAAATGGGGGTTGACTCAGACATTGTCTATTTTCTGTGTGACTTGCATTTAGATACCTGAGCAGTAGTAAGATATTCGGCAGTGCTAGATTGTTCTGAGAGTTTTAACCCATTAGCTGCTACCCCCCCCCCCCCCGCTTTGTGAGCCCTTTTTTGGCTGTTTGAGGTAGTTCGCACTTAGGCTCCACATAACATTTTGTGCACATAAGCTGTCCAGGCCAAATTTGTGTCCTTATTTTCCAACATTCTGGGGATTGTAAAGGTACCCAGAGTTTGTGGGTTTCCCTGGAAAAGACCAAGAAATTAGCCAAAATACAGCAACATTTGTATTTATTTTTTATGGGGAAAAAGTGCTGCAGAAGAAAGCATCTGGTTTTTCCCTGCAGCTGGCATCAATTGTGGTGCTAACATCAACATCTTCCCAGCTTTCAGGAATAAGCAGGCTTGAATTCGAAAATCTAATTTTCCAACACCATTTTGGCATTTTACTCCAACATACTCCATTTTTACTATTTTTGTGCTTTCAGCCTCCTTCCAGTTATTGGTAGAAATAGGTGTGAAACCAGTGGTGGATCCCAGACAGCTAAACATTTCTGAAAAGTAGACAGAATTCTGAATTCAGCAAGGGGTCATTTGTGTAGATCCTTCAAGATTTTCCTACAGAAAGTAACAATTGAAATAAAATAATATTGAAGTCGAGTTGAAAAAACCAGCCCTTTCTGACTAGGTTTTCTTCCGTAACTTTTTCCAACCATGATAGATTTGTTAAAGCAATATACCATTAGGTTTTCTGGACCCTCCTGGCTGTGGGGATATATAGGTCTTGCAGGATCATCAAGAACCCAAGCTACTCAGAGCCAATAAATGAGCTGTACCTTGTAATGGGTTTTCATTGTATACAGCAATTCATTTGGTAAAATATAAACAGTGAAAAAATGGGTATCAAGGAAACCTATGTATTTCCAAAACGGGGACAAGATAAGGACTTTAGAAACCGAGGTTATTTGCACATCTCTGAATTCAGGGGGGTGGGGTTGGGGGGGGGGGAAGGTCACCATACTAGCATGTGAATTATAGGGCATTTCTCAAATAGACATCTTTTTTTTACCCACTGTCTTACATTTGGAAGGAACAACTGTAGAGAAAAACAATTGGCAATAACAATTGTTCTTCTATTCTGTGTTCCCCCAAGTCTCCTGATAAAAATGGTACCTCACTTTTGTGGATAGGCCTAGTGCCTACGATAGGAAACATCCCATAACGCAACATTTACACATCACATTTTTTCCATTGAAAATTATTTTTTGTTGTTTTTGTGCAAAGCTCCTAGCTGTGGATTTTGGACTCTAGCTCAGCTGGCACCTAGGGAAACCTACCAAATCTATACATTTATGGAAAGTAGACACCTAGGGGAATCCAGTATGGGGTGACTTGTTGGGTTCTCACTGGGTTCTGTCACTCAGAATCCTTTGCAACCCTCAAAATTGGGATACAAAAACATGTTTGCTGCACATTTCGGCGATGGAAAGTTCTGGTGTCTGAGAGCCAAAAACTTCCTTCCACCCAGCATTCCCCCAAGTCTCCCGATAAAAATGGTACCTCACTTGTGTAGGTAGGCCTACTGCCTGTGACCGGAATGGATCACACAATGGTTATTCCTTACATGAGGGCAACCGTTGAACCTGGGTGATCCACTCCTGATGAAGGCACTAGGTACAAGCACTCAAGTAGCGTAGCATTGTTATCAGGACAGGTGGGGAAACACAGGGTGGTAGGAATTTTGTGGATCCCAGCATATTCCTGTAGTTAGTTTGACAGAAATGCAAGAAAAAATATTTTGTATTCAACATTTCACCTTTGCAGGGTATTCTGGGTAAGACAACTTTAGGTAATCCACACCTCTGTGTATAGTTTCCAGAAATGTCTGGGTTTGGTAGGTTTCTCTGTATGGCTGCTGAGCCCAGGACCAAAAATGCAGGTGCCTGCCTTACAAAAACAGTTTTTTTTTGTGATAGATAATTTTGATGTCTCCACAATACGATATGAGCAGTGGAATTTGGGGCTGAACTAAATTGGAGAGCCCCCAAGAGAGCACTCTCTCTGTGCTTGCCGCCACCTGCACCTGCTCTCTGGGTTGGACTAACCCGCTATTGTCCCGCTGCATAGACTGTGCTTGTGAGGGGACAGCACGACTGTCCTCATCACCTCCCTCAGAATCACTGGAAGATAAGTTGTCGGATGGGACTCCGACGACTGAAAAATCACTCCCAGAGTCTGCTACATTGTCCTATCCTTCAGATGCTGTCTCAGTATTTGATCTTTCGTCAGAGCTGCCCTTCATAACCAGAGTTAGGACTTGAGCAGCAGTCATCCAACCAGATGCCACCTCTGCTGCTGGCTAAACTGTCCCTCTAAAGCACTAGACAATGATGATGATTGGGGGGGGGGGGAAAGAGAGAGAGAAAAAAAATCACACCCACCAGCAATTTTGTGACTGTTTACATCACAACCCTACCTCCGCTTCTCCCTTTAATCAGCACATTCTCTCAAGACACTCAAAAAATACACTATTACTTCACCTTGTCACATACATATCATCACAGTCTTTAGCACCTGTGGCACCCAGTCCGACAAGCATTATTGGTGCTCCCACTCCCATGACCACCTCTTCTGATTCCCTCACTACCACAAGCAAAAGTGGCCAATGCATGCACTGATGAGTTTAACATGAGATGTGAGGCGAGGCAGGTGTATTCTCCTCCCTTTTCTTTTTTGTGATATTTAAAGGGGCTGGAGAAGTCATTAGTGGAGGCTAAGGTAGACTGCCCAATAATTGGCTCACATTCTTTACCAGTCCTGCTATATGCGGACGCTGCGTCTTAATGGCCAGAACCGCAAATGGTCTGCAATAGATATTGGATGTATTCGATAAACTCATGGGGGAACTGGATCGTTCAGGCGACCTGACAAAATCATACATCATGGTGATGAGCCCCAAACTGTCAAAGTCCAGGACCGTCAACCTAAAAGGGGCTCCACTAGCTAAAGTTGAGAGAGTGCCTATCAAAGGCATTTGTTATGTGTCCCACAATGCACCTCCCCCGTCAATGAGGACCTGGGGCTTAAATGTCTTAGCAATCTTATTGCTGTGAGCCTGCTGTTTTCATGGATTAAGGCAGTGGTTCCCAACCTTTTGATTCCTGTGGACCCCCACTTTAACAAAAATGGAACCCAGGGACCCCCACTGAATCATCATGGGAATCCGGGGACCCCCGTCTGAGTCATTACTGGAAGCTGGGGACCTAATTTGTCAATATTTGTTAATATTTTTTAATTTTCTAGGCTCAGGCGGACCCCCTGAGAAGGCTTCGCGGACCCCCAGGGGTCCCCGGACCACAGGTTGGGAACCACTGGATTAGGGTGTTCAAGGAGGAGTTAGCCCTTAATCTTCTAATTGTCTAGAGATGAATCCAGCCCTCAAAATTCCTTGGTTAAAATACTTGAAGGAGTCTTTTACCAAGCTAGGGAGGGCGGGGATATTCCTTAACCCAGAGGGCATAACCAAGACAGACGCTAAGTGGGTCAAAGATTATTACTGAGAAGGGGCATTAATGCTAAGGGATAAGGGCGAGATGGCTAAATCCTCTGCTCGCCGATATGTGCTTTTCTGCAACTTGGGATATTGAGCCATATTTAATAATGGTAGAAAACAATAGGGACAGAAGTCTACTAACTCGCCTGAGGTTTAACCTGTTGCATTTGTCTCTAGGCTTTCTACTGGGATGATATGATTTTGAGTTGCTGAGTCAATGTAGATGTGATAATATGTCCCCCTGATATACTGAATATTATATGTTGTGCTGTAAATGTTATCTTGCATCAAGGATTCAATATATTGTCTGCCTCCTCAAAGGGTCTGGTTTTAGGCAAGTTAGGCCGGCATTCTTATACTTGCAAATATTTACAGGGGCCTGGGTGATAGCTAGCGTTACTAAATTTGTAAATGCTGCTATTTTAATCAGACATACCTTGGAAGAGCTTTCTTTTTAACATTGTTTTTAGTTATTTTTTTAATATAATTTCTATTTTAATCAGACATACCTTGGAAGGGCTTTCTTTTTAACATTGTTTTTAGTTACTTTTTTTTAATATAATTTCTTATTGTATTTATTATGTATCTACTTCTGTTTTTTTCTTATAGTTTCATTTATGTTAACCAAATAAAGAAAAAAAAAAGAGATACTGATCCAAACATACAAGATCCGACAATGTTTTATATCAGCGAACAGGGACACACCTAGGAATTCTGGACGTGGGTGCAGCAGAGAAACAAAAAAACATTTTACAGCGATTCACTGTGTTCAAGCGGACAAATTAAGCAGACAAGCTTCATCCTCCCACAAGTGGGAACTCAATCAAGTAGTACTCAAACAGATCTTTGAATGGTGGGGAACACCAGAGGTAGTCTTAATCGCAACACAAGCAGATGCCAATACTTAGCGTCAAGGTGCCCAGACCACCAATCTCTGGGGAATGCCCTGTAGATAAACTAGTCTGGGACATTTGACCCCCCCCCTTTTGCCCCCCCCCCACGGACCCTCCTGCATCCCCTCCCCTAATGGATACCAGTGTTACTCAGAGTAATTAACAATTGCACACAAAAAAAACAAGGTGAAGTTGATACTTATTGCCCCACAGTGGGCAAGACTGACATGGTACTCAAAACTAATACAAATGGCACAGGGAAATATTTAAAAATTACTAAAGCGGCAAGACCTGCTGTCAGTGCAAGGAGGGAGAGTGCTTCATTTGGAAACAGTCGCTAAGGTTGGCAGCATGGCTCCTGAAAGCTTAGGCCTGTATTTATACTTTTTTAGCACCGCATTTGTGTCACTTTTTGACGCAAAAACGGCGCAAACATGCAAAATACAATTGTATTTTGTAAGTTTGCACCGTTTTTGCGTCAAAAAGCGGCGCAAATGCGGCGCTAAAAAAAGTATAAATACGGGCCTTAGAGTTTGGTCATCAAGACTTGCCCGAAAAGATAATGGCAGTTCTAAGAGGCAAGAAGGCCAACAACTAGAAAATGTTATATGCCAAAGATCAGGTTTGGTACAGCCAAACACTGGACATTACTGTCCTTAAATACCTTACACATCTCCTAGACTGCGATCTTACTTACGCATTGTTAAAAGTTTACCTGGCAGAAATTGTGGCACACAGAAGGGGACATATAGGAAGCTTCTTTATAGCACCAGTCATAAAAAGCTTCCCAGTGAGGGCAAAGAGAATTGCACCACTCAGTCAGGTACCACCACCTACATGGAGCCTTAATCTTATTTTAACCCAACTCATGACAAAGCCCTTTGAACCTCTACACAAATCTTCATTGAAGATGCTTACACTGAAAACTGCCTTTCCGGTATCTATGACCTCAGTCTGCAGAGTGAATGAACTACACGTGCTTACAATCCAAGAGCCATACCTGAGAATACACATGAAGAGTAGTTACAAGGACGGTCCCTCATTTCCTTCCCAAGGTAATTTCATATTAATCAAATGATTCAAATTCTAAGTTTTTTTTCTCCCTAGAACCAAAAAATCAAGGGGGAAAAGAAAAGCATTACTCACACTAGATGCAAGAAGAGTAATTGTCCAATATATAAAGGGCAAAGTCAAATAGGAAAACAAAACAAATATTTGTTTCCTTTGTTAGCAGCAATCTTTGCAAACCAGTGACCAATGATACAATTGCCAAATGGTTTTCACAAACCATCCAAATGTGTCGTGCAATTGCAGAAGTACAGTGGTTCCTTGAGGACTTCCTCCCTGTTATTACGCAGGCTGTTCAAGTTGGTGGCAATGCTGTGCAATTCACCACCCCCTGTGGTTTGGATACCACGGTTTACCTAACCAGCGTGGTGGGCACCAGTGTTGGCTCCAAGGAGACACCCTGGCATGACATCCATGGGCTTCTCAGAGGACGTTCACTCCACATTAATCCCTCAGGTGGCCTGAATGTAATGGTTACGTCCTGGGCAGCACCGCTCGGGTGCCAGCACGTAACCGTTACGTCCAAGTAGGGGCCCTCGGGGGAAGCGGGTGCTCGCACACCCCCCTCCGCTGAGCAGGGATGGAAGGGGAAGTGTTTCCCCTCCTACCCACCCATTTTTTTTTTTGTTAGTTTCACATGAGGGGAGCGACCCCTTAAGCAAGGGTTGCTCCCCTGAGGGGGGCAAATTTGTTTTAGGCCATTTCTGTCCCCCTTGGGTGCAGATTGGCCTATTGTAATTAGGCCAATCTACCCCGGGGGGGGCGGAAAACCCTAGACATCAGGGATTTCTTTTCTTTTTGCTTATTTTATTTTTTTATATGTGGGGAGTGACCCCTTAGGCAAGGGTTGCTCCCCGGGTGGGGGGGCAAATTGTCTTTAGGCCACTTCTGCCCACGGGGGCAGATTAGCCTATTTTTATTACGCCAGTCTGCCCCCAAGGGGGGCAGACACCACTAGATACCATGGATTTTTTTTATTTTGTGTAAGTATCACGCAAGGGGGCAAAAAAGTTTTCAGCCATTTCTTGCCCCCTTGGGAGCAGATCGCCCTATTGTTATTTTGCCGATCTGCTCCAAAGGGGGGGCTGAAACCACTAGGCCCTGGGGATTTTTTTTTTGCGCCAATTTCATGCAAGGGGCAGGTCAGCCTATTTTTGTAAGGCCCATCTGCCCCCATGGGGGCAGAAAGCCCACCAGAGACCAGGGAAGATTTTTTTTCAAAATAGGAGGGGGAGGGCATGGCTGTACCCCCACCCCAAAGAAATGGGGCCACAGTTGTTCTGTCCACCAGTGGGCAGATGGGGCAATTACCCCCGATCCACACCCTGGGGGCAGAAAGTCTACTAGATGCCAGGGAATTAAAAAACAAAATAGTAGGGTGATGGCTACCAACCAGTATGGGCATGGTTATGCCCCCACCCCAACTCAAAGGGGTAACAGTCTTTCAGCTCTCCCCCCACACACTAAAACATCTTATCCCACGGCAAGCAAGAGGACATTTTTTCAACATTTTTGTGATGGAACCTTCCGGAACGGGCAGGAATCCACAAAATTCCTACCCCCCAGCATTGTCTCTTCTATACCGATAAAAATGTTGCCCCACTTATCTGCCGAGACACGTTTTTTTTTTTTCTTTTCAATCTGCCCTTTTGGACCTGCTTTGGTTCCCCCTCATTTTCGACATGTTTTTGGCTCTTCCCTGTCACAGGCACTTGGCCCACCTACACAAGTGAGGTTTAATTTTTACCGGGAGACTGAGGGGAACGTTGGCTGGTAGGAAATTTGTCCCGTTGCGGTGATCCCGCACAGAAATGTGGGAAAAATTTGATTTTTTTTTTTAGCTAAATTTGAGGTTTGCTGAGGATTCTGGGTAAGAAAACACTGGGGGATCCACACAAGTCACACTTCCCTGGATGCCCTTTGGTGTCTAGTTTTCAGAAATGTCTGGGTTTGGTAGGTTTCCCTATATGGCTGCTGAGCCCAAGACCAAAAAGCAGGTGCCCCTTCCCCGCATAAACAGGTAGTTTAGTATTTGATAATTTTGATGTGTCCAGATAATGTTTTGGGGCATTTCCTTTCGCGGGCACTAGGCCTACCCACACAAGTGAGGTACAATTTTTATCAGGAGACTTGGGGGAACGCTGGGTGGAAAGAAATTTGTGGCTCCTCTCCGATTCCAGAACTTTCTGTTACCGAAATGTGAAGAAAAAGTGTTTTTGGCCAGATTTTGAGGTTTGCAAAGGATTCTGGGTAACAGAACCTGGTGAGAGCCCCACAAGTCACCCCATCTTGGATTCCCCTGGGTGTCTAGTTCTAAAAAAAAAAAAAAATGCACCGGTTTGGTTGGTTTCCCTAGGTGCCGGCTGAGCTAGAGGCCAAAATCCACAGCTAGGCACTTTGCAAAAAACAGCTCTGTTTTCTTTGAGAAAATGTGATGTGTCCCTGTTGTGTTTTGGGGCATTTCCTGTCGCCGGTGCTAGGCCTACCTACACAAGTGAGGTACCTTTCTTATCGTGAGACTTGGGGGAACGCTGAGTGGAAGCAAATTTGTGGCTTCTCTCAGATTCCAGAACTTTCTGTCACAGAAATTTGAGGAATACGTTTTTTTGGCCAAATTTTGAGGTTTGAAAGGATTCTGGGTAACAGAACCTGGTGAGAGCCCCACAAGTCACCCCATCTTGGATTCTCCTAGGTGTCTAATTTTAAAAAATGCACAGGTTTGGTAGGTTTCCCTAGGTGACGCCTGAGCTAGAGATCAAAATCCACAGCTAGGCACTTCCCAAAAAAACACATCAGTTTTCAATGTAAGAATGTCATGTGTCCATGTTGCGTTTCCTGTCACGGGTGTTAGGCCTACCCAGGCAAGTGAGTTACCATTTTTATCAGGAGACTTGGGGGAACACAGAATAGAAGAACAAGTGTTATGCTCCTTGTCTTTCTCTACATTTTTTCCTTCCAAATGTAACACAGTGTGTAAAATAGACGTCTATTTGAGAAATGCCCCATAATTCACATGCCAGTATGGGGACCCCAGAATTTAGAGATGTGCAAATAACCACTGCTTCTCAACACCTTATCTTGTGCCCATTTCGGAAATACAAAGGTTTTCTTTATACCTATTTTTCATTATGTCCCAGTAAAATGCCAATATTGTGTTGAAAAATGTGGTTTTCTGATTCAAGTCTGCTTGTTTCTGAAAGCTGGGAAGATGGGGATTCTAGCACTGCAAACCCTTTGTTGATGCCACTTTCAGGGAAAAAAATCACAAGTCTTTTTCTGCTGCCCTTTTTCCCCCTTTTTTTTTAAACAAAATGTTTGCATGTATTTTGGCTTATTTCTTGGTCTCCTTCAGGGAAACCCACAAACTCTGGGTACCTCTAGAATCCCTAGGATGTTGGGAAAAAAAGGACGCAAATTTGGTGTGGGTAGATTCTGTGGACAAAATGTTATGAGGGCCTAAGCGCGAACTGCCCCAAATAGCCAAAAAAATGCCTCGCACCCGAGGGGGAAAAGCCCTGGCAACGAAGGGGTTAATGGACATGCTTTCGATTGCTGTTACCGTGTCGGTGACAAAGCAGCTCCTTTACTTGAGCGCTTTAAGGATTGTATGGTCACTGAGCACTTATCGGCCTATCCACTCATCATTTCACGGCCAGGACTTCAGTATTTACAGACCATGTGGACAGCAGAGGCAGCGTGCAGCGCAGCCTTCCAACCCTCCTGATGTTGCAGCCTTAAAACCTCCTAGTTGATCACTTGAGGAACATACCCACCCTATTGTAGGCAGGACCTGACATTTTCCCCCAGGCTGACAGTAACTTCAGACGAGCAAGTCCTACATGTTGTCCAGCGGTGTTACTTCCTACTGTTTCTTGTCACTTGCCACACCTTCCATCATCCTCCGACTGGCTGACAGTGAACGATTTGTCCCTTTTCCAGGAGGATGTGCAGGTCCTTCTGGCCATGAAAGCCAAAGAGAGTATACTGGCATCAGAAGTAGGCTTTGGTTATTACTCCTGCTACTTCTCGTGCCGAAGGATGGAGGCCTTTGTCTTATTTTAGACCCTTTCGCTCTCAATGTTTTTCTACAGAAGGACCAATTCCAGATGCTCACCCTGTGGGAAGCTGGCCTGGTGTGTGGTGAGCACCTCTGGTGTTATCACCTTATACCAGGTCTAGGTATCCCCTATTAGTGAGGTGTAGGCAGTGTCTAGGAAGCCACGGCTCTCTAGAGGTAGCTGTGGATGAGCAGCCAAGACATATCCATGAGACATGCAAAGATTTTCCAGTACCACCTTAGTCACACAGCACTTACACACATGAAAAAACCACACAGTGTTACAAAAATAAAGGTAGTTTACTATGGTAACACAATTCCATTTCCAGTTGGAGTGTCCAGTTGGGGGGCAGGAGCCACTATTCACTCTTTTGGAGATGCAGGACCAGGTCGACGGTGAAGAACAGGAGTCGGCTATGCAGTGCAGGAGAAGAGTTCCAGGAGTGATGCAGTCGATGTCCCATGTCGGAAGAAGATTTGCAGTCAGTGGTGTAGAAGAACCACCAACAAGCCTTAGCAAAGGCAAGAGTTGCAGAGCTGCTGGGGACAAGGAAGGTCTGGTGGGGGACTCAACCCACAGAGGGGAGTCCCAGATTACCCTACAGCAGTACAGAGAGTCAGAAGGCAAGGATGCAGCCCTCACAGGCTGCAGGCACAAGAGTCTCTGTGAGGCCCACTCAGCACACCTGGAGAGGATTCCCACATTTGGAGCAGCATTTGCAGGGAAGAGTGCTGGAGGCTGTGGCTAAAGGGAGCCTGAAGATCCCTTGGAAGAAGAGCCAACAAGCCTTGGTAGCTGCAAGAGTTGTGGTGCACAGGGGTACCGTCTTGCAAGGAGAGGCAAAGACTCACCATCTCCCAAGTTGGACAGCTGGTAGAGGAGACCGAGGGGACCACTCCAGAACTCCACCTGTGTTGCAGGATCCACATAGAGTTGCAGGGGGAGGATCCACACAGCCAGACATTGATGCAGTTGGTGCCTGCGGATGCAGGGGAGTGACTCCTTCATTCCACAGGAGATTCCTTCTTGCTTCTAGTGCAGACTGAAGACTTGCCACCCTCAGAGGATGCACAGCCGGGGAAACCATGTTGCAGAGTGAAGCCGCAGCTGGGGCTGCAGATCGTGGGTTCCTGTGAAGTCCAGTTGTGGTTCCAGTGGCCAGAAGATGAAGTAAACTGTGCAGAGGAGTCCTGCTGGAATCTTTCACATCGAATCTGAGGACTTCTCCAAGAGGGATACCCTAAATAGCGCTGGAAGGGGGACTGGTCACCTAGCAAGGTGACCACCTATCAGGAGGGAGCTGTGGCATCTCCTGCCTGAGCTGATCACTCAGATCCTCCCGGGGGCCTTTTTCCACCTTGGATTCAAGATGACAGAATCAAGTGGCCACCTGGAGGAGCTCTGGGCACCACCCCTGGGGTGGTGATGGATAGGGGAGTGGTCACTCCCATTTCCATTGTCCAGTTTCACGCCAGAGCAGGAACCGGGGTTCCCTGGACCGGTGCATACCAGTTTATGTAAGGCGGGCACCAAATGTGCCCTTCAAAGCATACCGGTGGCTCGGGAAGGCTAGCCCTCCCAAGCCATGTAACACCTATTTCCAAAGGGAGAGGGTGTTGCCTCCCACTCCCAAAGGAAATCCTTTGTTCTGCCTTCCTGGGCTTGAGCTGGTTAAACAGCAGGAGGGCAGAAACCGGTCTGTAGGATGGCAGCAGCATGGGCTGCCTGGGAAAACCCTACAAACTGGTGGGAGCAAAGCCGGGGGTCCTCCATGGAGCCCCCAGAGCGCATGGAATCATAAAACAAATACTGGCAACAGTATTGGGGTATGATTCCAACATGTTTGATGCCAAACATGCCCAGGTTCAGAGTTACGATTATGTAGCTGGACCCAGGGAGTGACCTGTGTCCAGTACATGGGTGAAATGGCTTCCCCGCACTTACTTAGTCCAGGAAAATGGCACTGGAGTTCGTGGGGCACCTCTGCACACAGGTACTTGCACCCTGCCTCTGGGCTAGGAGGGCCTGCTATAGGGGTGACTTACAGTGACCTGGTGCAGTGACCTGAAGTGAAAGGGTGCATGCACCTTTTCACGTAGGCTGCAAAGGCAGGCCTGCAGACAGTTTGCATGGGCTCCCAGGGGTGGCATAATAAATGCTGCAGCCCATGGGGATCCCCTGGTGCCCCAATGCCCTGGGTACCTACGTACCATATACTAGGGACTTATATGGGGGCACCGTTATGCCAATTGGGGGGTATACAAAGTCAGGAACAACCAAATTTACAGGGAGAGAGCACAGACACTGGGGTCCTGGTTAGCAGGATCCTAATGAACACCGTCAAAACACACTGACAGCAGGCAAAAAGTTGGGGTAACCATGCAAAAAAGAATGTGCTTTCCTACACACCCTGGCAAAGGTCTTGTCTACCCTTGATCCTGCAGTCTGGATGGTAAAGCTGGACCTACAGGACTCATATTTCTATAGACAAGCACCCACCTCCAGACTGTGGTGAACCTCCTCATTTCAGTGGCTTTGCTATCAATGTGCCAAAGTCGCACCTGACTTCTCCACAGGTGCTCCCATTTATCTGAGCCATTCTGGACACACTGACGCTTCAGTTCTTCCTCCCAGAATGGGATCTTCATGACATTCCAGCTATGATCCCAATGTTTCAGCCTCTGTCCTGTAACTCACTAATAACAACTCTGTGTCAGAGTCACCAGATCCTCGGGGTCTGCGCACGTTCCCAACACATCCTCTAATGAACAGCTCCAAGACTCTGATAGACAATTTACAGAGACTGTGAGAGTTCAAGAGGGGAAGAGGGGATTAGGAAGGGTACTGCTGGGAAGGAGACCTTTAATAGGAAAAAAGGTTAGAACACACAATATAACCTGAAGTAAATATTAATAAACATAGTCTTTCTGAAAATATGAGCAATCTTTAATTGCAGTTTAAAGATGAACAGATTTTGTGATGATCAGATACCTGTAATGGAATCAAGATTAATTGAAATAAAACTTTTCTTATTCAAGCATGAATTAGAATAGCAAGAATATGCATTATAGGAGCATATAATATTGCATCTAGAACTTCTGATCCTATATATATATTTTCCTTGAAATGTTTTCAACACATATTACACTTTTAAAACACTAGAGAAGAAATATGTTTCAATGGGTTCAATAGTTCAAGAAATATTTCCCATACTTGTCAACTCGAATTGTACCAAGCGTTTATCCTGGAATGGTAATATGCAGTTCACAACATAAATAAACTCTAGTAGAAAAATTGCATGTCCTGCTGACTCGAATGCCACCATGCAAAGTCAAGAAATGGTTGCAAAATAAATAGCAACAAGTTTTGAAATTATCTTGAATTTAATTATACATCGTGCCACTTCAAAACCTTCTTTTAAATGTCAATAAATAGTAGCACACAATGTACCAGAAGCTTTCAAAGCTTCATAAATGAACCGTGCCTCTTTCCGATTCGTGATCATTCATGTATGTGTCAATAAATGCCAGCGCGCAATGCAACTCAAGATTTCCAAGCTCTTCAAACGAATCGCGCCTCCTGCTGATTCATAAATATCCACGCGTGTGTCAACAAACACTGGCTCGCAATGTAACACAGTTTTTTTTTTTTTAAGCTTTTCAAACGAATTGCGCATCCTGTCGATTTGTAAACCTCAACGCGTATGTCAATAAATGCTGGCGCGCAATGTAACACAAGTTTCAAAACTATAAACGAATTGCGCTTCTTGCCAATTCATAAACATCCATGTACACACTTTAACAAAAATACTTGAGTGCACTTTTTATGACCTTAAAACAATTTGTTAACATAAATAAACGATCAGATCTTAGAATGAGATAATTCTAGAAAAAATAAACGGTGTTGGGAATAAACCCAACTACCGTCTTACCACCCAGGAACAAGATGCATCAATGAAGTTTTCAAAGCAGAGAACTGGGAGATCAAAAAGGCCACCGAAACAGGTATCTGGAAATAGCTGCTCTTCTGCACCGGGACCTCTGAATAGTGAGCACTGGGAGTTGGGCTGACTCTCCTTATATAGAGTCTTGGCCCAGCCCAGAACCACACCCAGGCATGTTGCAGGAAAAGTCTCTGGAAGGCCCTGGAAAGGGGCCACACCCTAACCCACTCTGAAAACCTGTAGCAATACCTTGCAAAGAAACAGTATTTGTAAACATATTAAGAATAAGGGGGTCATTCAGATCCCGGTGGGCGGCGGGAGCCGCCCGCCTGGAGGGAACCGCCATATGGCCGCTTCGCGGTCGAAAGACCGCGGAGGCCATTCTGGCTTTCCCGCTGGGCTGGCGGGCGGGCGACCGCCAGAAGGCCGCCCGCCAGCCCAGCGGGAAACCCCTTCCCACGAGGAAGCCGGCTCCGAATGGAGCCGGCGGAGTGGGAAGGTGCGACGGGTGCAGTTGCACCCGTCGCGAATTCCAGTGTCTGCTGAGCAGACACTGGAATTCAAAGGGAGGCCCTCTTACGGGGGACCCTGCAGTGCCCATGCCATTGGCATGGGCACTGCAGGGGCCCCCAGGGGCCCCACGACACCCCTCACCGCCATCCTGTTCCTGGCGGTCGGAACCGCCAGGAACAGGATGGCGGTGAGGGGGTCGGAAACCCCCATGGCGGAGCAGCAAGCTGCGCCGCCATGGGGGATTCCCAGGGCAGCGGAAAACCGGCGGGAGACCGCCGGTTTTCCTGGTCTGACCGCGGCCAAACCGCCGCGGTCAGAATGCCCTGCGGGGCACCGCCAGCCTGTTGGCGGTGCTCCCGCATCCCCGGCCCCGGCGGTCCATGACCGCCGGGGTCGGAATGACCCCCTAAGTGTTTAGGATTGAACTCTGCAATGCAAAAGGGTAAAATACAACATATCAGCACAATGCATGAATCATGTTGTTTTGAAAGTGATGTTTTTTTTGCATTTTTTGATGCCAATAGAGCGCGTACTGTTCTGGTGTTGACACTCTGGGACTGTTGGCTGTAGGAAGCTGGCTCTGTATATGATATATCAAAATGAGATATATTGTGCAAAGAGTCCAGGGGTTCCCTTAGTAGTGGACCGAGGTTTGCTCTAGCAATCCCACGGTGCGCTTTTAGGGGGATGTGCGGTTGAGCGTCCTTAGGCTTATCAGAGAGGAGTGGGAGACACTTGCATTTACACAGTCAATAAATGAGGCACATGATTCAAGGCAATCCACACCAATTTACAAAAATAACAAGTATCTTTATATATGTTTTGGCACCAGAATCTATACAATCAGGTGAGTACATTTTGCAAGAGAAATCTTTACAGTTGTCAAAAGTCGACAGTGCAATTTCTGAAAATCTGCAATGTTATCCTATGGAGAGAAAAACAAGTACTGCATTCAGGTTTAATAAAGAGACCTATGGGTCCAGTCTCCTGGGCTTAAGGCAAGTATCAGGCAAGGGTCAGGACCACACCAACAGGTCACCCCAGGCGTCATTGGGACAGCCAGGTGCAGAGGTGTAGTACGGGGTTGGGTGCCCAATGTTAGTCAATGGGGATCAGTAAACTGTAAACTTCGTACTTGTATAGCACGCTACTCACCCGTTAGGGTCTCAAAGCGCTGTACGCATACCACTGTGGAACCCCTCCTGTGAGGTGCCCACTCCTGGGCAACCTCCAAGATGAAGCCAGGCATCCCAGCGCTGTTGTGGAGATTAAGCAAGCTATTGCCCAGAGTCACAGAGTGGGACCCATGAATTAGATTAGGCACCGATGCGAGAATTATCAGGTCCGAGGAAATTGAGCCCAAGACCCACCGAGGCATGGAATGTAACCCTGGTCCCGGGCCAGATTTCTGCATCAGGGTCTGCCGCTCTAACCATTGAGCCACACTTCTCAGTCCGTTTGAAAAGAGGCTGCAGGTCTGGACAGAAATAACCCACAAGTTGGTTCCAATCTTGAGATGTCCAGGGACGTGGGGACACCTTCAGTCCTCTTCTCCATGGGCCAAGTGCGACAAGTGCAGAGGTGTCCTGAGGCATTGGGTTTTCTCTACCAGAGCACTCGTGGTTGAGGGGGCCTGTGTGCAGAGGATGCAGGCCATGTCAGTGGGTCCACAGTGGGCAAGTCCAAGGTGGGCTTTGTCTCTGGAGGGCTGGGGGCCACCCTGGTCTACTTTACCTCGGGCTGTGCGGCACAGATGCAGTGGACCTTTCAATTGTCAGTTTTCAGTAGACCAGAGTCCTCACTGTTCTCTTGGGGTGCCTAGAAGATGCAGGGAAGCAGCTCCACTGCTCCACAGGATTTCCTGGGTCTTTGATGAAGGTGGCAGTCCTCGTAGGCTTTTGGAGGCACAGCAGCTTGCAGGACAAGTTGACTTTGGGTCAAATCGGAGGGAACAGCAGACAGGCCAGCAGGGTTGGGACTAAGTCAGGTACTTCTTCCTCAGGCTTTGCTTTTCTGGCTCCTGAATGTCGTCCTTCTTCATATGTCAGCAGGAATCTGCTTTTCTAGTGCTTGGGGCTCTTCTAAATACTGCATTTAGGGGTCTTTCGGGGAGTGTAGGGCAGTAGACACCGGGCTACATATCCCTGGGGTCACTACACCCCCTATATGATGAACACTTCCTATGGAAAGTGGGCATAACCCTGTCCCAGATTTCCTAAATCTGCCAACACCAAGATGGCAGGTTTCTAAAAGTTGCATCCACCTTGGGGGTGGGCATACCTCCCTGAATATTAAATTTCCCACCAGTCTGGGTGCCAAATGGGCCCTGTGGCAGAGGGTTGGCATCTCTCCTGTGAGTGAAGCCAGATCTGCATACAAAGGGTGGTGGGCTTCTTTGAAGCCCCCATTGCCTTGGAATGCAAAATCACAGATCATCCTGTCGGGTGCTGTGTGTAAATACATCTCACAGAGCAGGCTTTGTGATTGACTGCCCAAGAGCACAGTCTCTCATCCTGGGGCATCGGACTCGTGTCTGGTGGTGGCAGGTTAGCTAAAACTGGTCAGTCCGTACACAGGTTTTTGGTAGGTTTTCAGAGGCAATCTTTAAGGTGCCCTCGTGGTGCATGTAATAATAAATCCATCACTGGCATCAGTGAGGGTTTTATTAATACGAGATGTTTGATACCAAACTTCCTTATTTTCAGTGAAGCCATCATGTAGTTGGGGAACTTGTATTGACCAGTGTCAAGCACTTATGCTTAAAATGGCTTCCCTATCCACTCACGATATCTTTGAATTGACAAAGACATAGCGGGGCATATCTGCTCATGCAGATCTGCCCTCACATGTAATATAAAACACTCTGCCTGAGGGCCGTAAGGCCTGCCGTAGGGGTGACATATATTACAACCAGTGTTAGGAGACATGGCACACAGGCTTTGTGCTATGTTGTGTTTTCACTTTAAGCTGCACCAAGACACACAGCCTGGAATGGCAGTCTGCATGTGCTAGGTGAGGGGTCCCTGAGGGTGGCACAATACATGCTGCAGCTCTTGTGGAACCTCTTTGGTACCCATGCCATAGGTGATTTGGGTACCACTTACTAGGGACTTACAGGGGGATCAAAAGTTTTTCCAATTGGGGAACAATTGTACAGTTTTAACGAAAGAGATCTGTGAGAAAGTAGCCTCTTTCTAGCCTTGTTACCCTCACTTTTGGCCTGTTTGTGAGTGTATGTCAGGGTGTTTTCACTGTCTCACTGGGATCCTGCCAGCCAGGGCCCAGTGCTCATAGTGAAAACCCTATGTTTTCAGTATGTTTGTTATGTGTCACTGGGATCCTGCTAGTCAGGACCCCAGTGCTCATAAGTTTGTGACCTATATGTATGTGTTCCCTGTGTGATGCCTAACTGTCTCACTGAGGCTCTGCTAACCAGAACCTCAGTGGTTATGCTCTCTCTTTCCAAATTGTCACTAACAGGCTAGTGACCAATTTCACCAATTCACATACTGGAACATCCTTTTCATTCCCTAGTATATGGTACTGAGGTACCCAGGGTATTGGGGTTCCAGGGCTGCAGCATTTCTTTTGCCACCCATAGGGAGCTCTGACAATTCTTACACAGGCCTGCCACTGCAGCCTGAGTGAAATAATGCAGACATTATTTCACAGCCATTTTCACTGCACTTAAGTAACTTATAAGTCACCTATATGTCTAACCTTTACCTGGTAAAGGCTGGGTGCTAAGTTACCTAGTGTGTGGACACCCTGGCACTAGCCAAGGTGCCCCCACATCGTTCAGGGCAAATTCCCCGGACTTTGTGAGTGCGGGGACACCATTACACGCGTGCACTACACATAGGTCACTACCTATGTGTAGCTTCACAATGGTAACTCCGAATATGGCCATGTAACAGGTCCAAGATCATGGAATTGCCCCCTCTATGCCATCCTGGCATTGTTGGTACAATCCTATGATCCCACGGGTCTGTAGCTCAGACCCGGGTACTGCCAAACTGCCTTTTCAGGGGTTTTCACTGCAGCTGCTGCTGCTGCCAACCCCTCAGACAGGTTTCTGCCCTCCTGGGGTCCAGCCAGGCTTGGCCCAGGAAGGCAGAACAAAGGCCTCCCCCAGCCTCTGGAAATGCTTTCATGGGCACAGATGGTGCCCATTTCTGCATAAGCCAGTCTACACCGGTTCAGGGACCCCTTAGCCCTGCTCTGGCGCGAAACTGGACAAACGAAAGGGGAGTGACCACTCGCCTGACCTGCACCTCCCCTGGGAGGTGCCCAGAGCTCCTCCGGTGAGCTCCAGACCTCTGCCATCTTGGAAACAGAGGTGCTGCTGGCACACTGGACTGCTCTGAGTGGCCAGGGCCAGCAGGTGACGTCAGAGACTCCTTCTGATAGGCTCCTTCAGGTGTTGCTAGCCTATCCTCTCTCCTAGGTAGCCAAACCCTCTTTTCTGGCTATTTAGG
Organism: Pleurodeles waltl; assembly: GCF_031143425.1. Classification (NCBI taxonomy): domain Eukaryota; kingdom Metazoa; phylum Chordata; class Amphibia; order Caudata; family Salamandridae; genus Pleurodeles; species Pleurodeles waltl. The sequence goes on along the minus strand of NC_090444.1, from coordinate 64,152,683 downwards.
GTCTCTGCTTTGGGGAATTCCTTAGATAACGAATGCAAGAGCTCATCAGAGTTCCTCTGCATCTCTCTCTTCACCTTCTGCCAAGGAATCAACTGCTGACCGCGCTGGAAGCCTGCAAAACTGCAACAAAGTAGCGAAGACGACTACTGCAAGTCTGTAACGCTGATCCTGCCGCCTTCTCGACTGTTTTCCTGGTGGTGCATGCTGTGGGGGTAGTCTGCCTCCTCTCTGCACTAGAAGCTCCGAAGAAATCTCCCGTGGGCCAACGGAATTGTCCCCCTGCAACCGCAGGCACCAAAGAACTGCATTACCGGTACCCTGGGTCTCCTCTCAGCACGACGAGCGAGGTCCCTTGAATCCAACAACTCTGTCCAAGTGACTCCCACAGTCCAGTGACTCTTCAGTCCAAGTTTGGTGGAGGTAAGTCCTTGCCTCCCCATGTCAGACTGCATTGCTGGGAACTGCGACTTTTGCAGCTACTCCGGCCTCTGTGCACTTCTGGCGGAAATCCTTTGTGCACAGCCAAGCCTGTAACCTGCATTGCACGACTTCCTAAGTTGTCCTCCGGCGACGTGGGACTCCTTTGTGCGACTTCGGTGAGCACCGTTTCACTCCTCTTTGTAGTGCCTGTTCTGGCACTTCTGCGGGTGCTGCCTGCTTCTGAGAGGACTCCTTGTCTTGCTCTATGCCCCCTCTGTTCCCAGACGCAATTGGCAACATCCTGGTCCATCCTGGGCCACTGCAGCATCCAAAAACCCTAACTGCACGATTTGCAGCTAGCAAGGCTTGTTGGCGGTCTTTCGGCGGGAAAACACTTCTGCACGACTCTCCACGGCGTGCGGAATCCATCCTCCAAAGGGGAAGTTTCTAGCCCTTGTCGTTCCTGCAGAATCCTCAGCTTCTACTGTCCAGTAGCAGCTTCTTTGCACCCACCGTTGGCATTTCCTGGGCATCTGCCCATCTCCGACTTGCTTGTGACTTTTGGACTTGGTCCCCTTGTTCCACAGGTACCCTCGACTGGAAATCCATTGTTGTTGCATTGCTGGTTTGTGTCTTTCCTGCAGAATTCCCCTATCACGACTTCTGTGCTCTTTGGGGAACTTTAGTGCACTTTGCACTCACTTTTCAGGGTCTTGGGGTGGGCTATTTTTCTAACCCTTACTATTTTCTAATAGTCCCAGCGACCCTCTACAAGGTCACATAGGTTTGGGGTCCATTCGTGGTTCGCATTCCACTTTTGGAGTATATGGTTTGTGTTGCCCCTATCCGTATGTGTCCCCATTGCATCCTATTGTAACTATACATTGTTTGCACTGTTTTCTAAGACTATACTGCATATTTTTGGTATAGTGTACATATATCTTGTGTATATTTGCTATCCTCATACTGAGGGTACTCACTGAGATACTTTGGCATATTGTCATAAAAGTAAAGTACCTTTATTTTTAGTATATCTGTGTATTGTGTTTTCTTATGATATTGTGCAAGTGACACTAGTGGTACTGTAGGAGCTTCACTCGTCTCCTAGTTCAGCCTAAGCTGCTCTGCTAAGCTACCATTATCTATCAGCCTAAGCTGCTAGACACTCTATACACTAATAAGGGATACCTGGGCCTGGTGCAAGGTGTAAGTACCCCTTGGTACTCACTACAAGCCACTCCAGCCTCCTACAATCTGGCACTGGGAACCTGGTTAACAGAAACCTAGTGCATGTTCAGTCAGAATTGCATCAAAAAACAGGCAAAAAGTGAGGGTGACCATTTCAAAAAGGGGCACTTTCCAACAATGGCATTTTGTATCCTATTGGTCAAGCACACAAAGTGGTATTTACGGGTTCTGCAGTGGGATCTGAAGTCACAGTGGGCAAAGCATTAGGGAGACCTTTGATTACGTCCAGATTTCAGAGTAGACTGCAAAAGACTTGAAGTGGTTTGTGCTGGGCTGCAATTGGATCAGCAGGAAACCCCCTCTCTATCCCTGCCCTCAACAGAGTTAACAGTGGTGACCAATGTGTTGCTTCTGTTTTGGTGTGGCCACTTGGGAGAGGTGGATGCCTTCTGGAGCTGCAGGCCATCTCCTTGGTGCCAAAAACCTTTCTATTGTTGATCAAAGAGAGGCTTGTGCAGGTTTTCGTGGAAAACCCCTACCATGTGGTATTGCAACAAACAGGGCAGAGTGGGGCCATAGACCCTAAGCCAGGAAGCACAATGGCCCTCATTATGACATTGGGGGTAAATTCCAAATACCGCTGCGGTGACTGCCCCAACATACCACCACGGAGGTGAACATCCGTCCACCAGATTATGACACATACACACAAAACCGACAGCAAACAGCCACAAATCTTCCACACCCACTGAATGTGATAAACTGTTGGAACTACCACCCATACGGTTACGCCACCAAAACAATGCCCACCAAATAACGACCCACTTATCACCATAGCGGACATTTAACGGCGGTAGACCATTGGCGGTGCACACCGCAGTGGCGGATATGGCCACCCAAAAACAAAACAAGACAACATTGGACAGAACTACCTGACACAAATACACACACCCCAAACACCCATCAACAGCACTATAAAACACCCCCCCACATCACCCACAATCCTTTGCAATCCCATCCCCCCACTCCATCTCACACAGTGCACCACCCATTTACCAAACCTAAATGCCAAGCCCTGCATGTCATACCGACTGCATGCACATCCCTTCCATCTCTGGATGCACACCCACCACCAATGCATGCACAGCATGGAGAACTGACAATTCCCACAATCCATCACCATACTCAACCAAAGGTGGAGGACAACAGCAATAACATTGGGAAAGCTAGAAATGCAAAATATGTCACAGACATGTACCAAAATACATCACTTGCATCCCCACAGGTGCCCCAGCCAATGTCAGCGGCGAGGAGGTGCCACAGCTACCCAGTCCCCCACCAGAAGATGCCCCCAGTGAAGACAGCAACTCAGGAGCTCTGGATCTAGATGAACTCCCTGGCCCATCTGGGACCACTGGTCAGTCGGCTACCCCAACCCACAGCCAGCCCACCACAGACCCCCCCCCCTCAGAATCTAACAGCACAGCAGCCAGCCAACATCCCCAGGACACGTCAATCAGTAGTGTGCCCACCTGTACAGGGACACGAGTCTACACCACACAGGCAAGACACTGAGGGTCCTGGTGTCAGTGGGAGTAGGCACGCAGTTCAGGGGACACAGGCACAGGAGGCCAGAGACACTCGGAGGACAGCTGCGCACCAGGGGGCAGACAGGCCCAGGGAACTGACTTCTCAAGAGGCACTCACTAATGTCCTGGGGGCATACCAACAAACCCAGGACAGGAAGGGTCAGGTGATCAACATCATGCAGGAGTACCAGTGGCTGCAGGGGGTATGCCAGCAGGAGGTAATTCAGTAGTTGCAGGGCCTAAATACCAATATGTCCTCCATTGTAGGGGTGCTGGGTGACATGGCCAGCACCAGCGGGCTACTTCCACTAGCCACTCCGCCTAGAAGCCATCAACATCTGCTGCAGCTAGTGGATAGGAGGCCCTGCCACAGGACTCACAGGCCACCAGCACCCCTCCCCCTGCAGAAGGTGAACCACCACGTGAACGGTCCCTGTGACCTAGGCAGACACCAGAGACAGTTGCCAAGACCACCACCAGGAAATGAGCCCCTCCAGAATGCCCCCTTGTGTTCCACTGTGTCACCTTGTCCACTTTCAACTGCCATTGCTCCCCTTCCTGTGGCCCTTTGGACACTGGACCTGTGCAACAAACAGACTGGCCCACTACACTGGACTTCTCCCGTCCATCACCCCCACTCTATTGCACTTTGCATTGTATAATTGATCCATTAATGAACACCCTTGGACACAACTTGAGTAATAGTGATTTATCTTAAAGTAATGTACAATGTATTGAACTGTACTGAACTGCATGAACCTGAGCAAATGTCCTGTAATATGTTGATCCATGCTACATATGTGTCTCAGCATTCTGTACACATCACAGCATTACACTGTTGTAACCACACCAACATATGCAATAAGGGAAGGCATAGGTGGCAGTCAGTTGGGATGCAAAGTTAGTGACTGGCATTATGCCACAGCCACACAGCACAACACTTAAATGGAGAAATGTTTAGTTCAACAGTCTTACCTGAATGCCATTGGAAATACTGCAGGATAATATGTGTCCTGTTGTCCACATCGTCATCCTCTTCCTCTTCCTCCTCACTGTCCTCAGTGTCCACTGCTGCTACAGGTGCATTGTCACCCCGTCCTGCAGGTAGGGCACATGGTGTCTGCGGGCCAAATTGTGCAACATGCAGCACACAACAATCTTGCAGACCTTCTCAGGGGAGTAGCATAGGGATCCACCTGTCAGATAGAGGCACCTGAACATTATGAGTGTGGCGGGTTGGCCGCAGCCAACCCGCCACATCACCACTCATTCCACTATGGCGGTGTGAACTGCTGGGCCGGAGATGTGCATCTCCGACCTGGCGGACCACATATGACCGCCACCGGTATAATGAGCCGGCCTACCACCAGCAGCGCCCCGCCAACAGGACACCACTAAGCCGTCTTTTTGGTTAAAATATGTCTGGCTGTGTCCTACTGGTGGGGCCTCGACCGCCAGCATGGCTACTGCCGTATTTCCGCCCTTATTGTGGTCATATTATGGTGGGCAGAAGACTGCCAGCACTGGTGGTCTTCTGGTGCCCTTGGCATCAGCAGTTTCCTAAGGGAAACTGCCAATGTCCTAATGAGGGCCACACTGACATACATTGGGTGGGGACTCAGGCTCACCTATAAGCCACACTCTGTGTCTCTGTAGTTGTGCCGTCAGCTGTGGGACGCTGCTATTCCTGCACCCAGCAGCCCCAGTGCCGCCCGGTGTGACCTGTTGGTGTTGTTCTGATTGGTGCCCAGTACTTACCTTAATTCCCTGATATTGGCTTCATAAGTCGTTGTTAACCCTGTGTTCGCTGAACATTGTTTTTCCTCCATAGGATAATTTTGAGAGAACTCTGAAAAACGGCGCTGTCTATTTTTGAAACTGCAAAGTATTCATGCTTAAAAGTCTACTTACCTGATTTCGACGTTCTTGGGTTTTAAACATAAATAAAAAGATTTTGTATTTGTCTAAATTGGTCTCAGATTTATTCTTTGAGTGTATCTCTCATGTATTGCCTATGTGAGTACAAATGCTTAGCATTACCCTCTGATAAGCCTCTCCGCTTGCCCACACTACCACAAAATAGAGCATTAGTCCTATCTACTTTTGCCTCTGCAAACCCATTAGGGATCCACTGGACTCTCTGCACAGTCTACTTCATTTTAGTGCACTATTTATAGAGCCAGCTTCCTTCAACAGCCATGTCCACGAGATGGGGATTTTGCCTGCTCCATTCTGCAGGACTTCTTGGTTTGATCCCGTTCACAGACCCTCCACCTGGGAGGTTCTGCTTTGGAATCCATTCAAAATGTGAAGAATCTGTGGTTAGAAGTATCTAGTAGAAGAACACATTACTTACATTCAGCATTGCCTTTTCTGGTAGACACTGTATTTAACTGCAGATTCCCCACCCACCCTCCTCTTTCTGCAAACTGAACTCTTTTCTTTTCATTTTTCTTGTGCTCAAGCCTTGTGGATACCTTCCAGCCCTATTCCTTTTTTTGTCAGCACTAGTTGTGCCTGCCATCCTTGAACCTTTCATCCACCTTTTCTGTCCTGGTGACTCTCCTGTATCTGACCATATTGGACTGATAATCACTTATCAGTGTATCAGTTTTTTTTCCTGTACTTCTAAACTTTTCCTCTACTTCTGGAGCCATCTTTATAAAAGAAACTGCTCTCTGAATGTTAAAATAATTGTGTCTGACACATCCAGCCATGGATGCCCTCACTGTGTGAGATGTTCAGGTACATAAGAGAAAAGGCTCTTGGGTATAATACTGTAAAACCATTAAAAATGCTTGCCTTCACTTCGGATGTATGATGGCACTACGATTGCAATTAAAACGGATGACTTTACAACTCAGTCGCAACTACGCATTAAACAGTACCACCGACGTTACTGCCACGCATACAACGCACATAGATTAACATGAACTAAAAGACAGTGACAACGCATGTTATTACCACGCACACTATTACAACGTAAGCATATGTGCCGCATTTATACATAACGTAATAAATATTTTAGAATCCATTTTTGAGAAACAATATAAACAGTGTATTAACAACATAGATACATATAAATTTACAACATTTTTTATAAAACAAAAAAGGCAACAAAAATGTACCTTTGAACTTGAAGAGAGTAACAACAAATTGCCAAAAAAGAAAGAAAAACAGTAAATCACAGGAAAATATGTTAGTAAAATGAAGGCATTCACTTGGTGCTTACATGAGATGCAGATTCATATCAGTCCATTTTCTATTCCAATTACTTTAGACCATTCCCCCCACCAAAATGGCTGTCAAACATACACCAGAAGGTCAAACAATAATTAAATCACTTTCAAAATAAATGTTTAGTCAGGTAATAAAGTTTAAAAAAAATAAGGATTCGAAAACATATTTTAGTTTAATTTAAAAATCTCTTTTGATAAAAACTATTTAAAGTGCTATCCACCATTTTGTGAGCAGTGGTCATTTGAAGTGAGCACAAGCGACTGCAAGAACTCCGGGAAGAAATCTCGAAGAATAGTAAAAAACTGCCACCTATTGGTTTACGTAAGTTTAGTATAAGTCTGCAAACCTTTAAACAATTAATAATTAATTTAAAATGATATATTTGAAATTATTGTTTTATTTTGTCAGAGAATTCAACTCAAACTCAAAGGAAGTATTACAGATATAAAGAAATTATCTTCGTTTAACACTGAGGTAAAAGTACTAAACCATAAGTAGTAAGAACATATAGAAAAATGTTCTATTAATGAAAAAAGATTTGATAAGACAGTATAGTAAAAATCTGTTGATGTTTTTTAATATTGAATGGAGAAGTTAAAATACTATAATTACAACAAAAGACATGAAAAAAATATTCAGAAAGTAATGTTACACAGTGAACAAACAAAAATGACTATTATAAGTTTCTATAGGACTTATATTAGGTAAGGTGAAGCAGAGTAACTAATTTGAAGACATACCTAGTGTAACGTGTACTCACCTTAGTGAACTTCTAAGACAGTGATGTAAGGGTAAAATTACTATAGTAACTGTATAAGTTACTTGGTTCAGAACAGGTGCTGGATAGTGACTAGACATAGAAGGTCAGTATTCCAACTCCGCCGGGTACTTACCCCAGAGCAGGTGATGGACAGTGACTGGGGGCAAAATGAATATTCTAACTCAACCAGGTACCATTCTAAATGCGCCCTCTACTCACTGTCCAGCACCTGCCCTGAGGTAAATAAAGTTAAAAGAGTTAAAATAGTAAATTTGCCCGGTCACTATACAGCCTAACGGATCCAGTGTCTCTACTAGGGTGAAGACCTGGCTTTTCGAGTACTCCCACAGGGCCCTAAGTTTGGCTAGGCTTATACCGGATCAATTCCAAAATACCCTCCTGGGTGATACTGTAGTGTGCTCTACAAATCTGCATAACATAACATAATGCTCGTTAGCTGAAAATGTCCGTCTAGTGAGTGAAATCTTTGTTCTCTGCCAACAGGTCTTCATTATTAAATAACACTGACTTGCCCCAACTACCTGTGGGATTCCTGAGTAATTTGGACTATTATACATATAAAACTATATGTAGGTTTTTAATTTAAAAAAAGCGAATTATTTTGTAAGAAAAGTATTTTAGAACACACTCTGAAAGGCTATATTGGCTAATTTCCACCCAGTTACTTTTCTTAAATCAATTTTAATAAAAGATAGTCACTAGAAATCATATACGTGGTCATTATGACATTGGCGGTAAAAACCGCCTACCGCTGAGTTGACTGCCGCCAAAAATATTGTCACCACAGCTACCATCCATCCGCCATATTATGATCACTGCCCGACTTCTGACACAAGAAGGGCAGAAATCCGGCAGTGATCATGCTGGTGGACGGTGGTAAACTAGTGCTGCTACTACCAGCACCACCACGCCAGTAGAACACCACCAGCCATATTTTGACCAGAAATACGGCCTGGCGGTGCTCTGCTGGCAGGGCGCTGCTGACGGTAGCAGCACCCCTTCCCGTTCCCTGCCGGACGACCTCCTCGCCGGACAAGGTATGTTGGGCGCCCGACAGTAGAGGGGGAGGGAAGGGCGGGGGTGTTGTGTGTGTCTGAGTGTGTGAGTGCATGTGTGAATGCGTCTGTGTTTGTTGTGTAGTTTGCGTGGTTGTATGCATGTGAGTGATTGCATGTATGCAGTGTGTGTATGAATGCATGTATGGCAGTGTTAGTGAATGGGTGTATACGTGGTGCTTGAGTTTGTGCGTGTATGCAGGGAGGGGGGGTGGGGTGACGGGCACTGTGACTGGTGGAGATGGGGGAGGGGGTGATGTGTGCATGTGTGGCTGTGGGGTCAGTTGTGTGGTATGTGCATGTCTGCGGGGGTGATGGTGTGTGTGTGTGTGTATAGGGGAGGGGGGTGTTTGTGGATCGGAGGGGGTGGGGTGTGTTTGTAGATTGGAGGGGGTGGTGGTGTGTTTGTGGATCGAAGAGGGTGGGGGGAGTGTTTGTGGTATGGAAGGGGTGGGGGTTAGTTTGTGGATTGGAGGGGTGGGGTGGGGGTTAGTGTGTGTATGGGGGGCGGGTGGAGGAGTGAGTTTGGATGGAAGGAGGGTAGGGGGCATCAGGTGAGTGTTGCGGGGGTTGGGGAGCTGCCTACCAGTGACAGGGAAGGAATTCCCTGTCACCGGTGGGGCCTACCACCATGGCTTTCGCGATGTTGCTAATGCCACAGAAACCACAGCGGTAGGCTAGCTCATAATGCCATGGGCGGTACTCTGTGGGCTGCTGGGCTGGAGATAGACATCTCTGGCCTGGCGGCTCATACCGCCATGGCTGCATGAGTGGAGAAGTGGCGGGTTGGCTCTCATAATATGGCCGTATGTACGGCCATATTAACCCCGACTGCCAGGGTCATAATGACCACCATAGTTCTTAGAAAACTTTCACAAACCTTTTAAAGGAAGAGTGAAAGAAAAAGGGATTATTTAGTCTAATAGGCTGCAGCCTTAAAGGCTAGGAAACTGGCACTGTTACTTTGAGAAATAGCATACTGCCAGTATCCCATCATGGCCAGTTGAGTTACGTTTTTTACCCAGCTCCTGATTTTAGGGCACTGGTGCTGGAAATGTGCACATTCTGCAGATTCACGCCATTTATGTTTTTGGGCTATTTGATGGATCCGATTTTTGCTTGCTCTAGAACTCTGAGCACTTTACATCTGCTAACTAGTGGTAAAATGCTTATGCTCCTTTTTTCAGAATGGTAAAATTGGTATATTTCTGATTGACACTTTTAATTTACTCATCGGTCCCTAATATATGGTACCCATGGAATGTAAATTAAATGCTAGCAATGGACTGCAGCACTTATTGTGCCATCTGCTGCACTGACATCGTAAAGCATGTCTATTTGAGACTTCTAGCTGCAGAGTCCTTCCTTTGAATTATTCCCAGGCTTTGGACTGGATCTGGAAGATTATTTTGAGAAGTACCTCTGTGCGGCGATAGATGGCATCAATCAGCTCCACGTCTGTCGGCCGTGCCAGAAGTGACGTCGCAGTACCTATATAGGTGCCACCTAAGCATGCAAACATCAGTTCTTTTCTTTCCACGCCCAACTTGCACTAATCCAGAGAAGAGTTACCCCTCAGTAATTTTGACATTTTGTCAACAGTTTTTAAGGTTTTTCCTCCTGGGTGTCATCAGGGAAGACTGGTTTTAAACCCTGAGGAGTCTGTTCCTGCCCACTGTTGATGACGGATCTGCACCTCGTCTGTCTGTGGTGTTTGGAATGTGACCAAGACCCAAAGCTGTGCTCCGATTGCCAGGCCGTGCATCCAAAGGCTTTGATGTAGCGGTCCCTAAAGCTAATGGGAACCCAGGCATGTGACTCCACGTCAAGGGGGAGGTCCCCGGAACGATCGCAGGGTCCGAAGTAGCCTTCATCCCACTCAAAGTCCTTGGGACGATCAGGTAAGTCGAGGCACAAGAAGAAGTGCAAGAAGTGGAAGCAGTCTTCAACTTCCCCTCTGTCGATGTGATGAGGGAACACATTGGTATTCTCAGCCTTGTTCTCCGGAACCTGTGCCTGGGCCGGCTCCATGCCTCCCCAGTTTTCCGGGAGCTGGAGCTACCTCTGCCCAGCTCAAGGAGTTTTATGAGGCAATGCACGTAGTTTTTTTAGCAATCTGACCCCACTAGTCTTATGAGGATGAAATTGACTGGCAGGAAGATCTGGGTGAAGCCAGTGAACCGAATAGTTCTCCAGATACTGATATGCTACAGGGGAGGGAGCTTCCTACGCAATGGTGATGCAGATGGCGGCGAGGTCCTAGATCTTCAACTGCCCTCGGTGGCAGTCAAGACTTATCTTTTGACAGAGGTGCTACACCCAGGAGTTTCCACCACTGAAACTTTACTCCACGTCCAAATCCAGCACAGGGGCTCCTGTGAATAGGATGATTGCCCGCAACCATCAGACTGCTCTCGGGGACCCATCCTTCCTCACACAGCACCCTGCCCCTGAAAGCCTGGTGGTTGAAACCTTAACTTCCCACAGCACTTTCCCTACTGTTCCCCTGGAAAGGGACTCCAAGAGGCTGGATTAATTTGGGATGAAGATGTTTTTTTCTCCCAGCTTGGTATTGGGGTCCGTGAACACAGAAAGCCTTTTTGGCCCTTATTCCCACACCCGGGTTTAACACCGTTGCGCTAGTACTGCCATAGGTTCCGGGGGGTGGCCGGACAGTCCTCTCTCAGGCTGTTACAATGAGAGAGTTGCAGCAATGTTCAAAATTTGTTGCGGACTTGACACAACCAACTTGCTGGGTAGAGAGTGTAGGAAGCCGGCCTGATGTGTGGTGAGCACCTATGGTGTTATCACTTTATACCAGGTATCCCCTATTAGTGAAGTGTAGGCAGTGTCTAGGAAGCCAGGGCTCTCTATCTAAAGGTAGCTGTGGATAAAGAGCCAAGACGTATCTAGGAGACATGCAAAGCTTATGCAATTCAACATGGAAAAGAAAACATACCATATATCATAGAGATACAAATACAACTTCAACGTCAAACTATAAACTATGCCACTTGACAATTAACCCACCTCCTCACCAGTAAGACTGGGAAGGCATATGCAATAGAATCCAAGAGAGGGGTGGGGGACAAGGCATCCAAGTGCATTATAGGTATATGTTATGCAAGTGTGCTGGTGCAATGGAGTAGAGCATAAGTAATACGAGCTAAAGAGTGGGGTGAGCCATATCATGGTAGATAGAGCCACAGGGGTGTCAAGGTTTTCTTTACGCCGACACATTGTTAGCGTCATCTCCTGTGTGGGAGCAACAACATCCACAACAATCATTCACAGAGAGGGAATACATCTGGGGGGTGCAAGTCGTCAGCCTGCCTCAATGTCTGCGGGAGATTTAAGGTGGGGGAGTGTCGTCCCTGACCTCCATCTTAACAATAAAGGCGTTCCATATGTCTGAGCCGCCCTGCACTACTCCTCTATACGGTAAGCTGCGCAGTGTCTGAGCCTCAGCTTGGGACTGCTGTAGCAAGACCCGTAACCACCCATCCTGATTAGGGGCGTGTGGTGCCTTCCAATTGATAGCTATTTGTCGTTTGAAAACAATGTATGCCAAGTCAATAAACCTATGTAATTGCTTATCCTTACTGGAGCAACGCCTCAGTCCCAGCAGACAAGATTCAGGAGTCGGCTGCAGAGCATGGGCGGGGATGTCGGACACCACGGCAGCGGGGGACAATTCCACACCATGTGGTAAAAATCTGCCAGGGTGTCCGCATAGTGAAGGCAAACTGAGTCTGACGCAGGGAACATGCGTTTTATGCGGAGAGGGGACAGGTAAGAGTGATGTATGTAGTTAAATTGAGTGTAGCGGAGTCTAGCATTTCGAGAGATTTCGACCACGCCGCCGAGGACAGGGGGTGGGCAACGTCTCGTCCCAGAGAGACTTTGCGTAATCTAGGTCCTGGAGTGTGTCCAGTAGCAACAAGGAGTACAGTCGCGACACCGCTCTCCCAGTTCCACCCATTGAAAGGAGCAAAGTGAGGCTCTGCGACATTGGAGGTTCAACGTCTCCCATGCCCCATGTGATATGAAGGAGGTGCTGTATAGTGCAGTATAAGTTACTGGCCAGTATCTTTGTGTGGGTCGATAATTCATAGAATGTTAGTAGCATATCCTCAGAGTAAAAGTCTCCAGCCGTGACAAGGCCCGCAGCCCTCCACGGGGACATATTGTGTTGCGCCAGCAAGGTCCGGGCCTCAGTTAGAAGTGTCAGAGGGTATGGGGGAGTATGGTGTGCAAGGTCCTCCACCATGGACATAGCATAGCCAGCACGCCTTTGCAGTAGCTAATACAACATTGCTGCGTAAAGGGGGGGAAGATTTGTCTGTCAGCCAAGTCAACAATGGTGCCGGTGCCAAGGCACTGAGTAGGCCCATTTTTTCCCCTGAACAATGTTCGCCCAGCCAATCTGCTGGCCACTGTAGCTGGGCTGCTGCATAATACATTTCGAAGTTGGGGACACCCAGTCCACCCCCAATCTGCGGGTGTTGAATGGTAGACGAGGCCGCGCAGCATCTGTCTTTACCCCATATGAAGTCCATCGCCATGCCTTGTAGTGTCGGCAGGGCTGTTAAGTAGTAGAGTAGATGAGGTAGGATGATCATCTTAGTGATAGAAACCCTGCCCATAGGGGACAAGGGGAGTGCTCCCCAGAAGGGCAGAGAGCCCCTAATGGAGCAAAGAGCTCTCCCCAGATTGCCCTCCCTGAGGTCCTCAAGAGAATGGTATATCTGTACGCCCAAATATTTAAAGGTGGTATGACATCATGGCAGATGATAGTTTGGCAGTGCCGAATGGAGTTCCTAAGGCACTGGAGATAGGGGGAAATACAGGATTTAGACCTATTTACCCGCAGGCCGGAGATGTCCGCGTAGGAGACCATGTCTCCAGAACCTGACACATAGACGTCGTGTGATCACGCAGCTAGATCAGAGCGTCGTCCGCATACAAGGAGATTATGTGATATGTGTGCAGCTCTGGGATACCCCAACATTGTGCGTGTTGTCTAAGGTGGGCGGCTAAGGACTCCATAGCTATGGCAAACAACAAAGGAGATAGTGGGCATCCTTGTCTGGTGCCCCTGGAGATGGGGAATGGGTCTGAGATAATTTGCCCCGTCTTGACGCGGGCCGACAGGTTAGAGTAAAGTATCTTGATCCATGTTATGAATCCTGCACCAAGCCTCATCGTAGCGATTGATTGAAAAAGAAAGTCCCAACTCAGCGTATCAAACGCTTTTTCTATGTCCAGTGACACGGCAACTTCATTGCGGGTGGGAGTAGAATCAGTATGATTTAGTATACAGACTAATCTCCTGATATTCAGGAAAGTATTCCTGCCAGGTATAAAACCTGATTGCTCCTCGTGAATCAAATGAGGGATATAAGGGAGAAGCTGGTTGGACAATATTTTCCCAAGTATTTTGCAGTCTGTATTTAGCAATGAAAGAGGGCGATACGAGCAAACATCTAGGGGGTCGCAGCCAGGTTTCGGGAGTACCGCTATGAAGGCCACCCGCATTGAGGCAGGCAGCAGAACGCAGGACTGCGCCTCATTAAATACCTGAAGCAGGGGTTGCAGGAGGTGGGGTGCTAACGATGCGAAATACTCAATTGGGAGACCATCTGAGCCGGGAGCCCTGCCACGGGGCATTTGGGATAACGCAAGGCGTATATCTTCCACCTCAATAGGTCCATTCAATGTGTGCGCTTGTTCCGGGAGCAGGTGGTTAAGCTGTAGGGAGTCCAGGAAGCCAGTCAAACGTTCCCTTTGAGGGAGAGGGGAAGGTGCGTATAATTCACGATAGTATGTATAAAAAGCTTCATTGATCGCCCTTTGAGTATTTACTATTTCACCGGTATCCAATTGGATCGCTCCAATGGGCGAAGATTGGGGGTTATCACGTGCCAGCCAAGCCAGCAGGCGGCCTGCTCTGTCACCTTCCGCGTACTGATGTATATTGTAATGTCGATAATCATGTTTGCACAGTCTGTCATCAGCTTCTCTGCAGTCTGCTCGTAAGGATATAAGCGTAATCGCCACTCTCTCAGCTCTAGTCACTGCGACCTCTACTGTTTGTAGCTTAGTTTCCAGCTCCGACAACTCCCCGACCAAGACTCGACGGACCCCGAAGGAAGCCGCTGTGCAATGGCCTCGTATCACCACTTTGTGAGCGTCCCACTCCGTTGCCCTATGCGAAGTCGGGTTATAATTTTGTGAGAAATAAGTGGCCAGGCACTGAGCTAGCTCTGCCCGAAAAGGAGGGTCCGTCAGGGCTTCTGGCTGCAAACGGCACGTAGGTATCCAAGTCCTCGGACGGCCCCAATGCAGGGCCACCTGTAAAGGGCAGTGATCCGAATCAGTTCGTGCCAGGTAAGCGGCGGCGTTAATCTTGGGTACCACTGAAGGAGGGACAAAGAACAGGTCTATCCTTGTATGTAAGTCGTGCACCGGAGAGTAAAATGAGTATTCACGGTCTGTCGGGTGTCGCAGGCGCCAGACATCATTCAGGCCATTTTTCACGCTCCACTCACCAAACTCATTTGATATCTGCCTGCTCGGAGCAGAGGGCGGGGGGGAAAGAGCGATCGAGATGAATATCCAGAACACAATTGAAATCTCTGCCCCAAATACTCTCCACGGAAGGGTCTCTGAGTAGACCAGCGGACATTGCATGTAGAAAGCTTTTTTGGGAAGAATTGGGTGCCACAGGGGTCAAAGGCACATCATCCCGCCAACCCTCTATCAGCACATAACGACCATCAGGATCCAATTGTGTATGGGAAATCGTGTATGGTACACTTGCTGCAATCCAAATTGCTATGCCTCGAGCAAAGGACGAGGAGATAGTGCCCACCAATTGTCCCCTCCAGCTAGCGCACGTCCTCTCTATCGTGGTTGAAGATAAGTGCGTTTACAGCAGCATTGCAATATGGACTAGGTGTCGCCTCAAGGAATTATATATGCGTTGTCGCCTGCGCGTAGTGGACATGCCCCTAACATTCCATGTGACTACGCTATAGCGAGGGATGTGTGTCTGGTACTACAACTACTGCTATACTATCATGTGTGACAGCAGGGGAGCTCCCAAGCACTAACCCCCCACTGTTCGTAGGATCACAATAGGCTCATTCCCCTGGACAAGAGTTTTGGTTTGAGAACACCAGGAAAACCTCGCTCCCCTCCTGTGACTACCAGCCGTGGCATTAATGAAACAAACTGATGGAAACACAAAAAAGAAAATCCCCTACAGAATGGTGGTGGAAACAACCACACATGACAGATAAAAACAACATGCAAACATAGAACAAGGCCTGCAAGCAGGCATAATAGAAAATTGGTCCATATGGAGCGGGGCACGGTATGAGAGTTCAGATTGCGGAAGTCTTGCCCCCGGCCTTCCACGCAGCAGCACAGGCCACTACAACCTCAGATCCCATACTGGTTGTTCCAGTTGCGTGGCCCAGGACCGCGATCACCAGCTCGCCGGCACAGCATATCATACATCGAACAGATAGGCCCAAAGGGGTGAAAGAGTATCTTAGGGCTTTTCCCCATGGAGATAGCAGTAGCACGGATCATGTAGTTCAGATGTCGTCCGCCGATCGTGGGGTGAGTAACGGGCCCTGATGGGAGTCCCCAGTATCTGAGAAGTCAGCCCGGTCAGCTTCGGCATCAGCCAGTTCATTCAAGGCCAAGTAAGGATTAGAAACAAATTGCGTGGCTTTGCGCAGTAGGTGGGTACGTTCCTCCGCCGACTGCGCCTTGGTAGGTTTGTTCTCAGAGGGGGCCCGACATCCGAGTCTCCCTTTGGTGGGCGTCCAGGACTCCTCCGAGTTCCTCTGTTGTACAGGTTGGGCAAGCCCCTTAGCGTGAGGCCAGGTCCAGGCGTCCTCCGAGGAGGTACAAACGTGCACAGTAGAGCCATCCTGTATCCGCAGTTTTGCAGGGAAGAGAAGGGCATAATTAATGTTATGCTCATGGAGACGTTGTTTCGCTCAGTAGGACCAGTATGCCAATTGTGGGGCGTGCAAAGTCCTAAGCAACCAAATTGAGAGAGAGAGAAAGAGCACAGTCACTTGTGTCCTGGCTAGCAGGATCCCAGTGAACACATTCAAAACATACTGAGAGCAGGCAAAAAGTGGGGGTAACCATGCCAAAAGGAGGGTACTTTCCTACATAACCCCCACCCAAATGAAGGACAATAACACTAACCTTGGCCAGATGAGTCTTTATTGTCTAAGTGGAAATATCTGGAGAGTACCTCTGCATTGGAGTGGTTACTCCCAGTATTATTTTCCACCCTATGGCCCCCTCCATGTGGGGAGGTGGACCACCCTATCAGTTTGGGTTTTTCTCCTGTAATGTGCCTAAACTGTGAGCCCTCAAGTTCCCTAGTTGGAGGTTGTGGACTTAAGGGTATTTAAGCAGGGCAGGATTGCTGTCCCTGTGGCTCTATAGTAGGACAGGGTTGCTGTCCTAAAGGCTCTAGAGGTGGACATATCTATCTTAGGTTTTAAAGGGTGGAGCAGAGTTGCTGCTCCAAAGTTCCCCTGGAAGGACAGGATGGTTCTTCCAAGTTTTTTTAAAAGTAGATCAGGGTTACTGTTCTACCCTAGGTTCCTTCCAGATGGATTTGTTTACCCATAGGAACTCACCTGTTATAGTCTTAGGCTCCTGTGGTGTAGTTTCCTCCCCGGGAGTGGGTGCCTCCCTTAGAGGAGTGGGATCCACAGCAGGAGTTTGGACAGGAGATACTCCGTATCCTGCCTGCCTCTGTTTTTAGGAGTGTCCTGGGCCATTATTCCAGGCTCCAGGGCTCCTTGCTCTCCTTGCTCTTTAGCCTACATTGAGGTCGAGGCACAGAGGTGTTTAGCGGTGCCCAGCATGGCTGCCTGGGCTTGAAACTCTACCAGCCCAAGCTGTGGTCTCCAGGTAATTACCTAGGAGACACTCTACAGGTAAGTTAGAAGACCCTACAACCTGTTTAGGATCAGTAACCCCACCCCAACTAAAGTCTACCATAGCTATAGGGAGGCACTGAGTGGAGCTATTCACATCAGTGACTTGGTACCTGTGACCAAGTAGGTGTTGTTCAGGTGACACCAGTTTTTCAGTTACTGTGGTGAGGCTGGCGCCGGTGTCCCTGTAAGCCTCAGCCTCAACACCATTTATCAATGGGTGCCGCTTGTACTTACCATGTTGAGGGGACAAGCAGCTAAGGTAGCAATGCCAGTTCCATCCTTAGAGACAAAAACTGTCTCAGGGGTTTAGATGTCTACCCCAGGGCCCACTACAGTCCCAAAGGTGAAACCAACTATACTTTTGGGCTGACTACTGCTACCACTGTTGTTGCTACTACTAGGTGGCTGCTAGGGGTACTAGTGGTAGCAATGGTAGTAGGCGTGGTGCTGTTTTTAGGACACGTGGTGTCACCTGCCCTGTGGCCTGGCTACTTACAAATGTAACACTAAGATTTCTTGTTAGAAGAGGAAGAGGACTTAGACCCACCCCCAGAAGAGTTTTGTGGGCCTGATGAAGATCATTTATGTGTCTTTGTCCCCACCCTTGTCCTCATACTTACCTGCTTCCTTTTTTGTGGTGACCCCCTGTATGAGTTTTTCTACTCACCCTGGTGCAGACCAACTTGTCTGCCTTTTTTCCCAATTCTTGGGGAGAGATAAGATCAGAGTCCACCAGGTATCAATGCAGTTGATCTGATACACAGTTATTTTAAAAGTGCTCTCTTATAATGAAATGTTATAAGCCCTGGTAGTCACTCACTTTGCTCCCATGCAACCAGCCTTCCTGAGCTTTAACTGAGCAGTCCGCAAAATCTACCCAATCATGGGAGGACTCCTTTTTGGTTTCCCTGAACTTACTCCTATTTTGTTCAGTGGTCAAACCAAAACCATCTAACAGTGCATTTTTGAGTGCTGTATTGTTGTCTGCATCTTCCTCTCTGACAGTGAGGAGTTTGTCTCTGCCTTTGTCAGAGAAGGAGAGCCACAATATTGCTGCCCACTGCCTTTGGGAGACCTTCTGAACTTTACCGGCCCTCTCCAAAGCAGTGAACGATTTGTAAATGTCATCTCACACCTTGTAAGGTGGGACTATCTTGCTTGGGTTTCTAGAATCATAAACCCTTCCCAGATTATGGTGTCCCTAAAGCCAAGATTGCTGCCACCATGGGGTGCTAACCCCACACCCTGTCTCTCTCTTTCCACTGCCAAGGCCTCCCTATCTAGAGCCAGCTGTTGCTACTTCAGCCTCAGCATGGCCTCCTCCTCCAATCTCAATTTCCTAAGCTCCCTATCTAAGAAATCTTCCCCTCAGGTGGAGCCGTGGGTTCCCTCAGATACTGAGGAGACATATATTGACAGAGGAGAAATTATCCCTCCTCCTCTGGACTCTTTGGACCAACCCTGTTGGGGCAAAAGTGGGCTACTGACATGACCCCCCTCTCACTACCTGCACTGCTCCGAACAGGGCTTTGGTGTTCCCCGGGTTCTTCCTGACCCTCCCCAGGGTAGCCTAAATCTGCCCTGTCTAGGACTGGACGGTCAGTTTTTACTTCTTCCTCCTCCTGGCTTCCTGCATTATCCTGGTCAGCCTGGAGGAGTAACTCTAGAAGCAGACTCTTATTGGGATTTCTCCCTGTCTTCAGTTTTCTAGAGGCACACATTTCCTTCAGCTCTTGGAAAGTAAGACCCTCATAGTGAGAGTCTGGGGCCTGAGAGTTGTGCTCTACTGAAGATATTCCTGCTAGAGTGGTGTAGCTGTACCTAACCTAACAATTAAGCTCCATAGGAAAGTTTGGAGCAAGTGCTATTCTAGACCCCTAGCTTACCCAAACTTAGGAATCTAGAAATCCTGACAACTAAGTGTAGTATGTACCTAAAAGCTATTACTAGCCTATCCTGTGGAAAGTGACTAGTGACAGAGCGGTAAGGCAATTGCAAGTGCTTAGTCCACAACTGCACCACCAATGTAGGAAGATGGCCTTGTGTGTGGTGAGCACCTATGGTGTTATCACCTGGTACCAGATTCAGGTACCTCCTATCAGTGAAGTGTAGGCAGTGTCTAGAAGCCAGGACTCTTTAGAGGTAGCTGCGGATGAGCAGCCAAGACTTATCTAGGAGACATGCAAAGCTTGTGCAATACCACTATAGTCACACAGCACTCACACACATGAAAGAACCACAGTGTTACAAAAATAAAGGTACTTTATTATAGTAACACAAATACTAAAATACTGTAAAGGCAATACCCCAACTGGAGGTAAGTAAACACACTATTATACACACATTAGCATTCAGGAAATAGCATAGAATGCAATAGGAATTGGTAACAGCAGTAGGAAATAGTGATGGCCCTAGGGGAGGGCCAAACCACATACTAAAAAATGGAATGTGAAAGGCAGTGCCTCACCCAAGGGAGTGGAATCAGTAGTGGGGAGCAGGAGGAACTAGGAACCCGGAGAGGTGAGAACCAGGATGACCCTCAGCAACCACGCAAGCAGAGGTAAGTACCTGGTTGTACTCAAAACCAATAGGAGGAATTTGGAAATAGATTGTGCAAGACCCAATCAAGACTGGAAAAACCCAAAGGTGGATCCTGACAGAAGAGGACCTGCAAAGAAAGGGGACCAAGTCCAGTTTGAGATTCAGTGTCCGGTTGTGGCAGGAGCCACTACAGACCCTTCTGTGGTTGCAGACCAGGTCGACGTGGGCGAAGAAGGTCAGTCGTGCAGCACAGGAGCAGAAGAGGAGTTCCAGAAGTGATGCAAATGATGTCCTATGTCTGCGGTCACGTTGCAGTCAGTAAGTGGTGCTGGAAACCACAAACAAGTCTTGGTAAATGCAAGAGTTGGAGAAGAAGGTTTTGCAAGGCTGAAAAGGTCCAGCAAGGTCCAGGGGACTTGACCCAAGGAGTGGAGTCCGAGGGGACCCTCAGTAGCTGGGAGAGTCAGAAGAAGAAGAGGCAGCCCCCACTGGTGACCCACTGGCAGCAGGCACAGGATCCGTGGTGAGGCCAACTCAGCACACTTGGAGGAGTGTCCCATGTCTCTGGAGCAGCAGGCAGGAGACTGTGCATTGCAGGAAGAAGTGCTGGGGGCTGGCGCTACACAGAGCCTGAAGATCCCTTGGAAGAGGAACAAATAAGCCTTGGTCTCTGCAAGTGTTGTGGTACACAGGGTTACTTGCAGGACAGGCCCTTGCCTGTCCTGCAAGGACAGGCAGGGGCTTACCATCTCCAAGTTGGACAGCTGGTAGAGAGGACCAAGGGGGCCACTACAGACCATCACTGTGATGCAGGGTCCACGCAGCTCAGAAGGAGAGGAGATTCACGCAGTCAGTCGTCTTTGTAGTTGGTGCCTGCAGATGCAGGGGAGGGACTCCTTCACTCCAAGGGAGATTCCTTCTTACTTCCTGTGCAGGTTGAAGACTCGTCAGAGGATGCACAGCTGGGAAAATGTTGCAGTTGCTGGAAGGAGCCAGAGAAACAATGTTTCAGAGCAGAGTCATTGCTGTAGTTGCAGATTGTCAGTTCCTGGAAGGTCAAGTTGCAGTCCCAGTGGCCAGAAGATGAAGTAAACAATGCAGAGGAATCCTGCTGGAATCTTGCACATCAAATCTGCGGTCCCACCCAAAAGGGAGACCCTAAATAGCTCAGGAAAGGGGATTGGTCACCTAGCAGGTTGACCACCTATCAGGAGGGGGCTGTGATGTCACCTGCCTGACCTGGCTACTCAGATGCTCCCAAGGGCCTCTGCCCACCTTGGATTCAAGATGGCAGAATCAAGTGGCCTCCTGGAGGCACTCTGGTCACCACCCCTGGGGTGGGGATGGACAGGGGAGTGGTCACTCCCCTTTCCACTGTCTAGTTTCATGCCAGAACAGGGATTAGGGGTCCCTGGACTGGTGCAAACCAGTTTATGCAAGGAGAGCAGCAAATGCGTCCTTCAAAGCATACCAATGGCTTGGGGAGGCTACCCTAATAGGCTAACACCTATTTCCAAGGGTTTACCTCCCTCTCCCACAAGAAATCCTTTGTTCTGCCTTCCTCTGCCTGAGCTGGTCAAGCAGCAAGAGGGCAGAAACCTGTAGTGAAAGGATGCATGCATCTTTTCACGCAGGCTGCAGTTGCAGGCCTGCAGACACATTTTGCATGGGCTCCCATGGGTGGCACAATACATGCTACAGCCCATGGGAAACCCCTGGTGCCCCAATGCCCTGGGACACTGTAGTGCTTTCCTCTTATCTAGTTTTTAAAGCACTAACATAACACACTAGAAATGCACTTGTGAGGTCAAAGAAGACTTTTATTGTTGTTAATTCTTCCCCAACCCCAATTTTTATGTATGACGAATTAGTAGCTTTCAAGTCCGCGTTAATCAAACAAAATATATCAGTTTGCAATATACACAGCAGGTTATATTTATAAGATATTGAATGCAAAGCAAAACAAATACTTCACCGTGTGGGAACTATCTACAGCTTCATCTTTCTAAGGTCTGCAAGCTGATGACCCCTGTCAGCCGCGAGAAAGAGATTCATCTACCCACACGGGATTGCTGGCAGCTGGCGCCAAGCTCCAGCACGAGGTCCGGCAGATTCGAATCTGACCCTCTGCAGCCTGTTACATTCGTTACAAAGGTGTGCCCCCTCCTCTCAGACCTGGGAAACTGAGCAAGCCTTTTGGAGACTGGCCAGGTCTCCAAGACTACTCCTGTTCCCAAGCTCAAGCGAAGAAAAAACAACACCCATGTACTCTCTCTTATCATGTCTAGTCTACTGTGAGAAAAACATCTTGGTTCTCTGGTGCAAAAACACAGCTTGGAAAAATACAGCTTGGATTCTCAACTGCAATGTCTAACTCCACGTTAAAGGCAATGGGCAGCTAACCTAAATATCAAATGCAATGTCTAGTGTCATGTCAAAGCCAATAAGCATCTAAGCTGAATACAAAATGCAATGTCTTATATCATGTCAAAGCCCATAGGCAGCTGAGCTGAATACAAAATGCATTGTATAATATCATGTCAAAGCCAATAGGCAGTTAAGCTGAATACAAAATGTAATATATGATATCATGTCAAAGCCAATAGGCAGTTAAGCTGAATACAAAATGCAATATATAATATCATGTCAAAGCCCATAGGCAGAATATCTAATAGCATGTCAAAGTTAATAGGCAGCTAAATTGAATACATCATGTCAAAGTCAATAGGCATGCAATGTCAAAGCCAATAGGCGGCTAGACTGGATACAGCATGTCAAAGCCAATAGGCAGAATACAGAATGTAATGACTAATGCAATGTCAAAGCCCATAGGCGGCTAAACTGAATACAGAAAGTAATGGCTAATGCCATGTCAAAGCCAATAGGCAGAATACAGAATGTAATGACTAATGCAATGTCAAGCCCATAGGCGGCTAAACTGAACAAAACATACCATGTGCTACTGGTGAACATTGAGCAACTAATATGCGCAGTGGTGAAACACAAAGTCATTGGTCAAAACAAAATTTAACAAATGGCAGTACATTCCGCCCTTTGACCAATGAATTTTTGTTTCACATATCTCTTGTTTCAAACAAAAACAAAAAAAAACATCAGCACAAAAAAAACATTATCAGCAAGTCATATCAAAGCAATCCCTGTAAAGCAATAGAAGTGAATTAACACATTCATTTCATAACCTTTCACATCAGATACATCTACATAGAAAAGACTGGGCAATTTTTATACTCTGAGTGAGTCTCTAATTCAACAGTGTTAGCAATTTGATGTGGCATGAGTTCTACTCATGTAAAGGTGCACGGTCCACTTGAAAGGTTTTCTGGAAGATAAGCAAAAGTCAGAGTTCCATACGAGAGGGAAAAAAAAAAAAAACACAGCTTAGTTCCAGTGGAAGAATGCAATCAAACAAGTTGAACTTGAACTGAAGGCGCAGTTTGCGCAAAATGGATCCATGGTGCTGGCACTTTACTCAGCCAGGTTCAGGTTGGGGATTCGGTCCCTTCCCCGACCCCACACGCACACACCGGAAGGGGGACCACACAGCACACTCAGGGACAGTGGCGAAACGTGGTAGGATCTGCAAAAGAAACAAGTATGACTTTTCTTGCAAATAACATTTTTCATTTAAACTGCACCCTTCCTCTTTCTTTCCCTGTTTTATAATCAGCAGGACGTTTTTGAGGCCCTTTGTTATATTTACTGCAGGTTCTGGAGGATCCCCTGGGGCTTCAACCCACACATCAGCACTGAGGTTTTTATCTGCTGCGCCACAGCTTCCCTTTTCTTGCACTGTCAGAAGGGCTGGGGCAGACTCCTTCTTTAACAGACCTCCATTCACTGCACTTTTGCCAATTTGGGCCATTCTGTCTCCAATTTGTATGAATGAATCAGATTCTTTTCTAGGTATCAGCATAATTTCGATTTTTCCTTGGTAATCTGCAGCAATCACTCTCCCTAAAACCTGATCACTTTGCCATTCCTGTCCTGGTAACTTTCCTCTCCCCAACTGCTCTGTGACTGCTTGCATGACAGATTGCTTTTGTGCGTCCTGCACAGTTTTTATCAAATCTAGGGGAATGTGCATCTCTCTCATCTCTGCCCTCCTGTAAGTGGCTTTTTCTCTCAGCTGTTCACATTTCTGGGGCACCCACTTAGCCATCCCCACTAAGGCAGAATTCTGGGTGTACACTTCACTCTCTGAATTTTTCTCATTAACATCTGCAAGGTAATTGAACCAGTTAGGTGCTAAAACATTAGCAATGAACCAAAAATCAGCGTAAAAATGACACATCTCACGTAGCTCTTGCTTTAAAATCTGACACACATTATACAACTCCATTCCTTCTACTGTGCCAGAAAGCAACATTTCAGTCAATGAATCATTAGTAAAACAAACATGCTTTTTATCTTCAGTGGACACGAATTCAAATGGTGCACTCAACTTCATTGGTAACTCTTTTACCTGTGGTACTCTAGCCCTGTCTTGCAAGTACCAGATCCATTGTATGATTCTAGCTAGGGGCACTATTTTCTTCCCTTGTTCTTGAGTTACATGTACATAAG
This sequence comes from Pleurodeles waltl, assembly GCF_031143425.1. Taxonomy (NCBI): domain Eukaryota; kingdom Metazoa; phylum Chordata; class Amphibia; order Caudata; family Salamandridae; genus Pleurodeles; species Pleurodeles waltl. Next base: position 64,128,304 of record NC_090444.1, on the reverse strand, counting down.
TATTTCCTTCTTGCACTGCGCAGAAACCTAAAGTCTGCATTATTTCATTTGCCAAATCACAAGCGCGCAGCTGCATATTATTTTTCACAGTGACCATATACAAAAGTGTTAGGATTTCACTCAAATGAGGGCTATCCTTTTTCCAAAAATCAAACAAGCTAATGAAACTCGGTGTCTCTTTCTCTAAAATCTTTCGTTTTACTTGTGCATTTTGCAATGGTAACTCGTAAATCACATTCCGAGCTCTCTCGTCCGTGTTATCAGTTAAGGAATGCATTTTGTCTGCCAAAAACCCTGGCTCACACGAAAACTCAAAGCAGCTCGAGCTGTCTTAACCCCCTCATTACTGGAATGGGACAAGAAAGATTCTTCAAAAACAGCCTTTTTATAACTTTCAGTCGGGCTAATTTGCTCACGTAAATTCCTATTTTCATGTTCCAACTTCCTACATTTCTCCTGCATTTCTCTGTAAGCAGATAAAGGTATCCAGACCTTTCTGTCATCATTACTTCCAAAAGACACTTTTTCTACATATGTACAACAGAAATTATTTCTCAAAACACTATCAGGCATTTTAGCTACACATGCATTTTCAACAATGGTCTGCTGTGCTTCTGTAACTCTCCAAACAGAAAACAATTCACAGTTTTTCTTAGCACCATCAGGCAGTTTATCAACACATGTATTCTCAGACATGGTCTGCCGTGCTACTGTGATTCTCCAAACAGAAAACAATTTCTGTAATTCTCCAAACAACAAAAAAACAATTACACTTTTAAAGTGTGCACTTAGAAATCTACCAACTCGTCAACACCCTCTTAATCACCTCTTAATGACCGACCCCACTCCTGGTACCAATTGTAGTGCTTTCCTCTTATCTAGTTTTTAAAGCACTAACATAACACACTAGAAATGCACTTGTGAGGTCAAAGAAGACTTTTATTGTTGTTAATTCTTCCCCAACCCCAATTTTTATGTATGACGAATTAGTAGCTTTCAAGTCTGCGTTAATCAAACAAAATATATCAGTTTGCAATATACACAGCAGGTTATATTTATAAGATATTGAATGCAAAGCAAAACAAATACTTCACCGTGTGGGAACTATCTACAGCTTCATCTTTCTAAGGTCTGCAAGCTGATGACCCCTGTCAGCCGCGAGAAAGAGATTCATCTACCCACACGGGATTGCTGGCAGCTGGCGCCAAGCTCCAGCACGAGGTCCGGCAGATTCGAATCTGACCCTCTGCAGCCTGTTACATTCGTTACAAAGGTGTGCCCCCTCCTCTCAGACCTGGGAAACTGAGCAAGCCTTTTGGAGACTGGCCAGGTCTCCAAGACTACTCCTGTTCCCAAGCTCAAGCGAAGAAAAAACAACACCCATGTACTCTCTCTTATCATGTCTAGTCTACTGTGAGAAAAACATCTTGGTTCTCTGGTGCAAAAACACAGCTTGGAAAAATACAGCTTGGATTCTCAACTGCAATGTCTAACTCCACGTTAAAGGCAATGGGCAGCTAACCTAAATATCAAATGCAATGTCTAGTGTCATGTCAAAGCCAATAAGCATCTAAGCTGAATACAAAATGCAATGTCTTATATCATGTCAAAGCCCATAGGCAGCTGAGCTGAATACAAAATGCAATGTATAATATCATGTCAAAGCCAATAGGCAGTTAAGCTGAATACAAAATGTAATATATGATATCATGTCAAAGCCAATAGGCAGTTAAGCTGAATACAAAATGCAATATATAATATCATGTCAAAGCCCATAGGCAGAATATCTAATAGCATGTCAAAGTTAATAGGCAGCTAAATTGAATACATCATGTCAAAGTCAATAGGCATGCAATGTCAAAGCCAATAGGCGGCTAGACTGGATACAGCATGTCAAAGCCAATAGGCAGAATACAGAATGTAATGACTAATGCAATGTCAAAGCCCATAGGCGGCTAAACTGAATACAGAAAGTAATGGCTAATGCCATGTCAAAGCCAATAGGCAGAATACAGAATGTAATGACTAATGCAATGTCAAAGCCCATAGGCGGCTAAACTGAACAAAACATACCATGTGCTACTGGTGAACATTGAGCAACTAATATGCGCAGTGGTGAAACACAAAGTCATTGGTCAAAACAAAATTTAACAAATGGCAGTACAGACCCTAAGTACCATATACTAGGGACTTATAAGGGGGCACCAGTATACCAATTGTGGGGTGTGCAAAGTCCTAAGCAACCAAATTTAGAGAGAGCGAGCACAACAACTGGGGTCTAGGTTAGCAGGATCCCAGTAAACAGTCAAAACACTCTGACAGCAGGCAAATAGTAGGGGTTACCATGCCAAAAACAGGGTACTTTCCTACCGAGCGGTTTCCATGACAGTGGCCTTGAGGTGCCACACCTCACTGAGGACATTTGGCTTTTCAGAGAACATCCAGGCTTTCCTTAAGGACATGTCCTTCAATGGCACCCGACTCTTTGGAGACTCGCACTTGAGTGCTTCAAGACTCTCAGGCTACGGCCAGGACCTTGAGCCTCACGGTGGCCCCTCATCCCCGCAATCTGCCTTTTGCTCCTTTCATGGCTGCAGAAGGGGCTTCCAGCTGAGCCAATTCCCAGCCAGCCACCGTGCCGCACATGCTTCCCTACCTCTGTGTGGATGAGGGCACAGTACCCACAGACCTCGTAAGACAGGTGGCCAGCAGTCTGGGTAGTTCCTCCAACCCCACTGCAGCAGCCTCCAAACTCTCTTAGTCTGCCCCTTCACCACCATGAGCACTTAGTTAGAGGCAGGATCACCATCACTGGCACTCTTAATCATTTCAACATCACAAGACAAAATAAAATGATCGGCGGAGTATTGAAACTTTTCACCCCAGTCATAGATTCAGGTTTAATCCATCATTCTTTTGCTCACCACGTTGTCCTAGTTTGGACCCAGCCATATGCAAATCAGTCCTGACCCTATTCCCCATGGGTATAGTCCAGCCCTAACTGCCAGGCCAGGTCCTCCCTGGACAAGAAGCAAGCATTCTGAGTTACTGTAGAAAAGTGTGACAAGGAGGGCAAGAAGAAGGATGGTAAGTCTTCAGACAAGGGTGGGGACAAATCTAAAAATGAGTCTTCATCAGGCCCACAAAAACACTCTGGTGGGGGTGCTGGGTCCAAATCCTCTTCTAATCAAGTAAAGAAACCATGGTGCTATTTTTGTAAAGTAAAAGGCCATTGGACAACTGATGCCAGTTGTCCAAAGAAAAGCACCAAGCCTCCCACTACCACAACCCCTACTGCTACACCTAGGGGGTCATTACAACATTGGCTGTAAAATGCGCTTACCGCCGTGCAGAAGACCGCCAATAGACCGCCGCGGCCGCGGAATCCCGCCACAGCTATTATGACCCACATCTCGGAATCCGCTGAAATTCAGACACCCACACAACACCGCCACACCAAAGGTCAGAGATAAACTGGCGAAAACAAAACCTCCACCTCCACTCCAACAGAAACACGCCCATGCTATTACGACCCACGAATCCACGCAGCGGTCTTTCAACCGCGGTATTCCATTGGCGGTACACACTGCCGCGCTCAAAATACACACTCATCTCCAAAACACCGCCACATTGGACAATTCCAAATACACACACCTGACACACATACAAACATCACTCCCACACACCCAACACTATATAAAACACACACCCACATCACCCACAAACCCCTACGACCACAAATTAGAGACGAAGGCCAGAGAGACTGCACAGCCAAGACAACACCACCATACAGAGGCACACAACACCATCACCCAACCCACATCCACGCACAAAACACCACACACCACTACACATCACCACACACATCAACACTCACACCGCCCCACACATCACACACACCACCCCATGTCACGCCAAAGACACCCCCGCTTCTCCGAGGAGGAGCTCAGGGTCATGGTGGGGGAAATCGTACGGGTAGAGCCACAGCTATTTGGCTCACAGGTACAGCACACATCAATAGCCAGGAAGATGGAGCTATGGCGAAGAATCGTGGACAGGGTCAACGCAGTGGGACAGCACCCAAGAAATAGGGAGGACATCAGGAAGAGGTGGAACGACCTACGGGGGAAGGTGCATTCAACGGTTTTCCAGGCACAACATCGCGGTTCAGCGGACTGGCTGCGGACCCCCACCTCCTCCCCCACAACTAACAACATGGGAGGAGCAAGTCTTCACCATCATGCATCCTGAGGGCCTCGCAGGAGTCGGTGGAGGATGGGACACTGGTAAGTCAAATCTTAACTATCATATCCCCCACCCTATCTGCATGCTATCACCCCCCCAACCCTCACACCCTCCCCTATCACCCCAAATCCTCAATAATTTACTAATAACACAAACCACACATCCCAACACCAAGCCCTGCATGACAGAACTAAGCATGGACACCCAGCACTAAAGCATGCCCACTGCACACACCTATACAACCCCCTAAACCACCATCACCCAAGCTGCCACACAGGAATGCTTGCACTGGGGTACACGCTCACCCACCCATTGCACACCATTACACACACACATATAATAATCATGCTCTTATGCCCCTGCAGGAACCCGAAGGACCATCACCACACCAGAGGGTCCAGACAGCACCACTCCACCCCCAGAAGAGGCCCACAGTGACGATAGCAGCTCTGCCCTACTGGATCCTGATGACCAGCCCGGACCATCGTGGGCCTCAGGACATTCGGTTCCCCTTGCACAGGCACAGCCCAACACCGACCTTCCACCCTCTGGTAACACCAGCACAGCACCCACCCAGCGGGACCAAACCTCCCTACCCAGGACAGGTCAATCAGCGGTGTGTCCACCACTACAGGGAACCCAGGCTAACCCACCACCCCAACAACAACAGGGACCTGGGGGCAATGGTAGTGGGCACACGGTCCAGGGGACGGAGGCACAGGAACACAGGGGAACTGGGAGGGCTGCTGTGCGACAGGGGGCGGACAGGCCAAGGGAACCCACTCTCCACGAGGCCCTATCCTCCATCATGGGAGCATACCACTACTCCCAGGAGACGATGGAGACAGTCCTGGACAAGTTGCAGGAGACCCTGCGCCTGCAGGAGGAACAGTATTTGGGGTTCAGGGAGGAGCTCAGGACCATCAACTCCACCCTGGGCACCATCGTAGCGGTGCTGAAGGACATACAGCAGACCTTGATGGACACCGTGGCACTCCAAGGGGCCCCTGACACTAGCCAGGACGATGAACTGCCCACCACCTCCGCCGGCACTAGTGGATAGGACGCTCCGCCACAGGACCACCACACCAGCACCCCACCCCCTGCAGACGGACAACCACCACGCAAGCGGTCCCTGAGATCCAGGAACAGGACAGAGCAAGATGGCAAGCCCCCGCCAGGAAATGAGACCACCCTGTTTGTCCTCTCACTGTCCCACCTTGTTACCCTGTCCATTCTGAAACTGCCCCAGCTCCACTTCCTATGCCCAGATGGGCAGTGCACCTGTGAGACTAATAGACTGGACTCTGCCATGGACATTCCTCCACCATCACCCATCACCATTTTACCACCCCCTCCAATAATTAGCACTTCAATAAACACCCTTGAAACACAAAACAATCTGGAGTCAGTCTGTGATTTAGTAAATATGTATTATCAATGACAGTGTGATAATGCGTTTCCTATTGTAAAGCTAACATACCTATGTCACACATCACAAGTACTTGAAGGATGCAAGCAGATGACACGTTGGTAACCACACCTGTGAAACAGTAATCGAAAGGTACAACTCAGTTACCAAATAGTGGTTGAAACCGACAGACAGGATAGAGGTAGACCTGTGAAAGTTAATGTAATGTCAAACATGAAAATGTTCTCACCTGAGTGTCACTGGAAATATTGCTGTATGACTGACTCCCTGTTGTCGTTGTCTTCTTCCTCAGCTTCCTCCTCATCACCGTCCACAGGCTCCACAGCTGCTACAACACCGTCATCTGGATCATCCTCCTGCAGAAAAGGCACCTGGCGTCGCAAAGCCAGATTATGAAGCATGGAGCAGGCGATGATGATCTCGCACACCTTCTTCGGTGAGTAGAATAGGGATCCACCTGTCATATGGAGGCACCTGAACCTGGCCTCCAGGAGGCCGAAGGTGCGTTCGATCACCCTCCTAGTCCGCCCATGGGCCTCATTGTACCGTTCCTCTGCCCTGGTGCTGGGATTCCTCACTGGGGTCAATAGCCAGGACAGGTTGGGGTAACCAGAGTCTCCTAATAGCCATACACGGTGCCTCTGGAGTTGCCCCATCATATCAGGGATGCTGCTATTCCGCAGGATGTAGGCGTCATGCACTGAGCCAGGGAACATAGCATTAACCTGGGAGATGTACTGCTCTGCCAAACATACCATCTGGACATTCATTGAATGATAACTCTTCCAGTTCCTGTACACCTGTTCACTCCTGTGGGGGGGGACCAGAGCTACATGGGTCCCATCAATGGCACCTATGACGTTGGGGATATGTCCAAGGGCATAGAAGTCACCTTTCACTGTAGGCAAATATGCCACCTCAGGGAAAATGATGTATCTCCTTACGTGTTTAGGCAGGGCAGACAGCACTCTGGACAACACGTTGGAAAACATAGGCTGGGACATCCCGGATGCCATGGCCACTGTTGTCTGAAAAGACCCACTTGCAAAGAAATGGAGCACTGACAGCACCTACACGTCAGGGGGGATTCCAGTCGGATGGCGGATTGGTGACATCAGGTCTGGCTCCAACTGGGTACATAGTTCCTGGATTGTGGCACGGTCAAACCGGTAGGTGACGATGACATGTCGCTCTTCCATTGTCAACAGGTCCACCAGCGGTCGGTACACCGAAGGATTCCGCCATCTTCTCAACTGTCCCAGCTGACGGTGCCTACGAAGGACAACAGCGATGAATCAGTCATTATTCCTCCAGGTATGTACCCACAGTTACACACAAGACTACACCACTCACAAAACCCTTCCTGTATGTGTGTTGAGTGTAGGCCTAGCTATGTGTGACGCAGAGGTAAATTAGGCCATGTGGGCCCCTGAAATGGCGGCTGCCTGACCTCTAAACTGGGACAATGGGATTGTGGGGTAACTGCCCTGGCGTTGCACACCGTCGCGGTAGGCGGTCGTAGACCGCGGCGCAATGCTGCATTGGTTAACATAGGACCCTATGGGTCCCAAGAGCCAATGAACAGGTGCGCCGGCGGTGATGATGCGCACCGCCGCGGACATCACCGCTATTTTCTATCTGTTCAATCACTAGATACCTGACCTTCGACAGGAGAGGACCTACACTGCAAGTGCTGCTGTGACCTCGGTCTGGAAGCGACGATGGCTGCTGCGTCTGGGGAAAGGGCCCCTGCCTTCACTGCACAGGAGTTGGAGAAACTGGTAGACGGGGTCCACCCCCAGTACACGCTACTCTACGGTCCTCCAGTCCAACAGGTTAGTACACAGGGAGCACGTTGTATGGTCTAGGCCTGGGTGGAGAGGGCTGGTTGGAAGAGGGAAGGGGGCAGAGTTCATAGAACATTAATGCATGGGAATGAATGGGCCACATGGCCAGAGTAGGGAGGGGGCCACTCACAACGACGGTGCAGTTGGTAATGACTGTTACTCTTTCCTTGTGCATGTCATGTAGGTCAGCGCCCACCAGAAGAGGGACATTTGGCGTGCCATCGCCAAGGAGGTCCGGACCCTGGGGGTCCACCAGAGACGGGGCACCCACTGCCGTAAGAGATGGGAGGACATTCGCCGCTGCAGCTAGAAGATGGCGGAGGCTCAGCTGGGGATGGCCTCCCAACGTGGGAGGGGTGCCCGTCGCACCATGACCCCCCTGATGTTTCGGATCCTGGCGGTGGCCTACCCGGAATTGGATGGGCGCTTGAGGGCATCACAGCAGACACAAGAGGGTGAGTACACTCTCATTCTGTGGACTTTTCGTGCAGTGGAGGTGTCTGGGTGGGGGAGGTGGGCTGTGGGTGTCCCTAGGCAGGGCGAGTTCGGTAGGCAAGGCCCCTCTGTAATGTAGGCCATGTGGCACTCTACCCCACCTCAGCAGAGTGCCAAGTCGAGGTATAGTTGCTCCTGTGGCATCCATGTGCGCAGATGTCCACCATTGCCATGTAGGCCATATCCCAGAAATTGCATGTGCAGAGGGCAGGAGCACGGCGTAATGCAGGGGGCTGCTGTGTCTGTCTTGTCCGCCAACGGTAGCGGTATGCCATGCACTAAAACTCTCTTTCTTCTGTCTCCCCCCCTTTTTCTGCTCTCCCTGTCCTTTTGTACATCAGCATCATCAGACGGAGGTACAGTGGCACCGGAGCACGAGGGAGCTGCATCCCACATGGCCATGGAGGGCCACACCACGGACTCTGAATGCACCAGTGGGACGGAGGGCGAGGGGAGCTTCACGTCGGTCACCGGATCACCAACCAGCGACACGGACTCGTCCGCCGTTGGGAGCTCCCTTGTGGTGGCAGCACCATCTGTGCCCCACACTTCTACAGGTACAGCCGCCACCTCCCCTACCAGCACCGCCCTCCTAGCAGCCCCTCAGCCTTCGCCCCGTGCCCGCTCACCCAGGAGGGTGGGCATCACCTTCGCCCCAGGCACCTCAGGACCTGCCCCTGTCACCCCTGCTGTCCTCAGTGAGGAGGCCATTGACCTCCTCAGGTCACTCACTGTTGGGCAGTCTACCATTGAGAATGCCATCCAGGTTGTAGAACGAGAGTTGCAACACGGTAATGCATTCCTGGAGGGCATTCATTCTGGTCAGGCTGTCCTTCAGCGAACCCTGCAATCTCTGGCCTCAGCACTGATGGCAGCCATTGTCCCTGTGTCTAGCCTCCCCCCTCCAACCTCCTCCACCCAGACCCAATCTCCTGTACCCCAGCCCATCCCAAGTACACCTACAGACCAGCATGCACACAAGTCAGCACACACAGGTAGCTCAAGCAAACATAGGCACCACACAACCCACAGGCACTCACGCAAGCCTCACCCACGTACAGACACAGCAACATCCACTGCCTCCACTGTGTCCCCCTCCTCCTCTTCTCCCTCCTCCCTCCCAGTCTCGTCTACACACACACCTGCATGCACCACATCTACAGGCACCATGAATCGCACAAGGAGACCCAGCACCACAAGCCGCTCACCTGCACTCACCACCTCCACTCCCATTAACACGTCCCCTGTGTCCTCTCCCAGTGTGTCTGTGACGCCCCCTCCCAAAGTACACAAACGCCGGCAATCACTCACCCAACATCCATCCACCTCACAACAGCCTCCAGTACCTGCACCTGCACCCAAAACACCTAAAGTGACACCTCCGACAACCACCTCCTCTTCCTCCACTCCCAGGCCCCCTCCAACTACCCATCCCAGTGTTCGTCAGAAACTGTCCCTCTGTAAAGTAGACCTTTTTGCCCCCCCCCCTGTAAGAGGCTGGACTGGCTTGTAGTGAGTACCTAGGGGTACTTACACCTTGCACCAGGCCCAGTTATCCCTTATTAGTGTATAGGGTGTCTAGCAGCATAGGCTGATAGATAATGGTAGCTTAGCAGAGCAGCTTAGGCTGAACTAGGAGACGAGTGAAGCTCCTACAGTACCTCTAGTGTCATATGCACAATATCATAAGAAAACACAATACACAGATATACTAAAAATAAAGGTACTTTATTTTTATGACAATATGCCAAAAGTATCTCAGTGAGTACCCTCAGTATGAGGATAGCAAATATACACAAGATATATGTACACAATACCAAAATATGCAGTAATAGTATTAGAAAACAGTGCAAACAATGTATAGTTACAATAGGATGCAATGGAGACACATAGCGATAGGGGCAACAAAAACCATATACTCCAAAAGTGGAATGCGAACCACGAATGGACCCCAAACCTATGTGACCTTGTAGAGGGTCGCTGGGACTATTAGAAAATAGTAAGGGTTAGAAAAATAGCCCACCCCAAGACCCTGAAAAGTGAGTGCAAAGTGCACTAAAGTTCCCCAAAGGACATAGAAGTCGTGATAGGGGAATTCTGCAGGAAAGACACAAATCAGCAATGCAACAACGATGGATTTCCAGTCGAGGGTACCTGTGGAACAAGGGGACCAAGTCCAAAAGTCACAAGCAAGTCGGAGATGGGCAGATGCCCAGGAAATGCCAGCTGTGGGTGCAAAGAAGCTGCTACTGGACAGTAGAAGCTGGAGATTCTGCAGGAACGACAAGGGCTAGGAACTTTCCCTTTGGAGGACGGATCCCCCACGCCGTGGAGAGTCGTGCAGAAGTGTTTTCCTGAAGAAAGACCGCCAACAAGCCTTGCTAGCTGCAAATCGTGCGGTTAGGGTTTTTGGGTGCTGCTGTGGCGCAGGAGGGACCAGGATGTCGCCAATTGCGTCTGGGGACAGAGGGGGCGTCGAGCAAGACAAGGAGCCCTCTCAGCAGCAGGCAGCACCCGCAGAAGTGCCAGAAACAGGCACTACGAGGATGCGTGAAACGGTGCTCACCCGAAGTCGCACAAAGGAGTCCCACGTCGCCGGAGAACAACTTAGGAGGTCGTGCAATGCAGGTTAGAGTGCCGTGGACCCAGGCTGGACTGTGCACACAGGATTTCTGCCGGAAGTGCACGGAGGCCGGAGTAGCTGCAAAAGTCACGGTTCCCAGCAATGCAGTCTGGCGTGGGGAGGCAAGGACTTACCTCCACCAAACTTGGACTGAAGAGTCACTGGACTGTGGGAGTCACTTGGACAGAGTTGCTGGATTCAAGGGACCTCGCTCGTCGTGCTGAGAGGAGACCCAGGGTACTGGTGATGCAGTTCTTTGGTGCCTGCGGTTGCAGGGGGACGATTCCATCGACCCACGGGAGATTTCTTCGGAGCTTCTAGTGCAGAGAGGAGGCAGACTACCCCCACAGCATGCACCACCAGGAAAACAGTCGAGAAGGCGGCAGGATCAGCGTTACAGAGTTGCAGTAGTCATCTTCGCTACTTTGTTGCAGTTTTGCAGGCTTCCAGCGCAGTCAGCAGTCGATTCCTTGGCAGAAGGTGAAGAGAGAGATGCAGAGGAACTCGGATGAGCTCTTGCATTCGTTATCTAAGGAATCCCCAGAGACAGAGACCCTAAATAGGCAGAAAAGAGGGTTTGGCTACTTAGGAGAGAGGATAGGCTAGCAACACCTGAAGGAGCCTATCAGAAGGAGTCTCTGACATCACCTGGTGGCACTGGCCACTCAGAGCAGTCCCGTGTGCCAGCAGCACCTCTGTTTCCAAGATGGCAGAGGTCTGGAGCACACTGGAGGAGCTCCCAACACCTCCCAGGGGAGGTGCAGGTCAGGGGAGTGGTCACTCCCCTTTCCTTTGTCCAGTTTCGCGTCAGAGCAGAGCTAAGGGTTCCCTGAACCGGTGTAGACTGGCTTATGCAGAAATGGGCACCATGTGTGCCCATGAAAGCATTTCCAGAGGCTGGGGGAGGCTACTCCTCCCCTGCCTTCACACCATTTTTTAAAGGGAGAGGGTGTAACACCCTCTCTCAGAGGAAGTCCTTTGTTCTGCCATCCTGGGCCAAGCCTGGCTGGACCCCAGGAGGGCAGAAACCTGTCTGAGGGGTTGGCAGCAGCAGCAGCTGCAGTGAAACCCTGGGAAAGGCAGTTTGGCAGTACCAGGGTCTGTGCTACAGACCACTGGGATCATGGGATTGTGCCAACTATGCCAGGATGGCATAGAGGGGGCAATTCAATGATCATAGACATGTTACATGGCCATATTCGGAGTTACCATTGTGAAGCTACATATAGGTAGTGACCTATATGTAGTGCACGCGTGTAATGGTGTCCCCGCACTCACAAAGTCCGGGGAATTGGCCCTGAACAATGTGGGGGCACCTTGGCTAGTGCCAGGGTGCCCTCACACTAAGTAACTTTGCACCTAACCTTTACCAGGTAAAGGTTAGACATATAGGTGACTTATAAGTTACTTAAGTGCAGTGTAAAATGGCTGTGAAATAACGTGGACGTTATTTCACTCAGGCTGCAGTGGCAGGCCTGTGTAAGAATTGTCAGAGCTCCCTATGGGTGGCAAAAGAAATGCTGCAGCCCATAGGGATCTCCTGGAACCCCAATACCCTGGGTACCTCAGTACCATATACTAGGGAATTATAAGGGTGTTCCAGTAAGCCAATGTAAATTGGTAAAATTGGTCACTAGTGACAATTTGAAAGAAATGAGAGAGCATAACCACTGAGGTTCTGGTTAGCAGAGCCTCAGTGAGAAAGTTAGGCACCACACAGGGAACACATACATATAGGCCACAAACTTATGAGCACTGGGGTCCTGACTAGCAGGGTCCCAGTGAAACATAACAAACATACTGAAAACATAGGGTTTTCACTATGAGCACTGGGCCCTGGCTAGCAGGGTCCCAGTGAGACAGTGAAAACACCCTGACATACACTCACAAACAGGCCAAAAGTGGGGGTAACAAGGCTAGAAAGAGGCTACTTTCTCACACAACCCCCCCCCAAACGAAGGACAATAAGGCTAACCTTGGCCAGTTGAGACTTTATTGTCTAAGTGGTGATAAGTAGAGAGTAGCTCTGCAATAGACTGGTTACTTCCTTTATCATACACTATATCGTTACTTCCCTGTGGGGGATGTAAACCACCCTGTTTAAAGTTTTTTAGCTAAGCAACAATGTTAAGATGTATTTTCAGAGTTTCTATCAGTAAGTTTTAGTTTAGAGCAGTGGGAATTGTCCACTGAATCTATTTGTAATGATGGAAATGCCAGACAGGGATGCTGTCTCAGTAAAGCCATAGCTGGGCAAAAACTTTGTCCATATGGCTGGAAGAGAGAACAGGGATGCTGTTTCTCTTGAGTTGGAGCAGGGCAGGGATGCTGTCCTATGAGCTCCACACTAGGGCAGGGATGCTGTCCTAAGTGTTGTGAGGCAGTGCAGGGTTTCTGCACTAAAGTTTCTCTGGGAGGGTTGGAGGGATGCTCCATGTTAACTAAAATGGTGCTCTTTTTCTCACCAATTTTAGTTATCCCACAGAGAGGTACTTCTACCTCAGGGAGTCTAGCTTTGCCAGCTGATGATTCCCTTGGAACAGGTGCCACCCCAGGAGAGGTTTCTCCCACCACAGGAATGGTATCCTGAATGGTAGGGTGGTTAGGGGATACTGTGATACCCTTTTTACCTGTTGATGGAGAGGGATCCTGAGTTTTCAGGCCTTCTCTCCTTTGCTTTTTCATTTCAGTTGAAATGAGAGGGAACAATTCCTCTGGGATGCCCAGCATGGCTGCATGGGCATAAAATTCTACATCAGCCCAACCTGAGGCCTCTAGGTCATTACCTAAGAGACAGTCTACAGGTAAGCTAGGTGATACTACCACCTGCTTAGGGCCAGTAACTCCACCCCAACTAAACTGAATTATAGCTAAGGGAAGAAACTTAGTGGAGTTCTGGACATCAATAATCTTATACTGTTGTCCAATGATGTGTTGTTCAGGAGCCACTAGGTTTTCAGTCACCAAAGTGATACTGGCACCTGTGTCCCTGTAGGCCAAGGCCTCAACACCATTTATTGAAACTGTCTGCCTGTACTTATCCTTTGTAAGGGGACAAGCAGCCAGTGTGGCAAGGCCAATGCCACTAGGTGTGACAGAAACTGTCTTGGGACTGACTACCCCAGTTTCTACTATGGACCCATAAGTGAACCCAACTACACCCTTAACTTGACTGTTGCCAGCAGTCCCACCACTAGTACCACTACTGCTAGGGGCACTAGAGCTTGATGTATTAGTGGTGGTAGGCTCAGGGGGTTTACCTGGACAGGACTTATCCCCTGGCCTATGGCCTCTGTTTTTACACACAAAGCACCAAGGCTTTTTAACTTGTGTAGGTTGAGAAGAAGAGGAAGAATTTGTTTTATCCCCACCCCCAGAAGAGTGTTTAGGATTAGAAGTGGGATCTTTGGTTTTACCCTTATCCCCATGCTTATCTTGAGATTTTTCACCATCTTTCTTCTTGTTGCCATCTTTGTCACCCCCTGTATGAACTTTTCTGTTCACCCTTGTTCTGACCCATTTGTCTGCCTTCTTTCCCAATTCTTGGGGAGAGGTCAGATCAGAGTCCACCAAGTACTGGTGCAACAAATCAGACACACAATTATTAAGAATATGCTCTCTCAGGATCAAGTTATACAGGCTGTCATAATCAGTAACTTTACTGCCATGTAACCACCCCACCAAGGCCTTCACTGAATGGTCAATGAAATCAACCCAGTCTTGTGAAGACTCCTTTTTGGTCTCTCTGAACTTTATCCTGTATTGTTCAGTGGTTAAGCCATAACCATCCAGGAGTGCATTCTTAAGAACTGTAAAATTATTGGCATCAGTTTCTTTCACAGTAAGGAGCCTATCCCTACCTTTTCCACTAAATGATAGCCATAGGATAGCAGCCCACTGCCTTTGAGGGACATCCTGTACAACACAGGCCCTCTCAAGTGCAGCAAACCACTTGTTAATGTCATCCCCCTCCTTATAAGGGGGAACTATCTTATGCAGATTCCTGGAATCATGCTCTTTTACAGGATGACTATGGGGAATACTGCTGCTGCCACCATGGGTTTCTAAACCCAACTTCTGTCTTTCCTTCTCTAGTTCTAAGGACTGTCTATCCAAATCCAGCTGTTGCTTCCTAAGCTTCAGTCTGGTTTGTTCCACTCTCAACTTATTGAGTTCCCTTTCTAACATTCTGTCATCAGGGTTGGTGGGAGGGACATGTCTTGAAACAGAAGTATGGTGAGAATGGACAGAAGGAGACCTGTCCCTTACAGAAGGCACCCTAACAGCTTGGTTAACAGAAACATCACTTCTACTGTGGTGAGAATGAATGCTCTTGCTATGATGTGAGACAACACTATCTGTATGGTGTGACTCAACCTCAGTACCAACTATGCTAGACTGTCTAGTAATGGGCAGGCTATGAAGTTTCTTTCCTGAATCTTTTCCTAGGGGGGTCCCTGGATCAGATTGGGAACCATTAGCTACTTTTTCAACAGATGGGGCCCTTTTGGCCTTATCTTGTTCTCTAAGCATGTTAAGCAATAATTCCAAGGAAGGATTCTTCCCTACACTCAAACCTCTTTCTATACTGAGACTCCTTGCTCCTTTCCAGCTAAGGTGGTCATATGCAAGTTTGGACAGATCAACATTTTGGCCTGTGCCAGACATTTTTAGAAAGAGTTTAAGTGATAGAAAAAGAGAAAAAAGTTTTCAGAACTTTTAGAAAGACAGAAAAAAAACTTTTTAAACTTTTAAGAACTTTTAGAAAGTTTAGAGGTACTTTTCAGCACTTTAGAAAAGAGGTGAGAAAAGAAATGCAAAACATTTTGGTTAGGTGTACATACACTGAACTTGTTTTGTATATTTTTCTCTTATGAAAAGTACAATGACAAAAGTGGTAAGTAGTCTCAAAGCACTTATCCCACCGCTGCACAACCAATGTAAGAGGCTGGACTGGCTTGTAGTGAGTACCTAGGGGTACTTACACCTTGCACCAGGCCCAGTTATCCCTTATTAGTGTATAGGGTGTCTAGCAGCATAGGCTGATAGATAATGGTAGCTTAGCAGAGCAGCTTAGGCTGAACTAGGAGACAAGTGAAGCTCCTACAGTACCACTAGTGTCATATGCACAATATCATAAGAAAAAACAATACACAGATATACTAAAAATAAAGGTACTTTATTTTTATGACAATATGCCAAAAGTATCTCAGTGAGTACCCTCAGTATGAGGATAGCAAATATACACAAGATATATGTACACAATACCAAAATATGCAGTAATAGTGTTAGAACACAGTGCAAACAATGTATAGTTACAATAGGATGCAATGGAGACACATAGGGATAGGGGCAACACAAACCATATACTCCAAAAGTGGAATGCGAACCACGAATGGACCCCAAACCTATGTGACCTTGTAGAGGGTCGCTGGGACTATTAGAAAATAGTAAGGGTTAGAAAAATAGCCCACCCCAAGACCCTGAAAAGTGAGTGCAAAGTGCACTAAAGTTCCCCAAAGGACATAGAAGTCGTGATAGGGGAATTCTGCAGGAAAGACACAAATCAGCAATGCAACAACGATGGATTTCCAGTCGAGGGTACCTGTGGAACAAGGGGACCAAGTCCAAAAGTCACAAGCAAGTCGGAGATGGGCAGATGCCCAGGAAATGCCAGCTGTGGGTGCAAAGAAGCTGCTACTGTACAGTAGAAGCTGGAGATTCTGCAGGAACGACAAGGGCTAGGAACTTTCCCTTTGGAGGACGGATCCCCCACGCCGTGGAGAGTCGTGCAGAAGTGTTTTCCTGAAGAAAGACCGCCAACAAGCCTTGCTAGCTGCAAATCGTGCGGTTAGGGTTTTTGGGTGCTGCTGTGGCCCAGGAGGGACCAGGATGTCGCCAATTGCGTCTGGGTACAGAGGGGGCGTCGAGCAAGACAAGGAGCCCTCTCAGCAGCAGGCAGCACCCGCAGAAGTGCCAGAAACAGGCACTACGAGGATGCGTGAACCGGTGCTCACCCAAAGTCGCACAAAGGAGTCCCACGTCGCCGGAGAACAACTTAGGAGGTCGTGCAATGCAGGTTAGAGTGCCGTGGACCCAGGCTGGACTGTGCACACAGGATTTCTGCTGGACGTGCACGGAGGGCAGAGTAGCTGCAATAGTCGTGGTTCCCAGCAATGCAGTCTGGCGTCGGGAGGCAAGGACTTACCTCCACCAAACTTGGACTGAAGAGTCACTGGACTGTGGGAGTCACTTGGACAGAGTTGCTGGATTCAAGGGACCTCGCTCGTCGTGCTGAGAGGAGACCCAGGGTACCGGTGATGCAGTTCTTTGGTGCCTGCGGTTGCAGGGGGACGATTCCGTCGACCCATGGGAGATTTCTTCGGAGCTTCTAGTGCAGAGAGGAGGCAGACTACCCCCACAGCATGCACCACCAGGAAAACAGTCGAGAAGGCGGCAGGATCAGCGTTACAGAGTTGCAGTAGTTGTCTTTGCTACTTTGTTGCAGTTTTGCAGGCTTCCAGCGCAGTCAGCAGTCGATTCCTTGGCAGAAGGTGAAGAGAGAGATGCAGAGGAACTCGGATGAGCTCTTGCATTCGTTATCTAAGGAATCCCCAGAGACAGAGACCCTAAATAGCCAGAAAAGAGGGTTTGGCTACTTAGGAGAGTGGATAGGCTAGCAACACCTGAAGGAGCCTATCAGAAGGAGTCTCTGACGTCACCTGGTGGCACTGGCCACTCAGAGCAGTCCAGTGTGCCAGCAGCACCTCTGTTTCCAAGATGGCAGAGGTCTGGAGCACACTGGAGGAGCTCTGGACACCTCCCAGGGGAGGTGCAGGTCAGGGGAGTGGTCACTCCCCTTTCCTTTGTCCAGTTTCGCACCAGAGCAGGGCTAAGGGGTCCCTGAACCGGTGTAGACTGGCTTATGCAGAAATGGGCACCATGTGTGCCCATGAAAGCATTTCCAGAGGCTGGGGGAGGCTACTCCTCCCCTGCCTTCACACCATTTTCCAAAGGGAGAGGGTGTAACACCCTCTCTCAGAGGAAGTCCTTTGTTCTGCCATCCTGGGCCAAGCCTGGCTGGACCCCAGGAGGGCAGAAACCTGTCTGAGGGGTTGGCAGCATCAGCAGCTGCAGTAAAACCCCGGGAAAGGCAGTTTGGCAGTACCAGGGTCTGTGCTACAGACCACTGGGATCATGGGATTGTGCCAACTATGCCAGGATGGCATAGAGGGGGCAATTCCATGATCATAGACATGTTACATGGCCATATTCGGAGTTACCATTGTGAAGCTACATATAGGTAGTGAACTATATGTAGTGCACGCGTGTAATGGTGTCCCCACACTCACAAAGTCCGGGGACTTGGCCCTGAACAATGTGGGGGCGCCTTGGCTAGTGCCAGGGTGCCCTCACACTAAGGGCCTGATTCTAACTTTGGAGGACGGTGTTAAACCGTCCCAAAAGTGGCGGATATACCACCTACCGTATTACGAGTCCATTATATCCTATGGAACTCGTAATACGGTAGGTGGTATATCCGCCACTTTTGGGACGGTTTAACACCGTCCTCCAAAGTTAGAATCAGGCCCTAAGTAACTTTGCACCTAACCTTTACCAGGTAAAGGTTAGACATATAGGTGACTTATAAGTTACTTAAGTGCAGTGTAAAATGGCTGTGAAATAACGTGGACGTTATTTCACTCAGGCTGCAGTGGCAGGCCTGTGCAAGAATTGTCAGAGCTCCCTATGGGTGGCAAAAGAAATGCTGCAGCCCATAGGGACCTCCTGGAACCCCAATACCCTGGGTACCTCAGTACCATATACTAGGGAATTATAAGGGTGTTCCAGTAAGCCAATGTAAATTGGTAAAATTGGTCACTAGCCTGTTAGTGACAATTTGAAAGAAATGAGAGAGCATAACCACTGAGGTTCTGGTTAGCAGAGCCTCAGTGAGACAGTTAGGCACCACACAGGGAACACATACATATAGGCCACAAACTTATGAGCACTGGGGTCCTGACTAGCAGGGTCCCAGTGACACATAACAAACATACTGAAAACATAGGGTTTTCACTATGAGCACTGGGCCCTGGCTAGCAGGGTCCCAGTGAGACAGTGAAAACACCCTGACATACACTCACAAACAGGCCAAAAGTGGGGGTAACAAGGCTAGAAAGAGGCTACTTTCTCACCCCCCCCCTCCAATTCATCAGTCCCGTCGTAGCGCCTCAGCCAAAAAGCCTCCAATACCAGTGGGGCCTGTTCACGGTTTGTGGAGTGCACCGGCCACCAGGGCAGGCAGTGTGACCCGGAGCCAAGGCACTGGCAGCCCACCCTCTGTAAAGGCTCTAAAATTGGAGAGTGGACGACGGGACCGTGTGAAGACTCCTGGTGGGAAAACAACTCACATGGATTCCAAGGGGATTGGAGAGTCAGCTGTGACTCCACCAAAGGTGGGGAAGGGCCAGAGGAAGTCTGCCCAGTCTGTTGTGAGTGTCACGGCGGAGAAGTGCGCCATCATTTCCGGCAGTCGAGACACAACCGCCAGCACTGTCGTCACTGGTCCAGAGACCACCGCCGGAGTCACAGCCCAGGAGGGCCCAAGTATCGTCACTGGTCCAGAGACCACCGCCAGAGTCATTGCCCAGGAGGGCCCAAGTATCGTCACTGGTCCAGAGACCACCGCCGGATTCACAGCCCAGGAGGGCCCAAGTATCGTCACTGGTCCAGAGACCACCGCCAGAGTCATTGCCCAGGAGGGCCCAAGTATCGTCACTGGTCCAGAGACCACCGCCGGAGTGACAGCCCAGGAGGGCCCAAGTATCGTCACTGGTCCAGAGACCACCGCCAGAGTCATTGCCCAAGAGGGCCCAAGTATCGTCACTGGTCAGGAGAACACCGCCGGAGTCACAGCCCAGGAGGACCCAAGTATCGTCACTGGTCCAGAGACCACCGCCAGAGTCATTGCCCAGGAGGTCCCAAGTATTGTCACTGGTCCAGAGACCACCGCCAGAGTCATTGCCCAAGAGGGCCCAAGTATCGTCACTGGTCCAGAGACCACCGCCGGAGTCAGTGCCCAGGAGGGCACAAGTATCATCACTGGTCAGGAGACCACCGCCGGACTCAGTGCCCAGGAGGGCCCCGGCTGCCACAGCCCAGGTGGGCTATGATGGAACGTCATGCCACACACCAATGCCAAGTGTAGGGAACGTCATGCCACACACCAATGCCCAGTGTAGGGAACATCATGCCACACACCAATGTCCGTACCAGAACCGCCATGTCATTCTGAACAGGGCAAAGACCACCATGGTGAAGACCGCTGAACAGGGCTAAGACCGCCATGGCAAAACACCGCTAAACAGTCCAGAACCGCCATGGCAAAGCACCGCTGAACAGTCCTGAACCGCCATGTCAAAGCACCGCTGAACAGGGCAAAGACCGCCATGGTGAAGACCGCTGAACAGGGCGAAGACCGCCATGGCAAAACACCGCTGAACAGTCCAGAACCTCCATGGCAAAGCACCGCTGAACAGTCCTGAACCGCCATGTCAAAGTACCGCTGAACAGGGCAAAGACCGCCATGGTGAAGACCGCTGAACAGGGTAAAGACCGCCATGGCAAAACACCGCTGAACAGTCCAGAACCGCCATGGCAAAGCACCGCTGAACAGTCCTGAACCGCCATGTCAAAGCACCGCTGAACAGGGCAAAGACCGCCATGGTGAAGACCTCTGAACAGGGCAAAGACCGCCATGGCAAAACACCGCTGAACAGTCCAGAACCGCCATGGCAAAGCACCGCTGAATAGTCCTGAAGCACCATGTCAAAGCACCGCTGAACAGGGCAAAGACCGCCATCGTGAAGACCGCTGAACAGGGCAAACCGCCATGGCAAAACACCGCTGAACAGTCCAGAACCGCCATGGCAAAGCACTGCTGAACAGTCCTGAACCGCCATGTCAAAGCACCGCTGAACAGGGCAAAGACCGCCATGGCAAAGCACCGCTGAACAGGGCAAAGACCGCCATGGCAAAGCACCGCTGAACAGTCCAGAACCGCCATGTAAAAGCACCGCTGAACAGGGCAAAGACCGCCATGGTGAAGACCGCTGAACAGGGCATAGACCGCCATGGCAAAGCACCGCTGAACAGGGCAAAGACCGCCATGGCAAAGCACCGCTGAACAGTCCAGAACCGCCATGTCAAACCACCGCTGAACAGGGCAAAGACCGCCATGGTGAAGACCGCTGAACAGGGCAAGCACCGGGTAGGAATGAATAGACCGCCTTATCAGGCATCCTTATCCCATGTGCAGCTGGGACAGTGACAGGACAGGAACTTTCACAGGGAGACTCATCCAGTCTGGGCACCAGTCCCCCTCCAGAACCAGTGGAGACCTGCATCCACTCTGTCTGTCCTGCACAGGATGAAGCACTCTGGGCACCAGTCCCCCCTAGTACCAGTGGAGACCTGCATCTACTTGAGAGACTGTGGTTTTGCACTCCCCAGGATGGCACGGTGGGCACCCCACCCACTGTAGACTTGAAAGACTGTGGCTTTGCACTCCCCAGGATGGAACAGTGGGCAACCCACCCACTGTAGAGACTTGAGAGACTGTGGCTTTGCACTCCCCAGGATGGCACGGTGGGCACCCCACCCACTGTAGAGACTTGAAAGACTGTGGCTTTGCACTCCCCAGGATGGAACAGTGGGCAACCCACCCACTGTAGAGACTTGAGAGACTGTGGCTTTGCACTCCCCAGGATACATCAATGGGCATGGAGCCCCGTCGTGGATCTGGCTTTGCAGTCATCCGGCTGAGGTGCCCCCCCTTCCCTTCCCCCTGAGGTGCCTGTAGTATTTCTATCTGATGCCCCGGCAGTGTTCTCTCCGATTGTGGTCAGGTATCCTTTGTGGGCCTCGCCCATGCATTTTTGGACTGTAGGTGCACGGACATTGTTATGTAGATATCTGCACTACTTCTCATAATGTGTATAATTATGACTGATTTTCATATATATCTGTATATTTTTGTATGACATGTATATTGCCACATTACAATGTTTGACCGAATTTCGCTTTGTCTTTTCATTCTTCCGGGGGGATTGTGGGTTGTTACTGTGATTTTTGTGAATGCATTGGTGTGTATGTTGTATTATGCGAGGTTGGGGGTGGGGGTGGGGGTGTTTGGTGGGTGTCTCCCTAACTTTTGCCTCCACCCTCCCCCATGTCGTAGGTGCAGTACTCAACGTTGTCTTCGGCGCCTACGTAGATGTTGGTCGTAGAGTAGCAGAAAGACAAGGGCAGGGAGTATTTGGAGTTCCGGGTCCTTGGAGTCCTCGTTCCTCGTGGGATGTGTTCAGGTGAGTGTTTTCCCATTGCAAAAGCTGTTTCCGCCGTGTTTTTATCCACGGTGAATCCGCCCCGGAAAAGGTGGCGGATTGGCGGGTTGTAATACTATGGGGGGTACATTGTGTTCCGCCTGTCTGTTGGCGGTGACCGCCGCGCTGCTTGTCTGTACCGCCGTGGCGGGCGGTGTGTTAAAGTGGCTGTCTTTGTTGGTGGTTTCCACCAGGGTCATAATTCCATTTTTTTATCCGCCGCACTGTTTGTGGTATTACCGCAGCTTTAACACCGTCCGCCAGGGTTGTAATGACCCCCATAGTGCCACTAGCAATAGCAGTGGTGGTGGGAGCAAAGCTACTAATAGCCAATACAAGGGAGTAGCTGGGCTCACTTTTGGTAATTTAGTTGGGGTTGGTCTTGTTAGGGAGACCACAGAGGCTGTGTTAGTCTCTGAAGGTGCCATTGATTTGGCCACCTTGGTTGCTTGTCCCCTTAATATGGATAAGTACAAGCAACTTCCCCTAATAAATTGTGTTGAGGTTCAGGCCTACAGGGACACAGGTGCCAGTGTTACCATGGTAATAGAGAAACTGGTAAACCCTGAACAACACCTACTTGGTCACCAGTACCAAGTGACAGACGCTCAAAACAACACTCTTAGCAACCCCATGCCTGTTGTGAATCTCAACTGGGGGGGGGGATTGTGTAGGAAAGTACCATCTTGCCTGGCATGTTACCCCCATATTTCACTGTATATATGTTGTTTTAGTGTATGTGCCACTGGGACCCTGCCAGCCAAGGCCCCAGTGCTCATAAGTGTACCCTTTATGTGTTCCCTGTGTGATGACTAACTGGCTCACTGAGGCTCTGCTAACCAGAACCTCAGTGGTTATGCTCTCTCTGCTTTCTAAATTGTCACTAACAGGCTAGTGACCAATTTCACCAATTCATATTGGCGTACTGGAATACCCTTATAATTCCCTAGTCTATGGTACTGAGGTACCCAGGGTATTGGGGTTCCAGGAGATCCCTATGGGCTGCAGCATTTCTTTTGCCACCCATAGGGAGCTCTGACAATTCTTACACAGGCCTGCTAATGCAGCCTGAGTGAAATAACATCCACGTTATTTCACAGCCATCTACCACTGCACTTAAGTAACTTATAAGTCACCTATATGTCTAACCTTTACCTGGTAAAGGTTGGGTGCTAAGTTACTAAGTGTGTGGGCACCCTGGCACTAGCCAAGGTGCCCCCACATCGTTCAGGGCAAATTCCCCGGACTTTGTGAGTGCAGGGACACCATTTCACGCGTGCACTATACATAGGTCACTACCTATGTATAGCGTCACAATGGTAACTCCGAACATGGCCATGTAACATGTCTAAGATCATGGAATTGTCACCCCAATGCCATTCTGGCATTGGGGAGACAATTCCATGACCCCCTGAGTCTCTAGCATAGACCCGGGTACTGCCAAACTACCTTTCCCGGGGTTTCACTGCAGCTGCTGCTGCTGCCAACCCCTCAGACAGGTGTCTGCCCTCCTGGGGTCCAGCCAGTCTTGGCCCAGGAAGGCAGAACAAAGGACTTCCTCAGAGAGAGGGTGTTACACCCTCTCCCTTTGGAAAAAGGTGTCAGGGCTGGGGAGAAGTATCCTCCCCCAGCCTCTGGAAATGCTTTGATGGGCATAGATGGTGCCCATCTCTGCATAAGCCAGTCTACACCGGTTCAGGGATCCCCCAGCCCTGCTCTGACGCGAAACTGGACAAAGGAAAGGGGAGTGACCACTCCTCTGACCTGCACCTCCCAGGGCAGGTGCCCAGAGCTCCTCCAGTGTGCTCCAGACCTCTGCCATCTTGGAAACAGAGGTGCTGCTGGCACACTGGACTGCTCTGAGTGGCCAGTGCCAGCAGGTGACGTCAGAGACTCCTTCTGATAGGCTCTTAGCTGTGTTGCTAGCCTATCCTCCTTCCTAGGTAGCCAAACCTCCTTTTCTGGCTATTTAGGGTCTCTGCTTTGGGGAATTCTTTAGATAACGAATGCAAGGGCTCATCAGAGTTCCTCTGCATCTCTCTCTTCACCTTCTGCCAAAGGATCGACCGCTGACTGCTCAGGACGCCTGCAAAACCGCAACAAAGTAGCAAAGACGACTACTGCAACCTTGTATCGCTGATCCTGCTGCCTTCTCAACTGTTTCCTGGTGGTGCATGCTCTGGGGGTAGCCTGCCTCCTTCTTGCACCAGGAGCTCTGAAGAAATCTCCTGTGGGTCGACGGAATCTTCCCCCTGCAACCACAGGCAACAAAAGACTGCATCACCGGTCCTCTGGGTCCCCTCTCAGCACGACGAGCGTGGTCCCTGGAACTCAGCAACTCTGTCCAAGTGACTCCCACAGTCCAGTGACTCTTCAGTCCAAGTTTGGTGGAGGTAAGTCCTTGACTCTCCACGCTAGACTGCATTGCTGGGTACCGCGTGATTTGCAGCTGCTCCGGCTCCTGTGCACTCTTCCAGGATTTCCTTCGTGCACAGCCAAGCCTGGGTCCCCGACACTCTAACCTGCAGTGCACAACCTCCTGAGTTGTCCTCTGGCGTCGCGGGACTCCCTTTTGTGTCTTCGGGTGAGCTCCGGTTCACTCCTCCTCCAAGTGCCTGTTCCGGTACTTTTGCGGGTGCTGCCTGCTTTTGTGAGGGCTCCCTGACTTGCTGGGTGCCCCCTCTGTCTCCTCATCCAAGTGGCGACATCCTGGTCCCTCCTGGGCCACAGCAGCATCCAAAAACCCTAACCGCGACCCTTGCAGCTAGCAAGGCTTGTTTGCGGTCTTTCTGCGTGGGAACACCTCTGCAAGCTTCTTCACAACGTCGGACATCCATCCTCCAAAGGGGAAGTTCCTAGTCCTCTTCGTTCTTGCAGAATCCTCAGCTTCTGCCATCCGGTGGCAGCTTCTTTGCACCCTCAGCTGGCATTTCCTGGGCATCTGCCCACTCTCGACTTTGTCGCGACTCTTGGACTTGGTCCCCTTGTTCCACAGGTACTCTCGTCCGGAAATCCACTTTGGTTGCTTTGCTGGTGTTGGTCTCCTTGCAGAATTCCCCTATCACGACTTCTGTGCTCTCTGGGGAACATAGGTGCACTTTACACCTACTTTTCAGGGTCTTGGGGTGGGCTATTTTTCTAACCCTCACTTTTTTCTTACAGTCCCAGCGACCCTCTACAAGCTCACATAGGTTTGGGGTCCATTTGTGGTTCGCATTCCACTTTTGGAGTATATGGTTTGTGTTGCCCCTATACCTATGTGCTCCTATTGCAATTCACTGTAACTATACATTGCTTGCATTACTTCCTTTTGCTATTACTGCATACTTTTGGTATTGTGTACATATATCTTGTGTATATTTGGCATCCTCATACTGAGGGTACTCACTGAGATACTTTTGGCATATTGTCATAAAAATAAAGTACCTTTATTTTTAGTATATCTGTGTATTGTGTTTTCTTATGATATTGTGCATATGACACCAGTGGTATAGTGGGAGCTTTGCATGTCTCCTAGTTCAGCCTAAGCTGCTCTGCTATAGCTACCTTCTATCAGCCTAAGCTGCTAGAAACACCTCTTCTACACTAATAAGGGATAACTGAACCTGGTACAGAGTGTAAGTACCCCTTGGTACCCACTACAAGCCAGGCCAGCCTCCTACAGTTACTCTATAACATTGGACAGGTGGGCTTGGCTGATTGTCCAAAGGAGCTACTTCCTCCCCTTCGACACTACCCCTCCACCTATGCCACCATCTCATGACTGGCTGGCAGAGGATCATCTGTTCCTTTTCTGCAATGTTGCAGCCTCAATCCTGGATTTTGGTGAGACTGACTGAGGCTGCTGGAGCTCATGGCCTCCTGCTTCCTGCTGGTGACACATGCCAGATGACGTATGGGGTCACTGCAGTGGGATCTGAAGTTTCAGTGGATGCAGAATCAAGGAAATCTCTCTGACATGGTCTAGATCTCCGAGGGAACTTCAAAGGACCTGCTGTGGTGGCTAATGAACTGTGATTGGGTCAGTGGCAGATCCCTCGCCATTCCCCAACCAGATCTCACAGTAGTGACAGATGCGTCACTTCTGGGATGGGGCTGCCATCTGGGAGAATTGGAGATCAGAGGACTCTGGTCTCTGATGGAATCTGGACTGCACATCAACCTGCTGGAGCTCCAAGCAATCCGACTTGCATTGAAAGCCTTTCTACCCTCCATCAAGGGAAGGCTATTGCAGGAGTTCATGGACAACACCACCGTCATGTGGAGCTGCAACAAACAGGGTGCGGTTGTGAACTCTTTATCAAGAGGATCTGTGTTTCTGGGCATGGCTGGAACAGCAGGGCATATCCCTGCTGGTTCATCATCTGGCGAGCTCTCTGAATGCCAGAGCAGACTAATTCAGCCGAAGATGCCTAGTGGATCATGAATGGTATCTCCATCCCAGGGTGGGGCATGGTCTCCATAAGGCAGTGGAAAGAGCCGTGGTTAAATCAGTTCACCTCTGCTGAGAGCGTCCAATGTCAGCAATTTTGTGCACTGGAGTTTTCAAGGCGGCTCTCACTCGAAGATGATTTTCATCTCGAGCGGAACTCAGGCTTCCTGTATTCCTTTTTGCTCATACCACTCCCACCCACAGTTCTCATGAAGATCAGAAATGACCAGGCCCAAGTCAACCTTGTGGCTCCGGACTTGGCATGGAGAATCTGGTATCATGAGCTACACGGCAGTGCAAACAATCCTCCA
The DNA here is from genome assembly GCF_031143425.1 of Pleurodeles waltl. NCBI lineage: Eukaryota > Metazoa > Chordata > Amphibia > Caudata > Salamandridae > Pleurodeles > Pleurodeles waltl. The sequence goes on along the minus strand of NC_090444.1, from coordinate 64,101,535 downwards.
ATCAGACTGCCTCTTCGGGAAGATATTCTCTCAGAGCAGCAGGGGACAGTTCTTCATCCGAACCTGTCCACTCTCCACCTTCTTATGTGGAGATTGAGCGGCAGCAGTTGGCAGCTTTTGACCTTCCTCCCGAATTCTGTAATGTCATCTAGGCAGCCAGGCATCCCCCCACCAAGATAGTATACGCCTACCGTTGGAAGAAATTGTGGCATGGTGTGCAGAAAAATCTGTTGATCCTCTTTCTGTCACTGTTTTGGGCGGGTCTGATCAGTACTCTGGTTGGGACATGCCTTGAGGTCACAGACTATCCTAAAGAGGTAGTGCACTGGGGCAGAAGAGCAGCTAAAGGTATACATGGGAAAGGACAGCTATGGAAGGCACAGGAAACAGGAAAGTAAAAGCAGAGCAACCTTAGTGTGAACAAACAGGAAACGGATTACTATTGGACAAACACGCTGGGGTTGTACACAGAGTAAGGCGCAGAACCTCCCACAGTGACAGGGAATGTCAATGCCTCTGTGCAGTTTGCTCTTACAGATAGTCACCCCCGCCAGCCCCATAGAAAGGAGGCAGCAGAAGTGATTCTGTCTTTGGACCCTTGGAGCACAAACAAGGATTGTACTTACATACACAAGACAAGCCCTTGTGGGTCCAGCTGGAAACACAGTGGCGATTCCTGGAAAACAGCAATAGCACACTGTCACTGTCAGGCACTAAAGACTACATATAACACCAGACAAAGGATGGGGGCTGGAATTGCCTCCTGGAAACCAGGAGCCAACCCCAGTACAAAGGAAAACACTTCTACACAGGTGAAGACTGATAGAACACTTGCCAGACACAGATACCCAAGAGGAAACGGAAACAGAAGGAACACAATAGGAGGCAGAGGCAGGAACTGGGAACAGGCTCAGGCTGAAGCAAAAGCATGGAAAGGACTGGAAAACAGAGCACAAGCTCTGGCTGGAACAAACAGAAAAAGGAATGGGAAACAGAGAGCAGGCTCTGGCTGGAGCAAGCAAGAACAGGACTGGAATACAGGGAGTAGGAATAAGCAGTAAACAGGACTGGGAAACAGAGAGCAGGTTCAGGCTGAAACAAGGCAGGAACCGGCCAGAGAAACAGGGAGTAGGCTCTGGAAGAAACAAACAAGTACAAGGCTAGGAGATAGGGAGCAGACTCTGGCTGGAACAATCAGGAACAGGGCAGAGAAACAAGAAACAGGTTCAAGCTGAAACAAGACTGTAACACCATCCGATAAGGGGTCTGTAACACAAAGGAATCAAACTCCAATGCACAACGAGAATCTTTAGGAAATGGCTGCTTATAAGCAGTTCCAAGCTGCAGCAAACCCCAGGTGGAATCACATGACTGGGCTGCACAGGAGAGGTCTCAGGTGTGTGTAGTTTCAGACACTCGCAAGCCCTGGAGGAGAGGATCCGGTGAAAAGGAGCAACTGGACTTCTCCCATAGAAAACAATGTAAAACAGAATCCAGGCTTTCCTGACTACCAGGCTGTGCATTATGGGATTTGCAGTGCCAGGAAACAAATGGAAGACTACAAAAGCATACCATGGCGAAAAGAGAAACAAACGGGAGTCAGCAAGGGACTCTAGATAAGTGTTCAAGGTGATTCCCAGGCTTCCGAAAGCCCCCTTACAGCGCCCCCTAGAAATGGGACGACCGAGTCGTAACACTTTCTGCCCCTCTTTCTGAGGTCCTACTTTTCACTGTTTCCCTTGCGCAGCAGGCACCAGCTTTCAGCACTCTTAAGGGCTATTTATCTACCATTAATTCCTTCTTGTGGTGCCGGATCAACCTTCTTTGTTCAAGCCCCATATTGTACATAGGTTCCTTAAAGGTCTTACTCATCTATTTCCTTCTCCATTCATTATGGCCCAGTGGGACCTTAATTTGGTTCTAACATTTTTGATGTGTGCTCCTTTTGAGCCTCTCCACAATTGTCATCAGGCTTCTCACACTGAAAACAGCCTACCTTGTGGCAATTACATCTGCGGCTTGAGCTGCAGGACTTTTCATCTAAGCCACCTAACCTCTCTATATAACCAGACAGACTGGTACTTCGCATGGGCCTCTTTTCTACCAAAAGTAGTCACACCTTTTCACGTAGGCCAATCTATCACCCTGCCTACTTTGCCTCTTGAAGGTGTGTGAGCTCATTCCACCAGTGCTAAAGCTGTGACAGCTGCAGTGGCACATGGAGTTCCAGTCCTGGCTATTTGCCAGACAGCAACTTAGGCATCTCTGCACACAATTACCAAACACTACTGACTGGACAGTCAGGTCTGTAGGGATGAGCAGTTTGCCAGTTTGGTCATGCAGGACTTCCTCGTTTGGAATTGGTTTGCAGAACCACCTCCAGGGTTGGTATTGTTTGGGTATCTATTCAAAGATAAGGAATATGCAGGTAGAGGTCTCTGTCAGATGAGCAACTTGCATACCTTTGGTTACACCTTACCTGGTAGAGACTATGGCGGTCATTCTGACCTTGGCGGGCGGCGGAGGCCGCCCGCCAAAGTCCCGCCGTCAGGTTACCGTTCCGCGGTCGAAAGACCGCGGCGGTAATTCTGACTTTCCCGCTGGGCTGGCGGGCGGTCGCCTTCAGACCGCCCGCCAGCCCAGCGGGAAAGAGGCTTCCACGATGAAGCCGGCTCGGAATCGAGCCAGCGGAGTGGAAGCTGTGCGACGGGTGCAGTTGCACCCGTCGCGTATTTCACTGTCTGCACAGCAGACAGTGAAATACATGTAGGGGCCCTCTTACGGGGGCCCCTGCAATGCCCATGCCAGTGGCATGGGCACTGCAGGGGCCCCCAGGGGCCCCGCGACCCCCCCTACCGCCATCCGGATCCCGGCGGTCGGACCGCCGGGATCTGGATGGCGGTAGGGGGGGTCGGAATCCCCGCGGCGGTGCAGCAAGCTGCGCCGCCGTGGAGGATTCAATGGGGCGGCGGTACACTGGCGGGAGCCCGCCAGTGGTGCCGGTCCGACCGCGGCTTTACCGCCGCGGTCGGAATCCCCATTGGAGCACCGCCGGCCTGTCGGCGGTGCTCCCGCGGTCCTCCGCCCTGGCGGTCTTTGACCGCCAGGGTCAGAATGACCCCCTATATCTAGCTGCAGATTCCTTCCTGACCTACGCATCCTCCCCATTCTGCCGAATGGGTTTCTAGGGACAGGGATGACTGCTTTCAGTGCCCTAGTTTTGACTAACCAGTGATCACTTTTTTTCATGGCTCTGCACTTTTGACATAGAAAGTTGTGAAAAGAAATGGACATCAGCATGCATGTATAGGTACCCCAGCGTCACTTCCTCATTGACTGATGACAGACGCAGAGCTGATCGACGCCACCTACTGGCTGCAGGGGTACTGCTCATGGAAAATCTTTCGGATCCAGTCTGACGCCTGGGGAAAATTCAAAGGTAAGGAATCTGCAGCTAGATAGTCTCTACCAGATAAAATTGAAGGTATGTAGCTCAGTAGTATATCCAACCCGGGCTCCATCTCGTTCATTGTCAAATTGTTCTTAGGTGCTGTTCTACTGCGACCATTGACTTTCCTTGGTTCATTTTAGTGTCATTTTGTTTATTGCATTTTACTCCTTTTCTAATCAGTTTTGAAGTTTTTACATTGTTTTGCATTTCGACTTTATTACTGTTTTATTACTGCATAAATACCGTAGGCGTTGCTTCCAGGTTATGCATGTCTGCTCTGTACCATATGTACCTGGGGTTCAGCTCAGCCACTTATTTGGTGACTTTAGTGGTTCACCCTGGTAAGGACAGTGATTATTATTAGATGTGGGTACTCAACACCTCTCAACTAATAACCAGTTTCTTGCACCGAGTTCGAACCCTAATCTTTGGCCCTTTCGGAAACTGTAGGAAAGTGCCTCTTTTCATATGGTCACTCCTAGCACTTTTTGCTTGGTTCTGGCGTCATTTTGGCTGAAAGACCACTGGGTTCCTGCCAACCAGGTCCCCAGTGCCAGATCTTTTTCCTCCCAAAACTGCACAGTTGTTGCTCCCAACTGGCAAAACCTTTAGCACCCACTGTAATACCCTAGTAAACGGCACCCCTGATATCTAGGACCTCGGATACCCAGGAGGGTCCCTAAGTGCTGCCCCCATAAAGCCTACCAGGTACTAGTGTGTTGACTGATTGGTCCTAACTAGTTCAGCCACCTTAGACACGTATCTGGCCCCCTAAAGGTGAGAGCCAGCGCTCTTGAGGGCCAGAGACAAAAGCCTGCACTGGGTGGGGGTGTTAGTACCTCACCCAGGCAGGATGGACATTCCAGGGCAGGGAGCTTCAAAGGCCTTGCCGCCTTTGTAATGCGACCCAGGTCTCCCCAGGTGGCGGAGATGATCCACCCCCCCCTGTCCTGACCCCACTTTTGACAGCAGAACAGATGGGAAACTAGACAGATTAGGAGGTGTGCCCACTTCATGCCAGTCCCACCCCAAAGGTGGAGGAGCTGAGCTTGGTACTACTTTTTAAACGCCTCCATCATTAGGCCACCAGGGTTAGGGTTATGCCCACTTTGCAGCAGAAGTGGTCATAAAAAGGGTGCAATCACCCAAAGGTGGTCAGCCCATTGGCTACCAGCTGGCACTCCTTCTAACACCCCTAAAGTGAGTATTTAGGTGGCACCCCTGAACCCTAGAACTCAGATCTTGACAACCTATGAAGACAATGACACAAAGGAGTTGTGCCTGCAGAAGAGGAAAAGAAGAAGCAGCTGACTTGGTACCAGCCCCACCGGCCTGCTGACGTCGACAGACTCTGCCCAAAAAGATGACTTGTCCTGCAGCTGTAGCTCCAAGAAACCCAGGAGGACTGCCTGCCTTCCACAATGACTCAGGCTCCTGTGAGCAGCGGATCTGCTCTGCAAGAAGTCTCATGAAAGGACTCTGAAGCTTACAGAACAGCAAAGACCCTACACCTGTAGTCATCACTGCATCCGACATCCTCTACCCGAAGTGAAGCAAACCAACGGTGCCAGCAAGGCTCCCCAGCTGTCCAGAGTCCCAGTCTTTCTGGGTTTTACCCCTCTTAGACTCCCCCAAGTCACCTGCAGCCCCTGCACTTAGACCCCTCTCCCACGACCTAGTGGTGTGAGAAAACCTGACGCCTCCAGCAACCACTGCACCTGTCTCCCACAACCCAATCTGAGGTGGGTCACTGGTGCCAGCAATGTCCCCCGGCTCCCCTGAGCTTGCATCTACCCTGGTTTCACCCCTGCTGGCTCTCCGAAGACTCCTGCAGCCGCAACACACAGGACCTCCTGATCGTGAGTGTTCATAGACAGAGAAACCCGATGCCTAAGGACACCCCTGCAGCCGTCGCCCCTGGTCCCTGGAGAAAAAGACCAAAGGTGCACCTACATCCCGAGCACCCCATGTCTACAACCTACCTGTTTGTTGTCCCCGACTGGCTTTCCAGCCCAAGCCTGTAGCCTGTTTGTCACAGGGCCAAACTCCCAAAGGAAACCATTGGGCACCCGACGCCTTACTGCACCTCTGCACCCGGCCATCCCAGTGCTGCCTGGTGTGACCTGTTGATGTGGTTCTGATCAGTGTCCAGCATTTACCTTAACACTCTATGATTGGCTTTGTAAGTCGTTGTTAACCCTGTGTTTGCTCAACATTGTTTTTCCTCCATAGGATAACATTGAGAGAACTCTGAAAATTGCACTGTGTCCACTTTTGAAATTGCAAAGTATTTATGCTCAAAAGTCTACTTACCTCATTATGAGGCTCTTGTGTTTAAAACAGACATAACTGTTATTTTTCTAAATTGGTCTTTGATTTATTATTTGAGTGTGTGTGTCATTTATTTCCTCTCTGAGTACAACAAATGCTTAACACTACCCTCTGAGAAGCCTAACGTCTCGTCCACACTACCACAAAATAGAGCATTAGTCCTATCTACTTCTGCCTCTGCAAGCCAAGTGGAGATCGAATTGACCCTGCATGTTGTGCTTCTTTTTAGTGCACGATAAAGTGAGCCAGCTTCCTACAGAAACCTTTAAAGACATTTAAAGGTATTTTTCAGAGACTAGCAGTGCATTTCTACTGTGTTCAAAGGGTAAAATGTATCTTTCCTTCACAAAATGGTGTGTCTTTTTGTAAAGTGTCCCACATCTGGGAGAAAGTATAACAGACGCTCACACAGTCTGCACTGGGCTCCTATCTGGTTCACATTGTCCTTACTCCTGTGAATGTTCCAAGTACTTATCCAGGAGAACATGAAAGGACAGGGAAAAGCGAAGCTGCGTGGACTTCAAGAGGACCTACGTATGTGTGAATAAAAATCTGGAATTCCTGAGTGTTCTGGAAAGCATGCTTCCCTCTACCTGTGCTCTTTCCAGTTTTCAAAGACCCTCTGGGGTACATCCAGGGAACAATCTGAGGAACAAAAGAGAATTTCAGTAGGTGTCAAGGGACCAGGGTGTCAAAGGTTGGGGGTGTCACTGCCTGTTCTCTGCCAAGAACTGGCTGGATGTCAAAGACTGATTCACCATTGAGATGTTTCTCTTCTAGCAGATCATTCCCTCTATCTGCTAAATTGATCTACAATCTGAAAAAGAGGAGGGTATCACCTTTGCCCACTCCAAAAACCCCTACATATCTCCTACCAGAAAAGCATCTTCTGCTGTGACACTTTCCTCTGCCCTGTCCTAGTCACTTGAACATGGACCTTCTCTGATTCCAGACCTTCTGTGCCCCATTGTCCATTATCCTTACTGTGTCTGCACCATCGGTAGCGCCTCAAACAGCTGCAGTGAAACCTCGAGTGCCATACTTTATTTGATTTTTATGACAGATCCTCGTGGGACACACTTCAAGGCTTCCAGGAAAAACTTCCTCAGGAAAACAGGCTAGTTTTCTGAGGTCCTACAATAGGGGATGATGGTGTCCAATCAGATCTTTAGTGCTACTGCTGATTTGGTCCTTGGTGGTTCTTCATAGCTCCATCTTGCTGACCTTAACCCTGAAGCCAGCAGAGAATTGTAAATCTTATGCGTATGTGAATGATTAGGTGCAGGGTATCAAGTCCTAACTGGAGACACTGAAGGCTGTGGGCCTTGAAAAGCATAAGTAGTTCCGAAGCACCACTATACACCTTACAACAGATGCTACCAACAACGCAGGGATCTTGCTTCTCAGTGGTCAGACGGTCTAACTCTCCTCTCCTGCCCAGACTGCAACTACAAGAGCTCTCCTGCTCTCCACAGCTCTTGGATGTTCAGCTCTTGAATAAGGTTTTTAACTGCCAGTAAACCTATTGCCTCTGAAACTTTTGCCTATCAAATACCATATTGTTGAATAGGCCCTGGAGAAGTGAAAATCTGTTGCAAAAATAAATATGAAAAACACATGTTGGCTGATGTAATTCTAGATACCTTTTCTTTTCTCCTTATGCTACAGAAGTGTTAAACCTTAAAATGACTTGATTTTTGTTGACTATGATCTTTTGACCTCAACCAGCAGTCCTCTAGAAATCCCAGTGATCTTTCCGCTTCGCAAAACAAGAAGACTAGGTGGACAGCAGCTGCTGCAGGAAATCCAGCCCAGCATGTTCTCCCTTCTTCTGACTGTTCTTCCCCCCTCTTCCGTAGGGCAAAGCATCAGCAATCTCCTGGACCGGTAGAAGAAAATTACTTTAGACAAAAGGATGCTAACTATTGTAGAGAATGGCTGTTCTTTCAGGTTCCAATTATCTCCTTCTATTCCTTCCAAGAAAGCATCTAAATGTAATCTAGTATTGCTTTGTTTGGAAGTCAGTACCCTCCTGTTCAACGAGGCATTGAAACTGGTCCCTCCTTCTCAAAAAAAAAGAAAGGGGGTATATATTCCTGCACCTTCTAGTTCAAAAGAAAGGACTGAAGGTGAAATGACACTTTATTCTAGATCTCAGGGCTTGTACAAGTTGATAAAATAATAGAAATGCTGCATGTTCACCAAATATACCACCAGCTCCATCATGGGGGATTGGATCTGTACCATTGATTTACAAGATGCCTATTTTCATATCGACACCATTGAGAACCATGACAATTTTTTTAGATTTCTGGTTGAAAATGTCCATTATCAGTATAAATTCCTGATTTATGGCCTCATGTCTGCATCACAAACTTTTTCAGACTGCCTGGTGATATTACAGATGGAAGAAAATAAATGTCAATTTTCATCTAACCCTACATAGACCTCAGACTCAATGACGTAAATACCTCAAGTATCCCCACCTCATTACAACATGACACACTCTATACTTCAGAGGCTGGGATTTCAAGTCTGCAGAGTCTGGTGCACTCCATCAATTACCTGAGAGCACTCAGTCACTATCAGCAGCAGTGAATCCGTTGGAGGAGAGACTGTGTTCTATCCCTCTGCTGTGTCAACATTCTAACAATGAAACATCCAACATCCTGTCAGATTTCATCCCTTCTGGACTAAGTGGCCTCCTGCATCTCTATTGTTCCGCACACATTGATAGATGAAACTATTATAACAGCGCCTTGACAATCTGTCGAGTCAGTTCTCTGCAGTTGATAAATAGTTAACTCTCACATGGAAGTTAACTTTCACATGGGCTGCGATCAATTCCCTTTGTCGGTGCTAATTGACAAACCTCCTGAATGATGTCCCCTTTCCAATTCGAGACCACCTCAGACGTTTGTGACAGATGCATCATTGTTTGGTTGGGGAGGCCACATGCATAGTCTGCTGGTCCAAGGCATGTGTTCGAAGAAAAAAGGCTTACGACATCAGCTCTCTAGAGTTTCAGAGCATCTTCTCAGCTTACGGCCAATACAACAACAATGTATTACATCAACAATAGGGAGACATGAGATCCAGAGCTCTATCTCTAGAAGCTCAAACAATTTGTAAGTGGCTGATTGAGAGGCACTTGCACATCACAACAGGTCACCTGCTTTGCATCCTGAAGGCAGAAGCAGATTCTCTTAACAAAACAATGCAAGTGACACATGATTAGGTGCTGAACGATGAAGAGCTGTGGTGGTACACTGACCTTCGGCATTTATCAGAATGGCCACAAGAGACTGCTGCGCAGAGAAGATCTTGAGCGTGAGTTAAGTCAAGAATCCAAATAATCTCTCTCACACTTCTGGTTTTACCTAAAGGACTTGCCATTGATTTACATGGTGTCTGAAGCAGTTCTTTCTGATGAAGTCCTGGTCAAAGGTAAGCCCGTATGGGATTTGGAGCAGGATCAGGGCGTGAAGCAGCACTGAGATCTGAGCACGACATCTTCCCAAACTCACATTATGATGTCTAGTCTCTAGGGCCTTGTTATGCATGATGTTACATTTAGCACACAAATTAAATTGTTTAGGCACCAGAGACTGATGTTTCGGGGGTTGGGTGCAAGAGTAGCATCTTGTTCTGACAATAGCAACATGACTTAAAGCCTGACATTTTGAGGGGAGGCATCTATGAAAACACTGCAAAGGTGAATTTAGTTGAAAGATATTCAAAAGAGAGCAACTCTACATGCTTTGAATGACACTGATAAAAAGGAACTCGTCAGTTCTGTGGGTTGGTGCCTTATTCGGCTCGCTCATATCCTCTTTGAGGCTGGATCCTGGAGCCAAGACTGAGCCATTGCACCCCTATGAGCACAAACAAACTATTTCAAGTTTCCAGATCCTTCTGGTTCCTGAAGAAGATTCAAATGGTGGGGAATCTGCAAGTAGTTCATATTTGTTTGTTGATTAAAATCATACAATAGAATAAAAAATGACAATCACATTTAATAAATTACATCCATAAAAGAGAAGCATATACCTCCTACTTTCACCTTAGTATTGGCTCTGTAGAAAATGTGGGCACTCTAGGGCGGCTAGTAAACCCAGGATCAAGGGAAGGGCGAGTAGGTATCTCAAACGTAAAAAAGGGATGGGCAACATGACATTGCAGAACTAAATACGCTTTTACTCGACAATTAATCTAGATTGAACCTTGAGATCTCAGAGACACTCACCCGCCAATTGGACATAGACAGGAACGCACTACGACAAATACTCTCATGTAAGGCACACCATTGTTGGAGGGTAACCACCCAATGCATTAATGAACTTAGTGACAAGAACGGGGCATTTTTATACGGACCTACGACTCAAGACATTGCTTCCCACTTTATGCCCGTGGTGATGGGTGACTCGGGTTCTGTGGTCCAGACAGCCTCTGAAATTGCGGCAGTGTTTACATCCTACCACTGACAGCTTTAGGTTTGTGACCCACGACCTCACATAGAGCGTATTTAACCGCTACTCAATGACATTCTGCTTCCTTCTTCGATGGCGGCCCAATGGCAAAGCCCTAGAGGAAACAATCACAGAGGATGAAATTCACGCAGCCATCAGGGACCTGCAAGCTGGGAAGACCCCAGATGGCTTCCCTCCTGAATATTGTTCCACATTTAGAGACCAACTGGTTACCAACTTGCTTCGTCTCTTCACTGAGGCCTTTCAAAATGACCTAGACTTAGCAGCTATTCTCGTTATTCCAAAAACCACCTGCCCTTGCTCGAACATGGGTCCTACTGCCCCATCTCCCTGCTTAATACAGATAATAAAATCAGTGCAAAACTTTAGGCGACCAAGCTTCACTGGTTCTTCCTGCCCTGATCCATCTTGATTAATGTGGCTTTGTGCCAAACCGAAGTACCGACACTGTATCCGGTGGCTTCATTGTGCCCTTGCCCCTATGGGGAATCTGACAGGAGACAGCTTTATTCCTTGCTGACTTTGAAAAGGCTTTTGACATGGTTGACTGGGACTACCTGGCGGCAGTCCAGCTTCACATTGGCTTTGGACATTGTTTCCGCATGATGACCTCCCTCCGGTACTCAGCCCAATGGCTCAAGTCCGTCTCAACAGGACGCTGTGGCAAATTTTGGATTGTAAGGGGCACCTGCCAGAGGTGTACTCTTTCCCCCCTACTTTGTGCTCTGGCGTCGAGCCTCTACCCGGGTTGGTCCACTATGATGCACCAATTGAGGGGCGGTGCTGGACAAATGCCTTCGAGGACAAGACCTTGTTATACATGGACGATGTCCTCCTCTACCTCACAAACCTGGAAATCTCCGACCCTCAAACTCTTTCGTCTATTTGAGAAGGCCTCCGGCCGGTGCCTTAATAAGACAAAATCCCTTCTTGTTCATCTGTGTGGCAATACTGCTTCAACCGGTTGTATACTGAGCATCCCCCTTCGTCAGCTCAGCTTCAAATTTCTAGGGACACATATGGGGACTACACCAGAATTTACACAAGCATTCAATCTGACTTCCCTTCTGAAGAGCACTAAGGCTAGCCTGACTCCATGGTGCGACCTCCCCTTAAACTGCTGCGGTAGAGTCGTGCTGAAGTTTTCTTTCTACAAAACTTCCCGCTCTATATTCCTAATACCTGGTTCACGGAAATAGCGTAATTGATTTGCATTTTCCTCTGGCATGGGCACCCACCCTGGATAGCCCAAAATACTTCCCCACTCTGTTTACAAAAGAGGACCCGGGGCAGTGGACCATCATTTATATTACTGGGCATCCCATCTTCTTCTTGTTAACAACTGTTTGTCGGGCAGCTGGAACAATCTAGCGTATTAGCTGGAACTTAGTGACTCCCCTATGGAGAGGCCGATAGCCAGACTCGAAGGATTCCACCATTGGGATCTCATTGCCATCTCTACCCTAGCCGATGTTTGCAGCGAGTCCACTCTGTGTTCTTTCACCGAAGTTCAGGACAATTTTATTTATCGAACACCCAATTCCACTGATACCTCTAGGTGCACCACACCCTTGACTCTTACAAGGAGGAACTGCACAACCTACCAGACTTTAATCTCCTCGAAGCCTGGCTGAGGTTCAGGGGATGAGGTAAAGGGGGAGTTTCCCAATTCTATCAGGCATTGATGAGCAACACCCCAGGATCCTTAGACTCACTGCGCCGGAGGTGGAAGGGTTGGATGGGGAGTCGGACAAGGTTGACTGGCGAAAGACCTGTATTACCCATAAACAGCTGGTGATATTGGTCCGACTCCTGCTGATCCAGATGAACTACCTCCACCACAACTATATGACTCCCCAGAAGTTGGGACGGGCACAAATCCTTACTGATCCCAGGTAGTCCCTGATGCCAATCCTTGGAAGCTGACTTCTTTCACATGGAATGGCTGTACCCACAAACTGTATCATACTGGTCCCAGGTTGACACTACTGTGTTGGTGGTCCTGGGTACCCCCATAAACTTATCCACTATGGTGGCAATACTGGGTGTGCTTGATGGGCTCGGTGAGCCTCATGGGGACAAAACATTAATTGGACTAGCAACTCTGATAGCCAAAGAAGACATTGCTTATGCTTCAAAAAGACTTTCCCACCAACACTGAAACAATGGTGCACTGGGATGGGCTGTTGTACTAAACTGGAAGAACCAATTTACATTACCCGGGGTTTCCCTGCGAAGTTCTCCAAGATCTGGGGAAAATGGTGGGACTTTTATGGACTATCTTCCACACTGGAGTCCTTGGCGAGTCATGTAAGTTAAACTCTTGTGGGGAAGGAAGGGAGGTAGGGACGGGACTGGCTTGAAGCTTTATTATTGGTGCTTCTGCTTCTTTTTGTTCTTGATTGCTCTATTTACTTGCAGAAACTTTATAAAATCTGTTTATTAGACAGGAGAAGCACATTTAATGCAGAGTGTAACTTATAGTTACCATCATGATGTCATTCAAAACCCTGCATATTATGATTTAGAGACAGTGAAATGATGGATAAAAAATCATAGCTGCTCAGCCAGAGGCAATACATATATGGAGTATATGAAGGCATTCAGATGATCTGTTTTGGTGTTAACAAATGTCATTAGCTCACTCCTGAGGTGAAGCGGAGCCAGACCACACATTTTTCTACATTTGCAGTCACGTTAGGATCATTGACACTCAATGAAAATCTCAATGGGGTTGTAGGACTTTACAACACAGGACTTTACCAACCAGATGCCTTTATCGCGCATTGCAAGTATAATTAAAGTAAGTAAAACCTGTATCTGTGAATAGATGCAATATTTTCTTTTTTTGGGGGGAGGGACTCCCTCAAAACAACACCTTTCATTTACTCTTGAGTTTTTTTTTACCATTACCCACCCCTGAACCCTAGAATTACCCTTACCCCCTTTACCATTACCCATCCCTAACCCCCTCTCTGTCTCTCTCTCTCTCTATATATATATATTCCATATATATATGCAGATTCACTTAAAACCAAAGGTTACAGGGATGTTATAGTTGTTATAGTTAGGCTCACATTTCAAACTTACAAAACCATAGAAATTCAGCTTATAGAGTTATCTCATGCAAGTATAACTCATGCATTAAGGTAGCTATAACTCTCTCCCCCGCAATGCACAGTTTTTTCATCCAAAAATTTACTGCAAGTATTACTTTGATATTATCAATGATGTTATTAAAAATGTCAAGATGTCACGAGTGCCGTAATTTGTGGGGTAATTAGCAGTGCATGGCGAGGGCGCGAGCTATAGTTACCTTAGGGCACGAGTTATAGTTACTTGAGATAACTCTGACTAACAGGTGAATTTCAATGGTTTAGTACGTTTAACCCCTGGCCGATGCCCGCACTACCTCACTGGTGCGGGTCACAGCCAGTGGCCAACACCAGGGAGGGGGTTGAAAAATCATCTGATGCATTACATCGGAGGATTTTTTTTTAATAAAAACAACGAATACCCGCCTGCACCTTTGTGACATCAGCATGCCGCGAGGCAGGCTGACATCACTATCTGTTTTCCCCATGGCCGCTTCCTGCTCCGGTGAGGAAAACACGCCCAAGCGGGCCTCCCCGACATTCAGAAAGGCCTCGTTTGAAAGGGGAGATTCTCCCCTTTCAAACTAGGCCTTCTTGAACTGGCTTTCTGCCCCTCGATCGCAGCTGTGCCAGGAAACCCCCACTAGACACCAGGGAATTCACTTGGGGGGGGGTGGCTACTTTTTGTTTTTTTAAAGGTAGGTTTACTCCGGGGGGGGGACCGTGAGCAGGGCGATCCTCTGTGGGGGCAATAATTTTTTTAACAGCTCTATGGCCCCCAAGGAAACCATACAGCTGTTAGAAATATATATAGATCTATTTATACATGTATAGATATATCTATGTAGATATATTTATCTATATATAGATATATCTATAGATATGTTTATAGATAGATCTATATATATATTGATGTGTGTGTGTATATAGATATATATATGTGTGTGTATATATATATATATATAAATAAATATATGTATATATATTTATATACATATATATATATATATAGCGATCACTTTTGTCAACATGTGTGTGGTTTTCCTGGGGGCTGCAATCGGCCCCCAGGAAAACCACACCCATATAAAAGTGATCTCTTTACATATATATAAATAAATATATTCGCCACCAGTTCTCTTGCAGTTGCAGCTTGCGTCTTGAAAGCAGCGCACATACTTCAACTGACACGTTTTAACGGTAGCTTTTAGGCAGCAATAAAAAGTCAAGTAACTCTTGTGATTATGAGGGTCATTCTGACCCTGGCGGCCGGTGGCCGCCAGGGCCACCGACCACGGGAGCACCGCCGACAGGCTGGCGGTGCTCCAATGAGCATTCTGACCGCGGCGGTTCAGCCGCGGTCAGAAGCGGAAAGTCAGCGGTCTCCCGCTGACTTTCCGCTGCTCATTGGAATCCTCCATGGCTGCGGAGCGCGCTCCGCAGCCATGAGGATTCTGACCCCCCCTACCGCCATCCAGTTCATGGCGGGAAAGCCGCCATGAACAGGATGGCGGTAGGGGGGGTCGCGGGGCCCCTGGGGGCCCCTGCCGTGCCCATGCCAATGGCATGGGCACGGCAGGGGCCCCCGTAAGAGGGCCCCAAAATGTATTTCACTGTCTGCCTTGCAGACAGTGAAATACGCGACGGGTGCAGTAGCACCCGTCGCACCTTCCCACTCCGCCGGCTCGATTACGAGCCGGCATCCTCGTGGGAAGGTCGTTTTCCCCTGGGCTGGCGGGCGGTTTAACTGGAACCGCCCGCCAGCCCAGGGGAAAACTCGTAATACCCGCCGCGGTCTTTTGACCGCGGCGCGGTAATTTGGAGGGCGGGATCCTGGCGGGCGGCCTCCGCCGCCCGCCAGGGTCATAATGAGGCCCTATGTGTTTCTGCTACAAAGGGATCTGACTTTTGTCTAGTGGCAGTTTTGATGCCATAAAGTAGCGCAGAAGGTTTATATGCCTACTGCAAAGATCAAATCTGTATTTTATGTAAATAGTTGAGTTGCTTAGTAAACCCAGCCATTACCTGCGCTATAATACAAATGAAATGTATGTGCGAGGGGGCTACGGAGAGATGAAGGGCACTTTTGCTGTGTGGTAGTGAGGAAATCGGAGGAGGAGGTAATGGGGGTGGGAGAACCAGTAATGGTTGTTGGACGGGTGCTAGAGGCGCTAAAGACTGTGACGATTGGTATGTGACAAGGTGAAGTAATCGTGTGTTTTTTTTGGTTTTTTGAGTGTCTTGGGAGTTTCCTGTTGCAGGCGCTAGGCCTACCAACGCAAGTGAGGTATCATTTATATCGGCAGACATGGGGGAACACAGAATAGAAGAACAAGTGTTATTGCACCTTGTCTTTCTCTACATTTTTTCCTTCCAAATGTAAGACAGTGTGTACAAAAGACATCTATTTGAGAAATGCCCTGTAATTCACATGCTAGTATGGGCACGCCGGAATGTGCAAATAACCACTGCTTCTCAACACCTTATCTTGTGCCCATTTTGGAAATACAAAAGTTTTCTTGATAGCTATTTTCACTCTTTATATTTCACCAAATGAATTGCTGTATACCCGGTATAGAATGAAAACCCATTACAAGGTGCAGTTCATTTATTGGTTCTGGGGACCTATTGTTCTTGATAAACCTCTACAAGCCTTATATATCCCCGCAACCAGAAGAGTCCAGCAGACATAACAGTATATTGCTTTTACAAATCTGACATTGGAGGAAAAAGTTACAGGGTAAAACATGGAGAAAAATGGCTGTTTTTGATTAGCTCAATTTCAATATTTTTTAATTTTAGCTGTTATTTTCTGTAAGAAAACCTTGTAGGATCTACACAAATGACCCCTTGCTAAATTCAGAATGTTGTCTACTTTTTAGAAATGTTTATCTCTCCAGGATCCAGCATTGCTTTCTCACCCATTTTTGTCACTAACTGGAAGGAGGCTAAAAGCACAAAAAATAGTAAAAATGGGGTATATCCCAGTAAAATGCCAAAATTGTGTTGAAAAATGTGGTTTTCTGATTCAAGTCTGCCTGTTCCTGAAAGCCGGTGATTTTAGCACTCCAACCCCTTTGTTGATGCCATTTTCAGGGGAAAAGCCACAAGCCTTTTTCTGCAGCCCTTTTTTCCCATTTGTTTTCTAAAAAAACGAAATTGTCGGTGTATTCGACTAATTTCTTGGTCTCCTTCAGGGGAACCCACAAACTCTGGGTACCTCTGGAACCCTAGGATGTTGGAAAAAAAGGACGCAAATTTGGCGTGGGTAGATTCTGTGGACAAAGCGCGAACTGCCCCAAATAGCCAAAAAAGGCTCGGCACAGGAGGGGGAAAAGGCCTGGCAGCAAAGGAGTTGAATACTGCAACACCTGAAAGTCTGCATTTATACAATACAACTTTAACTCTCAGTAGATTATCTTCCTTATACATATACAGTATACCCTTTTTATGCTATCAGGTATCTATATATTTATTGCTTTACTGCTACTTTGCAACAGAAAAAATCACTCTCTCCAATAAACTATTCTGTCTCACCCTAGATATCTCTCTCTACTCTATTACCCATCCCAAACCTCATTCTACTACAATGATCTCTGAAGTAACCTTACTTAGACCTTTCCCTCCTGGCTCACCCCAAACCTCAGTTTACCACTATGATCTCCCAAACAACCCTACTAAATCCTTCCCTCATGTATATCTCCTTTGACTCACCCCAAACCTCATTTTACTAGTATGGTCTCCCTAAACCCTTTCTACAGATTGTTCCCTCATCCGTCTCTCCTTTTATTCATCCCAAACCTCATTTTATTACTATGATCTCCCAACAAACACTTTCTAGATTCTTCCGTCTTCTATTCCTCCATTATTCTATTCAATCCAACTAAAAGGCTCACATGTCCATTGCTGTAAGTAGCTCATATTTCCCTATCGTAATCCACCACTAATACTTTTGGTAGCGCGAATCTCACTGAAAGGCGCTTTGATGCCTCGTCAGGGGTAGTAAGCGCTATATAAATACAATTGCAATTACAATTTCATGAAGTCTCATTACGGCTTCTGAGCAAACTGCTTTAGCCTTGTGTTGGTGGATGGAGTGTGATTGGTTGGCTTATGACAATCCATCGTTTCTCAATGGTGGCCTCATGAGAACTCTGTGTGACTGGTTGGGATTTCTGTGGGGAGAATAGTAAGGCTATGTGAGAAGATATTGTAAAGGGTGATGTATCTCTGCCCCCTACTGCTCCCTTCCTCGGCACTACATTCTGTAAAAACACCATCAACTACAGAGTGAAAGGTTTCTGCTGCTAGAAAGGAGAGGTTCTGGAGAGTTTCTCTCTGAAGAGCCATTTAAGAGATCAGATTGAGAGGTTAGCCCTGTAGTCCACAACTCAAAGGGGACCAGTGATGTCTAGTAGGACAGCACAACTCAACTCTCTAGGGCCCACTATTGTAGCTGTCAGATATGTTGCAGAAAATTCTGCAATGCCAAGGTTCTAACCTTTGGCAAGTGGAATGTTTGTCCTGGCTCAGTGGGAAACATATGTCCCAATGTCTCAATTTAGGCCTCAAAGATTATTATGGACAATGCCAATGCTTACAGTGGGCTTTGAGGGAACCTTTTGCTGATCATTGTTTGACTGTCTTGTCACTCTCATTTGCTTGATTTTTACTTAACGGCTTTCCTTCCTCTTCCTGAGTTTTTCCCACTCCTGAAGTGTTGCTTTGATGTCATCATCTTCACTGGAGGATTTGAATCCTTCCATTGCTCACATTCTGAGTACTTTTTTGCCATCACCACTCCATGGAACACTTGTTTCTTCCTATTCTGCACCTTCTGTGCAGCTTTCCCTCTCACATCCTCAAGATCTCTGTTGCATTACCCCCACCCATCTCATTTGTTGCTTCCCCCACCTCTATGCCCTCCTCTGCTTTTTTGTCATTTCCTTCTCCCTGTTGTGTTCTTTTTCCACACATTTCCTCCCATTTCCTCCACTGCTCCCCACACCCTAGTACTCTCGCCACTCAGTGGCATTTACTTTCTCCCCTCTCCCCACCCTCACCACCATTGCTCCCATGCCCCTCCCCATCGCGTCTTTTTTAAATAAAAAAAATAATAAATTGAGGGGCCCAGAAGCTGCCAAACACTTTTTTTTTAAAATGCACATTTAAATCATTTAACTTATTTTTATTTACCCCTCCAGGATTGGTGTCTGCAATCATGGAATAGTATTTTTTTTTTAATTGAGACTGCGTCAGGCAGTATGCAATCGCATGCATGGTGATGCATGCACACATACATTATCATACTGGGTTGCCATAGCGTCATGAGGCATACGTGTGCATGCCTGATGATGTCTACAAGCGTACACACCATCACAGTTTTTTTTCTTGTGGTGCACAGTATGAGGAGAACACATCCTTTTCCCCTTTTGCCGATGCATTGGTGGGCAAATTGCAAGATCTGTTAACTTTACCAGTGCTTGTTAGTTTGAGTAGATAGTATATTGCTTAGCCACTGCTGTAAAGAAGGCACCAAGGGCCAAATTCATCAAGGTTTTGTGTCGCCCTTGCACCACGCAAGGGGGTGCAAGGGTGACTCAAAACCTAACTGAGTTTTATCAAGCCACGCAAAGCCACCTTGCGTGGTTTGATAAATCTAGAGTTATATAGACTCTAAGCCACCATGCGCGGTTTGATAAATCTAGAGTTATGCAAGACAGTGCAAATCGCTGCTTTGTATTACTCTGCAGTAGGGAGGCATTCCATGGGGGGAGTGAGGGTGTTTCCATGCATCCACCCATGAATTCTGACCCATTTCTAGGTTTATCAACACTGGTAGACCTGGTAATGTGTCAGAATTGCATGCCTCCTCACCAGAGCCACAATGAGAAGAAATGTCTTTATTTCTCCTTGTTGTTAGAGGAAAATGCCTTGTAGTAGTTAAATGATGGATCCTTCGTAGGTCATAAGGTATAGGTCCATTCAGCTTAGTTACAGGTCACAAGTAACGCCCCACCAGGAGCAGCATCCTTGCTGCTCAGCCCACTCTCACCAGCTGACATTCACCCACCAGGCACTCCTCAACATTCCAAGCCTCACACTCACGGGCTGAGCAGCAGGGAACTGGGCACTATGGAGAAGATGCTTAGCAACCGATTACAAGTCACAACACATCTTCCTCCTTTAAAGGAATTTAAAAAATATAATTAAACAATCAACCAGTCCCATAAGTAATCATTCTCATTATTAAACATCATATCAAGAGAAAAAAGATGAAAGAAAATGATCAATCAGTCTGATCAACATTAGAAACATAAAATATCAACAGCTAAATACAATTTACTCCTACTGCACCCAGTGCGCCCTTAGCCTCTTAAGAAGGACACACAACATTGGGGCATAACACACATTCCCCTTACATATTTGGGTGTAATACATATGCTCCTACATCCTTAACCCCTTAGGAAGGAGACACCACATCAGCGCTTACAAATGCATGGCAGGACTAGGGATTCTCATACCCTCTATAGTACGCATGACAGGACCAGGGACCTCTCATACCATCTACTGCATGCATGGCAGGACCAGGGACCTCTCAAACCATCTACTGCATGCTTGACATACCTTCTACAGCATGCATTAGCAGGACCAGGGACCTCTCATACCATCTACTGCATGCATGGCAGGACCAAGGGACCTCTCATACCATCTACTGCATGCATGACATGCCTTCTACAGCATGCATGGCAGGACCAGCGACGTCTCATACCATCTACTGCATGCATGGCAGGACCAAGGGACCTCTCATACCATCTACTGCATGCATGACAGGACCAGGGACCTCTTATACCCTTTACTGCATCCACAAAAACACATGGAAGCACCAGGGACTTAATCACGCACTAAAATGCACATACATTGGGGAAACCTATTACACATTCCCCACAAGCACATTCTTTCACGGAACATGGGTAGGGGCTGATTATGAGGTCAGTGGATGGTTTACACTGTCCGCCGAACTTCTGACAGGGAGTTTGCTGTCATACTGGCTACCTCGCCGCTGGCCCCATTAAGAGTTTCCCATTAGGTCAGTGGGTGGAAACCTCTCCCCTGTGGCCCCCTGCCCCCGTTTTCTGCCAGCATTTTCTTGACTGTGGCATTGCCATGAAACCGCTGGTGGAGAAGGGTGTCGTAATCCCCAAAACCATGGATTGGTGAATGTTTGGATTGTTCAGCATTCCGTCCATCATCTGTTCTTTTTGCAGTAATCCCCAGGGCAGCACTGCTTGCAGCGCTGCCCTGGTGGATTAGGATCTCCGCCACCACCACCTCCAGAACGCCGGAATCTCTGTTCCTGGTGGAACTGGCGGTTCCCTGGGGGCCCGACCATCAGGGCTGTACTGTGGTGGTCGGACCACCACATTGGTGGCGGTCCAACTGCCATCAGCGAGTCTGGTGGTCCAATTACTGCCAGACTTGTAATGAGGCCCATACTGTCTAGTACTAAAAACACGGATGGATTAAACCCAGATCTGTGACCAGGGGTGAATGTATGATTGGTTACGCATTCCGTCCATCATTTGTGTTTGCTTGCTTTCGTCACCCACCATTACTAGGTTCCCTACAAAATGTCATTTTCTCTTAAAATGCGGTTCCGTGTGATTTTCCAAAAAGGCCCTGGGGGAGAGCGCTCCAACACACATGCACATATGGAAACACTTACTGAACAGAACATGCGATTTTGCACAGATGTGTGTTGTATGCACTTCCTGCTTTCCGCAGTAGTGTGCGTTCCAGCCTTTGAGGTGCCGCGTCAGGAAGTCGCCTTCAGCGCATGAATTCTACATGCCGGGAATGTTCCTGACAATATGCATTAGCCTCGCAGCTCCTGTGAACCCCTCTCACAGTTCCAACGTCCCGTGTCAGGGGCAGCGGAACGGCAGCCTTGCGTCCGGGAAGATTCACACCGGTTGCCCAGCATGCGCATCCTTAGCAACACTTTACTTAAAAACAAATTCATATAATGCACGCCTCCCTTGGCAATGCTTGCGCCCCCAACAGTTAATCAGATACATGCGGCCCCTCACCGTTTCCCCTGAGGTGGGGGCCAAATTCAGGCATTTTTGCCGTTGTAAATAATAAGAAATAGGTTTATTCAGCCTAGATACAGGTTACAAGTAACTCCCCACCAGGAGCAGCATCCTTGTTGCTCAGCCCACTCAACGTTCCATGACCTCACACCCTCGGGCTGAGCAGCAGGGAATGGGAACTACGGAGGTGATGCAGGGCCACCGACGACAAGTCACAACATCCCTCTAAGGATTCTTTTGTGTTTTGTGCAGGAAGAGGCCCCTATCTGCACAAACACATTCCTGCCTACAATGCACAAGGGTGCCTGGGTTGGTGCTAGGCAGCCAAAAGAGAGTCAGCGCTAGAAAAAGCCAGGAATGTGCTGTATAATTTTAAATAGGGCACATCCCTGCCCTTTCCCTCTCACGAATGGCAGAGCAGCGAGCTGGCTTACTGTATTGCGCTGTGTGAAAGTTTGTTCAATAGACCCTAAGTTTGTTTCTCTTCAGCGTAAGGGATTCCATGACTGATGGGTAGCAGTAAACATACTTGGGTTCAGGGTATGCAGCATTCTACTCTATTAGGTTCCAGGAGTAAAACAATTTCTTAGTTTTGCAGCTCTGCTATCGCCAAACAGCCATTCTCTGTAGCTGCTACTCAGTGGTGCAAATCCCTCTCAAGAGAGGTTTACTGTTTACCAGACCTTTTGGCCTTTTAAATACTTACTGTTTTTTAAATTTGCCTTTTTATGCAAAATCATCTATCAATAAGCTGTTGTGATCTTCCTCTGGGTTTTTAATTTTCGGATTGTCTTTTATTTCTTTTTCCATACTTATTTATATTTATTGATGTTCTCATTTCTCTTATTTTGCTTCTGTAGAGTGACAGTGTCCACTTGCCCTTGAGATAGGGTGCACTTAGTGTCTGCATAAATAAACATTCAAAAACTACCTAACACAATCTAATGGACGTGTATGTACAGTATACATAAACATCATCTGACATACATATCATGTCTTTAATGTTGAAATGTCTTCCCATTGAGTGGAGTTTTCTCTTACCAAGTCCAAAGGGCCAATATTTTGCTAGACAACATTTGGGATCTAATATTCACATCCGATTATTTTCTGCTATCAAGCCTGTTATGGGATCCCCATTGGCCCTCTTATCTATTTAAATTTGTTTTCTGCCAGGTGGCAGTCTCTACACCTGTTGCCGTGGAAATTTACAGCAAAACAGATGCTCATTATGACATCACAATTCCAGGCCAGAGGTGGACTTCAAGGCGCTTCAGCCTTACTTATTCATTGATCTTTGTGCCTAGCAAGAGTGCCAGGCGCACAGACTTTGAGCAGTCTCAGACACTGTCATGCAACTCTTACGGATATAGACAGATTGTGCCAATGACGATGTATAGAACAAGACCTTCCTCAGATATCTACCAGCAAACAGGTAGGCATGGTAAGGCGTAGGGGATTGTGTGAGCCTGGCATGTGTCCTTTTGAAGCCTGGTCCACTTCCAGCTTAAGGGGCCTTTGATAGACGGACAATAGCACTACCTGTCAGGCTCAGAGTGTTGGTTTCATGGTTTGCATCTAGGATCCTGCTCTGCGATCAGCTCTCTCTTTGGTGATGCTTGCCTGCTGCCTCCCTTTGGATGCTGCGGAGTTCTCAGCTTCTGGAATTATTGACATATGTCTCTCTTTTGCATACTGTAGGCTCCTTGCATAGAATCATCAAGGTCGCACACTCTGGGTGCCTAACTTTGTTTGGACAAGGATGTACTTTTCTGAGTGGTGAATGTGGAAGTCACGGAATCTTGCCATGTGTTCTAGAAATTGAAAATATGTACTAGGGTAGGGGTTGTTCAGGTGCAGATCCAAGTCAAGCTTCATGGTGTGAAACAGTTAAGAGGCTGCCATATTAGGATGTGAACCAAAATGTAAAATCACCTTAAAAATAGAACTTGTGCGTCTCACCCAGTATGCTAGACTTTCTGGTGAATAAACCTGCAAATCCAGAAATGACTGATATGCGTTAAAAGAGAAGTGATGCACTTCTCACCAACTGCGTATAGTACCAAATAGGAAAAGGGGGGTGTCCATTACTAGCTAGTTTTCAAAAAAGCAATGTGTACTGAATAATAATGGTTAGGTTTTAAGAGGTCTTTAAAGACCACTTTGGAAGGTGATTTATACATTTTAACCATCATCCCTAGGAGAAATTAATAGCACCTTTGTGCATTGAAACCACAGAGTGCAAGGTGCATTGGTTAAAGCGTGGTAATCCAAAAATCCCATTTAAAATCTCTAATCACCTTTTCCCCATATATATCTAGACCTCGTTTTGCTCCTTTAGGCTCTCTCTTACTCTCCTTCTTCTCCCTCGTCTCCTAACCTCTGTCCCCCGTGTCTCTCCCACCTTTACATCCACAATCCCTTTCCGTTTGTCGCTGCATCTATCTTCCCTTTCTCTCCTGTTCTCTCGCTTGCTTTTTAATTTTATTGTATATTCTTTCTCTCCCTCTCCTCATTTTCTGGAACCTCTTTCCTTTATCTCCTTCCTACTTCCCAAACCTTTTTATCCTCCTCTTTCTATTACCTTCCTCCCAGATCATGCACACAATCTTATGGTGTTGTATGTTCAGCTGACATAAATATCATGTCCTAAGTACTGAAATGTCTTCCTGTTGAGTGTAGGATTTCCTTTATTGAATCCAAAGGAATTATATTTTGGTAGACAACATTTAGGACCCAATATTCATGTCAGAAGATGTTCTGCTACCAAACTTGTCATCAGTCCCCATTGGTCTCTTTTCCTATTGTGATTTGTCTTATGACAAGTGGGAGTATTACTCTCTTCCAGTCTCTACTCCTGCTGCCATGGAAATGACAGCACAGCAGATGCTCATTAGGGCATCAGGTTTTCAGGCAATAGGTGGACTTCATGACACTTCAGCTTTACTTATTCTTTGATCTTGCCTAGAGTCAGTGCCAGGGGCATGGACTTTAAGCAGTTTCAGATACTAGCATGCTCCCCTTACACTTACAGAAAGGTTGTGCCTGTGATGCTGTTTATAAGGAGACCTTGTCAGACATCCATCAGGAAACAGCAGGCATAGGGAGGGGTAGGTGATTGTGGGATCCTCGGATGGGTCTATTTGAGGCCTCTGACCTGGGTGAGGACACTAGTTCCATATTGAGCCAGGGGAAGCCTCAGATGGACAGACAGCAGCACTGTCTCTCAGGCTCAGACTGTTGGTTTCATGGTTTGCATCTAGGACCCCCCTTTGAGATGACCTCTCTCCTAGCTGCTGCTAGCATTCTTCCCCCAGTTTGGATGCTGTGGAATTCCCAACTTCAGGAATAATTGACATTCTTCTCCTTTTTTGCATGCAGTTGACTTGTTGCCTAGAATACTTGTGGTCACACCCTCTGGGTGCCTAACGTTGCTTGGACAAGCATAGCCCTCTGTGAGTGGTGAATGTGAAAAGCATGGACGATTGCTATGACTTCTAGAAATGGAAATTATTGACTATTCTAGGGATTTTTCAGCTGGCGATAAAGGTCAGGCTTCATGGCATGAAACATTTAAGAGGCTGCCATATTTGATCGTGCAATACAAAGTCAGATCACCTTCAAAATAGAAGTTGCACTTCTCAGCAAGTATGCTATACTTTCTGGAGTCTATGCCAGCAAATCTAGACATGGCTCATATACATTAAAATAGACAGCATCAGTACTTCTCACCAACTGCATATAGTAGCAAATAATGGAGACTCAGAGGGGTGGGCGTCATTAAGCAATTATAAAAAAAAACAATGTGAAACTACCTAACACAATCTAATGGAGGTGTATGTGCATTGTACAGAAACATCATCTGAAATAAATATCATGTCTTAAATATTGAAATCTCTTCCCATTGAGTGTAGTTTTCTCTTACCAAGTCCAAAGGGCCAATATTTTGCTAGACAACATTTGGGATCTAATATTCACATCAGATGATTTTCTGCTATCAAGCCTGTTAAGGGATCCCCATTGGCCCCCTTATCTATTTACATTTGTTTTCTGCCAGGTGGCAGTCTCTACACCTGTTGCCATGGAAATTTACAGCACAACAGATGCTCATTATGACATCACAATACCAGGCCAGAGAAGGACTTCATGGCGCTTCAGCCTTACTTATTCATTGATCTTTGTGCCTAGCAAGAGTGCCAGGCGCACAGACTTTGAGCAGTCTCAGACACTGTCATGCACCTCTTACGGATATAGACAGATTGTGCCAATGACGATGTATAGAAGAAGACGTTCCTCAGATATCTACCAGCAAACAGGTAGGCATGGTAAGGCGTGGGGGATTGTGTGAGCCTGGCATGTGTCCTTTTGAAGCCTGATCCACTTCCAGCTGAAGGGGCCTTTGATAGACGGACAACAGCACTACCTGTCAGGCTCAGAGTGTTGGTTTCATGGTTTGCATCTAGGATCCTGCTCTGCGATCACCTCTCTCTTTGCTGATGCTTGCCTGCTGCCTCCCTTTGGATGCTGCGGAGTTCTCAGCTTCCGGAATTATTGACATATGTCTCTCTTTTGTATGCAGTAGGCTTCTTGCATAGAATCATCAAGGTCGCACACTCTGGGTGTCTAACTTTGTTTGGACAAGGATGTACTTTTCCTAGTGGTGAATGTGGAAGGCATAGAATCTTGCCATGTGTTCTAGAAATTGAAAATATTTACTAGGCCGGGGGTTGTTCAGGTGCAGATCCAAGTCAAGCTTCATGGTATGAAACAGTTAAGAGGCTGCCATATTAGGATGTGCCCTACAATGTTAAATCACCTCCAAAACAGAACTTGCGCTTCTCACCCAGTATGCTAGACTTTCTGGTGAATATTCCTGCAAATCCAGAAATGACTGATATGCATTAAAAGAGAAGTGATGCACTTCTCACCACCTGCGTATAGTACCAAATAGGAAAAGGGGGGTGCCCATTACTAACCAATTTTCAAAAAAGCAATGTGGACTTAATAATAATGGTTAGGTTTTAAGAGGTCTTTAAAGACCACTTTGGAAGGTGATTGATAGATTTTAACCATCGTCCCTAGGAGAAATTAAGAGCACCTTTGTGCACTGAAACCACAGAGTGCAAGGTGCATTGGTTAAAGCGTGGTAATCTAAAAATCCCATTTAAACTCTCTAATCACCTTTTCCCCATATATATCTAGACCTCGTTTTGCTCCTTTAGGCTCTCTCTCACTCTCCTTCTTCTCCTTCGTCTCCTAACCTCTGTCCCCCGTGTCTCTCCCACCTTTACATCCACAATCCCTTTCTGTTTGTCGCTGCATCTATCTTTCCTTTCTCTCCTGTTCTCTCGCTTGCTTTTTAATTTTATTGTATATTCTTTCTCTCCCTCTCCTCATTTTCTGGAACCTCTTTCCTATATCTTCTTCCTACTTCCCAATCTTTTTTATCCTCCTCTTTCTGTCACCCTCGCCCCAGATCATGCACACAATCTTATGGTGTTGTATGTTCAGCTGACATAAATATCATGTCCTAATTACTGAAATGTCTTTCTGTTGAGTGTAGGATTTCTCTTATTGAATCCAAAGAGCTGATATTTTGGCAGACAACATTTAGGACCCAATATTCATGTCAGAAGATGGTCTGCTAGCAAACTTGTCATCGATCCTCATTGGTCTCTTTTCCTATTGTGATTTGTCTTATGACAAGTGGGAGTATTAATCTCTTCCAGGCTCTACTCCTGTTGCCATGGAAATGACAGCACAGCAGATGCTCATTATGGCATCAGGTTTTCAGGCAATAGGTGGACTTCATGACACTTCAGCCTTACTTATTCTTTGATCTTGCCTAGTGTCAGTGCCAGGGGCATGGATTTTAAGCAGTTTCAGATACTAGCATACACCCCTTACAATTACAGAAAGGTTGTGCCTGTGATGCTGTTTATAAGGAGACCTTGTCAGACATCCATCAGGAAACAGCAGGCATAGTAAGGGGTAGGTGATTGTGGGAGCCTCGGATGGGTCTATTTGAGGCCTCTGACCTGGGTGAGGACACTAGTTCCATATTGAGCCAGGGGAAGCCTCAGATAGACAGACAGCAGCACTGTCTCTCAGGCTCAGGGTGTTGGTGGCACAGTTTGCATCTAGGACCCCACTTTGAGATGACCTCTCTCCTAGCTGCTGCTTGCATTCTTCCCCCAGTTTGGATGCTGTGGAATTCTCAACTTCAGGAATAATGGGCATTCTTCTCTTTTTTTGCATGCAATTGACTTCTTGCCTAGAATTCTTGTGGTCACACCCTCTGGGGGCCCAACGTTGCTTGGACAAGCATAGCCCTCTCTGAGTGGTGAATGTTGAAAGCATGGACGATTGCTATGACTTCTAGAAATGGAAATTATTGACTCGTCTAGGGATTTTTCAGCTGGCGATAAAGGTCAGGCTTCATGGTATGAAACATTTAAGAGGCTGCCATATTTGAACGTACAACACAAAGTCAGATCACCTTCAAAATAGAAGTTGCACTTCTCAGCAAGTATGCTATACTTTCTGGGGTCTATGCCAGCAAATCTAGACATGGCTCATATACATTAAAATAGACAGCATCAGTACTTCTCGCCAACTGCATATAGTAGCAAATAATGGAGACTCGGAAGGGGGTGGGCGTCATTACGCAATTAAAAAATAAACAATGTGAAACTACCTAACACAATCTAATGGAGGTGTGTATACAGTATACAGAAACATCATCTGAAATAAATACCATGTCTTAAATATTGAAATCTCTTCCCATTGAGTGTAGTTTTCTCTTACCAAGTCCAAAGGGCCAATATTTTGCTAGACAACATTTGGGGATCTAATATTCACATCAGATGATTTTCTGCTATCAAGCCTGTTATGGGATCCCCATTGCCCTCCTTATCTATTTAAATTTGTTTTCTGCCAGGTGGCAGTCTCTACACCTGTTGCCATGGAAATTTACAGCACAACAGATGCTCATTATGACTTCACAATACCAGGCCAGAGATGGACTTCATGGCGCTTCAGCCTTACTTATTTATTGATCTTTGTGCCTAGCAAGAGTGCCAGGCACACAGACTTTGAGCAGTCTCAGACACTGTCATGCACCTCTTACGGATATAGACAGATTGTGCCAATGACGATGTATAGAAGAAGACCTT
The DNA here is from genome assembly GCF_031143425.1 of Pleurodeles waltl. NCBI lineage: Eukaryota > Metazoa > Chordata > Amphibia > Caudata > Salamandridae > Pleurodeles > Pleurodeles waltl. Next base: position 64,072,906 of record NC_090444.1, on the reverse strand, counting down.
CCTCAGATATCTACCAGCAAACAGGTAGGCATGGTAAGGCGTAGGGGATTGTGTGAGCCTGGCATGGGTCCATTTGAAGCCTGATCCACTTCCATCTTAAGGAGCCTCCGATAGACAGACGACAGCACTACCTCTCAGGCTCAGAGTGTTGGTTTCATGGTTTGCATCTAGAATCCTGCTCTGCGATCACCTCTCTCTTTGCTGATGCTTGCCTGCTGCCTCCCTTTGGATGCTGCAGAGCTCTCAGCTTCCGGAATGATTGACATATGTCTCTCTTTTGCATACAGTAGGCTCCTTGCATAGAATCCTCCAGGTCGCACACTCTGGGTGCCTAACTTTGGACAAGGATGTACTTTTTTGAGTGGTGAATGTGGAAGGCATGGAATCTTGCCATGTGTTCTAGAAATTGAAAATATTTACTAGGCCAGGGGTTGTTCAGGTGCAGATCCAAGTCAATCATGGTATGAAACAGTTAAGAGGCTGCCGTATTAGGATGGGCCCTACAGTGTTAAATCACCTCCAAAACAGAACTTGCGCTTCTCACCCAGTATGCTAGACTTTCTGGTGAATATACCTGCAAATCCAGAAATGACTGATATGCATTAAAAGATAAGTGATGCACTTCTCACCAACTGCGTACAGTACCAAATAGGAAAAGGGGGGTGTCCATTACTAAGCAATTTTCAAAAAAGCAATGTGGACTGAATAATAATGGTTAGTTTTTAAGAGGTCTTTAAAGACCACTTTGGAAGATGATTTATAGATCTTAACCATCGTCCCTAGGAGAAATTAAGAGCACCTTTGTGCATCAAAACCACAGAGTGCAAGGTGCATTGGTTAAAGCGTGGTAATCTAAAAATCCCATTTAAAATCTCTAATCACCTTTTCCCCATATATATCTAGACCTCGTTTTGCTCCTTTAGCCTCTCTCTTACTCTCCTTCTTCTCCCTCGTCTCCTAACCTCTGTCCCCCGTGTCTCTCCCACCTTTACATCCACAATCCCTTTCTGTTTGTCGCTGCATCTATCTTCCCTTTCTCTCCTGTTCTCTCGCTTGCTTTTTAATTTTATTGTATATTCTTTCTCTCCCTCTCCTCATTTTCTGGAACCTCTTTCCTCTATCTTCTTCCTACTTCCCAATCTTTTTTAGCCTCCTCTTTCTATCACCCTCCTCCCAGATCATGCACACAATCTTATGGTGTTGTATGTTCAGCTGACATAAATATCATGTCCTAAGTACTGAAATGTCTTTCCGTTGAGTGTAGGATTTCCCTTATTGAATCCAAAGAGCTGATATTTTGGTAGACAACATTTAGGACCCAATTTTCATGTCAGAAGATGTTCTGCTACCACACTTGTCATCAGTCCTCATTGGTCTCTTTTTCTATTGTGATTTGTCTTATGACAAGTGGGAGTATTAATCTCTTCCAGTCTCTACTCCTGTTGCCATGGAAATGACAGCACAGCAGATGCTCATTATGGCATCAGGTTTTCAGGCAATAGGTGGACTCCATGACACTTCTACCTTACTTATTCTTTGATCTTGCCAACAGTCAGTGCCAGGGGCATGGACTTTAAGCAGTTTCAGATACTAGCATGCTCCCCTTACATTTACAGAAAGGTTGTGCCTGGGATGCTGTTTATAAGGAGACCTTGTCAGACATCCATCAGGAAACAGCAGGCATAGTAAGGGTTGGTTATTGTGGGAGCCTCGGATGAGTCTATTTGAGGCCTCTGACCTGGGTGAGGACACTAGTTCCATATTGAGCCAGGGGAAGCCTCAGATAGACAGACAGCAGCACTGTCTCTCAGGCTCAGAGTGTTGGCTTCACGGTTTGCATCTAGGGCCCCACTTTGAGATGACCTCTCTCCTTGCTGGTGCTTGCATTCTCCCCCCAGTTTGGATGCTGTGGAATTCTCAACTTCAGGAATAATGGACATTCTTCTCTTTTTTGCATGCAGTTGACTTCTTGCCTAGAATTGTTGTGGTCACACCCTCTGGGTGCCTAACGTTGCTTGGACAAGCATAGCCGTCTCTGAGTGGTGAATGTGAAAAGCATGGACGATTGCTATGACTTCTAGAAATGGAAATTATTGACTAGTCTAGGGATTTTTCAGCTGGCGATAAATTTCAGGCTTCATGGTATGAAACATTTAAGAGGCTGCCATATTTGAACGTACAATACAAAGTCAGATCAACTTCAAAATAGAAGTTGCACTTCTCAGCAAGTATGCTATACTTTCTGAAGTCTATGCCAGCAAATCTAGACATGGATAATGCGCATTAAAATAGACAGCATCAGTACTTCTCACCAACTGCATATAGTAGCAAATAATGGAGACTCAGAGGGGGTGGGCGTCATTAAGCAATAAAAAAAAAAACAATGTGAAACTACCTAACACAATCTAATGGAGGTGTATGTACATTATACAGAAACATCATCTGAAATATCATGTCTTAAATATTGAAATCTCTTCCCATTGAGTGTAGTTTTCTCTTACCAAGTCCAAAGGGCCAATATTTTGCTAGACAACATTTGGGGATCTAATATTCAGATCAGATAATTTTCTGCTATCAAGCCTGTTATGGGATCCCCATTGGCCCCCTTATCTATTTAAATTTGTTTTCTGCCAGGTGACAGTCTCTACACCTGTTGCCGTGGAAATTTACAGCACAACAGATGCTCATTATGACATCACAATTCTAGGCTAGAGGTGGACTTCATGGCGCTTCAGCCTTATTCATTGATCTTTGTGCCTAGCAAGAGTGCCAGGCGCACAGACTTTGAACAGTCTCAGACACTGTCATGCACCTCTTACAGATATAGACAGATTGTGCCAATGACGATGTATAGAAGAAGACCTTCCTCAGATATCTACCAGCAAACAGGTAGGCATGGTAAGGCGTAGGGGATTGTGTGAGCCTGGCATGTGTCCTTTTGAAGCCTGGTCCACTTCCATCTTAAGGGGCCTTTGATAGACGGACAACAGCACTACCTATCAGGCTCAGAGTGTTGGTTTCATGGTTTGCATCTAGGATTCTGCTCTGCGATCACCTCTCTCTTTGCTGATGCTTGCCTGCTGCCTCCCTTTGGATGCTGCAGAGTTCTCAGCTTCCGGAATTATTGACATATGTCTCTCTTTTGTATACAGTAGGCTCCTTGCATAGAATCATCAAGGTCGCACACTCTGGGTGTCTAACTTTGTTTGGACAAGGATGTACTTTTCTGAGTGGTGAATGCGGAAGGCACAGAATCTTGCCATGTGTTCTAGAAATTGAAAATATTTACTAGGCCAGGGGTTGTTCAGGTGCAGATCCAAGTCAATCATGGTATGAAACAGTTAAGAGGCTGCCATATTAGGGTGTGTCCTACAATGTTAAATCACCTCCAAAATGGAACTTGCGCTTCTCACCCAGTATGCTAGACTTTCTGGTGAATATACCTGCAAATCCAGAAATGACTCATATGCGTTAAAAGAGAAGTGATGCACTTCTCACCAACTGCGTACAGTACCAAATAGGAAAAGGGGGGTGTCCATTACTAACCAATTTTCAAAAAAGCAATGTGGACTGAATAATAATGGTTAGTTTTTAAGAGGTCTTTAAAGACCACTTTGGAAGGTGATTTATAGATCTTAACCATCGTCCCTAGGAGAAATTAAGAGCACCTTTGTGCATCGAAACCACAGAGTGCAAGGTGCATTGGTTAAAGCGTGGTAATCTAAAAAGCCCATTTAAAATCTCTAATCACCTTTTCCCCATATATATCTAGACCTCGTTTTGCTCCTTTAGCCTCTCTCTTACTCTCCTTCTTCTCCCTCGTCTCCTAACCTCTGTCCCCGTGTCCCTCCCACCTTTACATCCACAATCCCTTTCTGTTTGTCGCTGCATCTATCTTCCCTTTCTCTCCTGTTCTCTCGCTTGCTTTTTAATTTTATTGTATATTCTTTCTCTCCCTCTCCTCATTTTCTGGAACCTCTTTCCTATATCTTCTTCCTACTTCCCAATCTTTTTTATCCTCCTCTTTCTGTCACCCTCCTCCCAGATCATGCACACAATCTTATGGTGTTGTATGTTCAGCTGACATAAATATCATGTCCTAAGTACTGAAATGTCTTTCTATTGAGTGTAGGATTTCTCTTATTGAATCCAAAGAGCTGATATTTTGGCAGACAACATTTAGGACCCAATATTCATGTCAGAAGATGGTCTGCTAGCAAACTTGTCATTGGTCCTCATTGGTCTCTTTTCCTATTGTGATTTGTCTTATGACAAGTGGGAGTATTAATCTCTTCCAGGCTCTACTCCTGTTGCCATGGAAATGACAGCACAGCAGATGCTCATTATGGCATCAGGTTTTCAGGCAATAGGTGGACTTCATGACACTTCAGCCTTACTTATTCTTTGATCTTGCCTAGACTCAGTGCCAGGGGCATGGACTTTAAGCAGTTTCAGATACTAGCATACACCCCTTACAATTACAGAAAGGTTGTGCCTGTGATGCTGTTTATAAGGAGACCTTGTCAGACATCCATCAGGAAACAGCAGGCATAGTAAGGGGTAGGTGATTGTGGGAGCCTCGGATGGGTCTATTTGAGGCCTCTGACCTGGGTGAGGACACTAGTTCCATATTGAGCCAGGGGAAGCCTCAGATAGACAGACAGCAGCACTGTCTCTCAGGCTCAGGGTGTTGGTGGCACAGTTTGCATCTAGGACCCCACTTTGAGATGACCTCTCTCCTAGCTGCTGCTTGCATTCTTCCCCCAGTTTGGATGCTGTGGAATTCTCAACTTCAGGAATAATGGACATTCTTCTCTTTTTTTGCATGCAGTTGACTTTTTGCCTAGAATTCTTGTGGTCACACCCTCTGGGTGCCCAACGTTGCTTGGACAAGCATAGCGCTCTCTGAGTGGTGAATGAGAAAAGCATGGACGATTGCTATGACTTCTAGAAATGGAAATTATCAATTTGTCTAGGGATTTTTCAGCTGGCGATAAAGGTCAGGCTTCATGGTATGAAACATTTAAGAGGCTGCCATATTTGAACGTACAATAGAAAGTCAGATCACCTTCAAAATAGAAGTTGCACTTCTCAGCAAGTATGCTATACTTTCTGGGGTCTATGCCAGAAAATCTAGACATGGCTCATATGCATTAAAATAGACAGAATCAGTACTTATCACCAACTGCATATAGTAGCAAATAATGGAGACTCAGAGGGGGTGGGCGTCATTAAGCAATTTAAAAAAAAACAATGTGAAACTACCTAACACAACCTAATGGAGGTGTATGTACATTATACAGAAACATCATCTGAAATAAATATCATGTCTTAAATATTGAAATCTCTTCCCATTGAGTGTAGATTTCTCTTACCAAGTCCAAAGGGCCAATATTTTGCTAGAAAACATTTGGGGATCTCATATACACATCAGATGATTTTCTGCTATCAAGCCTGTTATGGGATCCCCACTGGCCCCCTTATCTATTTAAATTTGTTTTCTGCCAGGTGGCAGTCTCTACACCTGTTGCCGTGGAAATTTACAGCACAACAGATGCTCACTATGACATCACAATTCCAGGCCAGAGGTGGACTTCAAGGTGCTTCAGCCTTATTCATTGATCTTTGTGCCTAGCAAGAGTGCCAGGTGCACAGACTTTGAGCAGTCTCAGACACTGTCATGCACCTCTTACGGATATAGACAGATTGTGCCAATGACGATGTATAGAAGAAGACCTTCCTCAGATATCTACCAGCAAACAGGTAGGCATGGTAAGGCGTAGGGGATTGTGTGAGCCTGGCATGTGTCCTTTTGAAGCCTGGTCCACTTCCAGCTTAAGGGGCCTTTGATAGACGGACAACAGCACTACCTGTCAGGCTCAGAGTGTTGGTTTCATGGTTTGCATCTAGGATCCTGCTCTGCGAGCACCTCTCTCTTTGCTGATGCTTGCCTGCTGCCTCCCTTTAGATGCTGCGGAGTGCTCAGCTTCCAGAATTATTGACATATGTCTCTCTTTTGCATACAGTAGGCTACTTGCATAGAATCGTCAAGGTCGCACACTCTGGGTGCCTAACTTTGTTTGGACAAGGATGTACTTTTCTGAGTGGTGAATGCGGAAGGCACGGAATCTTGCCATTTGTTCTAGAAATTGAAAATATTTACTAGGCCGGGGGTTGTTCAGGTGCAGATGCAAGTCAATCATGGTATGAAACAGTTAAGAGGCTGCCATATTAGGGTGTGCCCTACAATGTTAAATCACCTCCAAAACAGATCTTGCGCTTCTCACCCAGTATGCTAGACTTTCTGGTGAATATACCTGCAAATCCAGAAATGACTGATATGCGTTAAAAGAGGAGTGACACACTTCTCACCAACTGTGTATAGTACCAAATAGGAAAAGGGGGGTGCCCATTATTAAGCAATTTTCAGAAAAGCAATGTGGACTGAATAATAATGGTTAGGTATTAATAAGTCTTTAAGGGCCGATTTGGAAGGTGAACCATTGTCCCTAGGAGAAATTATGATCACCTGTGTGCTTCGAAACCACAGAGTGCAAGGTGCATTGATTAAAGCGTGGTAATCCAAAAATCCCATTTAAAATCTCTAATCACCTTTTCCCCGCATATATCTAGACCTCATTTTGCTCCTTTAGGCTCTCTCTTACTCTCCTTCTTGTCCCTCGTCTCCTAATCTCTGTTACCCGTGTCTCTCCCCCCTTTACCTCCACAATCCCTTTCTGTTTGTCGCTGCATCTATCTTCCCTTTCTCTCCTGTTCTCTCGCTTGCTTTTTAGTTCTATTGTATATTCTTTCTCTCCCTCTCCTCGTTTTCTGGAACCTCTTTCCTCTATCTTCTTCCTACTTCCCAATCTTTTTTATCCTCCTCTCTCTACCAGCCTCCTCCCAGATCATGCACACAATCTTATGGTGTCATATGTTCAGCTGACATAAATATCATGTCCTAAGTACTGAAATGTCTTCCCGTTGAGTGTAGGATTTCCCTTATTGAATCTAAAGGGCTGATATTTTGGTAGACAACATCTAGGACCCAATATTAATGTCAGAAGATGTTCTGCTACCAAACTTGTCATCGGTCCTCATTGGTCTCTTTTCCTATTGTCATTTATCTTATGACAAGTGGGAGTATTAATCTCTTCCAGTCTCTACTCCTGTTGCCATGGAAATGACAGCACAGCAGATGCTCATTATGGCATTAGGTTTTCAGGCAATAGGTGGACTCCATGACCCTCAGCCTTACTTATTCTTTGATCTTACCTAGACTCAGTGCCAGGGGCACACTGTGGGGGGCCTTTAAGCCCACATATTTTCTGGAACCTCTAAGGTGGCCAGTATCTTTTCCAGCTTGGGAATTACCTGTGGTGTGAGTCTCACAAGCTCTCATTCAGGGGACTGTGAATAAGCATCCAAGCCATCAAGAGATACCCTACATTGGACAAGTTGCAAAATGTGCACTCTGGCTTCACTCTGCGGAGCCTATAGTCTCGTCGCCTTGTCCTGTGGCCTGAGAGACCATGTGCCTGTCCATTGTCTCCTCACTATCTTACCCACCCCAGGAATCATATCCTTTCTTGGATTCAGTCTTGATGTCTCCTCAGCACCAGCTGCACAGCCCTCTTAGCCAGGTGTTCAAGCATGGCGATGCAAGTCCCATGCAGTAGAAATCTGTCTTTATTAGGATGACTAGCTCCAGATAAACGTTTGTGATCCCTTGAAGACTTGTCATGGGATTGGATGTTTAATGTGACTCTTCCTGCTTTGAGATTATTCCATTTGTGGCCCTGTTGAGTTTGCATGGCGGCGTGCACGTCCTCCTCAGATTGGGGGCCCTGCACAGTCCATTCTTGGATGATGGCTTTCGGCTTGAGTAGATTAGGTTATCATCACTGCCATTTAGGACACTTGTGCAGCTACCCCTTACCCCTCTGATAGCACCTTTCAATATAATTCCTATCTCCTGGAGTCTCTAGTACAGGGAAAGATTTACCGCCTGCTGACTTGTATTTTGGAGAAAAAAACAAGATATGTTGATGAGCAGAATTTATTTATTGAGAGTTTTACAAAAGCTCTTTAGAGTCTTAGAAGAAGCAAGAGTATATTGAGGAACACGAGGCAAGGGAGGATGGTCCTATCGAAGGGGCATCATCCATATGGTATCTTCTTTGATTGCGACCCTTATACAGCGAGAAGTGCTACTACAAGGCAGGTGTAAGAGTGTTCTGAATTGTAAGTAGTTAGGTGCAGATCTCAGGGATAGGTTTGTGGCATTCTGCAGTTTAGAACCCTACACTTCCAAGGATATGCCCTGGAGTTCTGGCCACCATTTTACGCTTTTAAGTGCTAGATATAGGAACATAGATTATGTTCTGTCATACAAACCCTGCATTCTGTCTTGCATGCATTATATATTCTGAATACTAAGGGCCTGATTTAGATATGGGCGAACTCTAAATTACATTTTGTCCCATGGGATTTATATTTCTATGGACGGGATATCCGTCAGCGTTGTGATGGAGTAACCCTTCCGCCAATATCAAAATCAGGCTATAAGTCAGATATAGTCATGAATATAATCCTTAAACATGTGTATCTTTCACACTATCCTTTTACAATTTTTTATGGAATATATGGCTGCAGCCTCCTACATGCAGGAATTCTACCAAACCAACTGATATCATTACACACCAATAGCCCCAAGATGCACCTAGAATCATTTTTTTAATAATTCAGTAGGAGCTCAAATACATGAAAGCCAGTGGAGACATTTTTAAAGTGCCAGCTGGAATTTCCCTGTGGGTAGGGCTTGGAGTAGACAACTCGCCTAAAACCTATGTGTTCATGGAGCCATGAACTTCTGCAGTACATAGAGGAGTACGCACACCTAGGAATGTGCTGTGGTTGGGGTGAGTGTCGTTGACATTGTCCAGTTGTCGCACTTAAATGTTCATAGTAGGCAGCTGTTTGAAGCACAGTCTTTCTTGGGTGGATGGATGCAAATTCCACACTTTGGGAGGATTTTGCCATTACTTTTTAGTTTTTTGTTAGTTCATCTTTGCTGCACAGTGACCTGGTGCTACCTGACATGGGAGGACATCTGTCCACTAGAAAGTAACTCTAGTGAAGCTACCCAATCCTATGTCAGGTGGGGATAGCAGAGCAATGTGTTTGTTTAAAACCTTTTATGGCATGTGGCTCATTATTGTCATTTCTGTGATTCTATATATCACAAACATGGCCGAAGGGAGTCATTACCCTTTACTGTGGAACACACAAGTAAATTGCTTAAATATACAGGTAAATATCCTATGAGCATACGGCTTATCGAAATATACATTAAACAGATAAAATAGTGATAACAATTACAATATGATGAAGCAACTATATATTAAATACATGATACTCTCTACAAAAGTGTGTAATAAAAAAATAAATGTATGCAACGAAATCGAGGGGAAGGGAGGAGGGGAGATACAGACAACATTCTCCATGTTGAATGCAGTGTAATGAAAGTGAACTGAGTATGTCACAGCAATGTGGAATAAATTGAACATTAAAATGTGTAAACAAATGATTACACTTAATATGAACTCAGCTAACTAAGTAGGAACACTACTTACAAAAGGTTTTTGAAACTTCTTCAGAAAAGGGCTGAAAGCAGATATCTAGGGGGGGAATGAGTAAAACCCATTAAGTAGGCCTGAAGTTCCTGTGACACCAGGAAGTTTGAGCTCTTTGGGGTAGCAGGTGGACACGGGGGCGCTTCCAGCCTTTCGATGGTGACGTAGACCCTCCTTGCCATGTTAGATAGTATACGCTCTTTCACTTCTCCTTGCAGGTCCACTCATGTGCCTTCTCTCCTCCTCCTCCAGGTACCACAGACGCCATGGATTATATGGACGTCGAGTCGTCTATCACTTTTTCACGGTAAGCGGACAGGCATGTCCTAACTTTTGACACCTCATCATAGGAAGGAGTAAGCTCCAGTTATCTGCAGCATGTTTGCCCTTTGATGATGCATTTCAAAGGCAACTGCAGCCCAGCAGGCAGGGCTGGGAGTGAGGCACAATGTTGTAGGTGACCAACCTCAGGGAAACCCTTGTAGTTTTGGGGTACATTTTCTAGAAAAAAATGTTTTACCAATATATTCATGAACTTGCAGTCAGCAACTAAATACATGCGGAACAAGTTGTGGCCCCACACGCCCGGCTTCTTGTACTCTACCCAGGAGGTAGTGGTGGGAGAAGACAGCCAGAGCCTTGACCTGGGTGTAGCCCTTGTGTGGTTGTTTTCACAGTTCTTGCTGTAGCTCTCTACCAGTACCTGCATAGGAACTAAAGCCCAACTAGTCCCCTTTTGAAGTGCAGGAGTGTGCTTATTTTAAGGGGTAAAAGGAAATTTTAACTATGGTGGGGCAGTGGGGGATTCAGAGGGGCATGTTGTCATTTTTGGAGGCCTCTTCAAATCTCCCCCAATCGCTCACTGGTGCTTTCCATCCCTCCTTTTTCCTCTCTGTGGTAGGCCTGCATCTCTCCCTTTCTCCATTGCTTGTCTTTGAATCATTTGCTTACCGGTTGTCCCACCTTCGACTTCCCCCTGTTCACGATGGTTCTCTTTGCAAGAAGTAATGTCAGATTCAGGAACCTGGGTTGGGCCTTGTTCTTCATGGAGCCTGGGAATGCTCATAAAATGCCTCATTCCATTGCATTCAGGTCTGATCCGGAGCTTCTCTGGCCACTCTCCAGAATCCCACAATTGTGGGACAGTGGCATAACGTATGGACAAGCCTTGCCTACTCCAAGTCGCTTCGTGAACAGGATGGTTCAGCATTGGTAGTCAGCTTTCTCAGCATTTTGATGAATACGGGGGTCATATGCCCTGTGCAGGATATTAAACTGTAGATCCCCCACCACAAGAAGCTTTATTCTACAATTTTATTGAACTCCTTTTCATGCAGTCCCCTACCAAGGCTTTTCTAGCATATGTCTTTTTGACCTTCTAAAGAAACCCCAAACCCTTCAATATTGTTCTGTAGAGGCATGTTTTCAATTTTCTCTGATTACCTATGGTGGATACTACTTTTACAAATTCATGTGTAGGGGGTTCCATGTCTGTCATGCCCCATATTCTGCATATCCTGGTTATCATTGCTGTGTGGTTAGGAGTTGTCTAACTGTCCGTATTCCTCCATCCTTATCTCAACATGGCTAGTGCACCATTCTGAAAGAGATCCCCTATCTTGGTGTCCCAAGCTATCTTCCACATTTGTCGTTCCCCGGAGGAATGAAGACCCAGATATACCGGCAATCACTTCTAAGGAAGTTCTGGAGTTTGAACCACCACTGGAAGATTGAGCAAGTAGTATAATAGACAGGGAAACATCATCATTTTAGCAACTGCTATTGTACCAGGCACTGCTAGAGGTAATGTCTTCCATACCGAAATGTGCACTTGCAGAGATGCCGCAGTGGTCCTTAGATCCCAGACAAGCAAGCCTTGATCTGTATAATCTGTCCGCACCTATAAGTAACAGAAGGCAGCCATTTAAATCCCACTATCTCTGCCTATTTTATCCATCTCATGTTATCCCTTCATCTCAGCACATGTATGGGCGCAGGGCACCAGTTTCTTTCTTTTCTTCCCTCCCTCTCCCCTGGGCATAGGTAGATACATCCTCCACCCAACATCAACCCAGAAATATAAATTTTTGTTTTCTCCTTGTCCAGGATATAGGTATTCTGAGGGGTTAGCGTCAAAGTCTGTGTACCCGCTCTCACCTATTCTGCTACCCCGTAAGAGCCATGTATGAGTCCTATAACATCGCTCACCCCATATATTTCTGGCATATTTATCTATTCTTCCACTGCAGACGTATCTGACTATCGCTTCCCTTCTCTCGGGCCCATCCTGTATCTTCAGTGGTGGATGACATTTGCTGCAGCAGGGAACACTTCCAGTGTGTCTTCCTGTACTTGCTTAGAGGAGGGGCTAGTATCCATCTGTTCCCTCTATGGTGACTCCATCTACGGGTCCTCCATCTCCATTGGGGCGATTGGTCATTATGGCGACTGACTGCCCGTCTCCTTCTGGTGGCTCAAATTTCTCAACCCCTTCCTGCTTCTTATGGGCCTATGAGAACGAAAGTATACTGTCCTGTGATGATCTTCAGCTTCGCTGGGAGGAGTAGAGTACTTCAGGTTTGGATCTGGTAGTCTCATCTTCATCCAGGGAAAGTGGATCTTCTGTGTAACCCCTCAGGCCTGTACTCCGGGAAAATCCATATTTTTGCTATTCTTTGTAATTAATTGACCATCTATTCTTGCAGCCCTCTGTATTAGATCCCGGACTCTATGAGGTAGCAACTTCACTGCTATGTTTGCATTAAGCAATGTCACATTTACTTTGTTATTTTAAGCACGGTGAGATTAAGTGATTTGCCCAGAATCCCAGGATGTTGAGCCGAGACTCGCTTCTGGTTCTCAGTTCCAAAGTCAGCCCATCCTCTCCCGCCACACCTCACACTCTTCACCTATCAAGTCCAACAAAGCTCACACCGTACAACCACCCCTTCCGCCATACTCCCTGAAAGTCGCGCAAGCAGTTGATACAAATTGTAACACTTCAATGTCTTTGTCACTGATGTGAAGCCGTGCTCTAGGCCTTGTGAGGGACCGGCTCAGCGCTACATAAACAGTACAATTCAGTACAATTGTTTTCCAAAGCCCAATCTACATTTTATGAATTCTCACATTGAGTCCCAAACCCTAACTGCTTTTATGCTTTAATTTATCTTATCGGTAGGCCAATTATATTGAATGTGCATTGCATTTTAGTAGCAATCTGCAGCTCATGCTCATCAAGGGATTCTCGGGTCCAGCCTATGTTTCATGCACTCCTGTATTTTAATTTGGAGCTTAGACTTCCATGTATTATACTCACAAATTGCACTGATGAATTGAAACACAAATGATCAAAGACTGAAATCTGAGTGTTTAAATGAAAGAGGAAAATATATTTGGTCATCGTCGTAGAAAGAATGCTCAGCTTTTTGCTTACGAAATATCTATTCTTACCCAGAGCAGACTTTAGCCTACATACTGTACTTCTTCCGAGGAGAGAATGCCTGGAAGGGACTGAGCATTTCTTTAAAAATATCCTCTCCATCATCCTACTGTCAGGAATGTTAAGAGGGGCCAAGCATCAACATGGGGGTACCTTGCCCAGCTGGGGCCCCCATAGCTGTGGCCCCCATGGCTGTGGCCCTGTGAAAACCCTACCTTTGAGATCTGAATTTCCCATTGATCTGCAACCTCAAGACCTGTTCTTGTGTTAGTCAGAACAGTACCCCAATCTCAGAAGCTCCCCCTCTCCCTGGCTTGTTGGGACATCTATGATCCTAAACCAGACGAGCGGCGTAAACAAATGAGGCAGGTTCCTATGATCTGGTAGATGGTCCATACCCCACCAAGTATATGAGACATTGTAGATGACAGTGTGCCTCATGAGAGTTGAGAATGGAATGAACTTCATATTCAGACACCTCACTGTCAGTGACTGGGGCAGGAGGTGGAATAGAACAGAGTGGCAAGAAGGGAGCGGGTTCTAACTAGTAAACATGGAACACTGGGTGTATGTACCAATGCATGAGTAGTAAGAGTTGTACTGTTACTGGACTGATAACCTGTGAAATTGAGAAGGGAGCAGCAAAGCTAGGCTTGACCTTCACAGGGTATCCTCGAAGATGTAGCTGATGGGTGGAGATCCATACAGAATGTCCCACTTTAGAAGGTCACTGATGTCGATCAACATAATGCTTGTAAGTTCTTTGGCTGCATTCGGGTGTTGTTGAATGTTTAGGTGTTGTATAATGTTCTTTTGTACCTAATACATTGATGAAAACAGACCTTTTCTGGAGGGAACTGGGCTCCAGGATTCCTGAATGGGTAACATGCAAGGGTAAAATCCATAAAGACAATACAATGGTTATGATTTCAAGGAACTATTTAGTGAGTTGTTCTACATTAATCCAGCAAAGGGAATTCACCTGCTCCACTCCTCCTGGTACTGGGTCACACTGTATCCAAGATACTGTTCTGTGGCCTGGTTCACTCTTTCCTCAGAGGGAGGATGAGAGCTGCTGAATTTATGTGACTTTAATTGTAAGAGGTTTATTGAAGCAGACCTGAATTTAGAAGTAAATTGTGTCCCTTGGTCTGACATGATATCCGTTCAGACAAACTATCTCCTGTATGAAGATTTTAGCCAAACTTGTGCTGCAGCAAGAGATGCAATAGGTATGAAATGCCCCATCTTAGTGAGTGAGTCAGTTACCAACCAAAAAGCTGTAAATGTGTTGAGGCTGGTACGTCCACAAAGAAATCCGCAGATATGGCTGACCACGGCAGAGAGGGCAGAGAACGTAAAGGGCGTACAGGTTGTTCGTAAACATTTTCCAAATGTAAACAAACAATGTACTTGTGGATAGATTTTAGCATTTTTGGCCACCAGAATGAACATGCAATGAATTTTTCAGTGCATCTATTCTCAGGGTGGGTGGTTAAATGTGCATTGTGACAGAGCGGCGGAGTCTGATCTTACAGTTCCTTTATCAGTACAAAAAGTATTTTTTCTCTTTGGAGGATGCATTGTTCACCGAGTCCTTGTCTCTGTGAACAGTGCAGTCTTCCAGGAAGACTGTGGGTGTGATAGGTCTAGTGTGCAGCACAGAAAGGACTTCAGGTGGAGATGATTCCTCAATGATTTTGCCATTCCTTGCTAAACTGTCTGCTTTACTGTGTATACTTCCATACAATTAATGTGAAAGTGGAAATAAGAAAAGAACAGCATCTATTGTGCATCTCTGTGATTTTTCCATGCCATTGACTTGAGAAAACCAAGGTTTTTATTATCTGTCTAAACTTCCACTTCATGGTTGGCTCCTTTGAAATTGTGTTTTTAATCTCCAAATGTACCTTTGATGGACAATAACTCTTTATTGTGTATACAGTATAAATGTGTTCATTCTCTGATAAGATTAAAGAAAAATAGGCCTCTGACTGCAAGGCCCCTATCTGCTGGTCTCTTTGAGACAGGATAGGTCCAAAGGTTTTTTGAGGGGGCATCATTTTATATAAAAAAAAGATAACCCCATGCATCCCTGATCCCTACGATCCTCCACACATATTTAATGACCACATTTACTTAGAATCCAGTTCTTGAGAAATAGAATAGGGGAACAGAAAGGGAGAAACACTGGAGTGCCAGCTGCATGGAGCTCGCTTTCACCACCTGTAAACAAAAGGCATACAGATTAAAAGTTTGAAAACACACTAGAAAATGAGCAAGTCAAAACCATAAGTCATTGGCTGTTCCTTTCACCACCTGAGGGTAAAGAGACAGTTTTTCCAACAGGATGAATCTGGAGATTCTAAGATTAAAGGACCTGAATGAGGAACAGAGAGAAGTAGGTCGCAACAGCACAATGACTCCTGCATTGCAAAGCTACACACAAGAACACAAGAACATAACAAAGGTGTACACGGGAGATCAATTGACCAACCTATGCACCATTACACCAAGCAAAGACTGATTTAGAATGCAGCCCTTAAATACTGTTCCGCCTAGCATGACCTGGAACAGTAACCTTGTTGTCGTCTTGATTTGGTCTGACCAATATACCGTACACTGGAATCCCTTCCAGCTTGACCCCTTCCAACTCGACCCTTGACCCTCGGGTAGGTCGCTCCCCCGCCGCTGCAGCTCCACCTGCCCAGACCCCTGCCACCTGTGTGTAGGTCTTGACTCCACTCTGCACCTTGCATCCGTTCTGCCGCTCTCTCTCTTATTGCCTTCTTTCTCCTACTACCGTGTACTCTCTTCTTGTATCTCACTGCCTTTCCTTCTCCTGTTGCCGTTTTCTCTCTTGTTGCCAATATCTATCTTGTTGCCTTAATCTCTCTTTGCCTTTTCTATATTGCTGACTTTTCTATCTTGTTGCCTTAATCTCTCTTTGCCTTCTCTATATTCTTGCCTTTTTTCGCCTGTTGCTGTCTTCCCCCTAGTTGCCTGTTTTGCGCTCTCCCGCCTTCCCACCTTCCCATTCTCCCGCTCTCCCGCCTCCCACTTTCCTGCCGCTGCCCCCGTGCGGCCCCGCCCCCCCTGCTTCCATTCGTTGTCCCCCCTCCCGCCTCCCAGCTGACCCCTCCTCCCCTCCTTCCCTTTTATGGCGGCCGCTGGCGCGCCAAAGGCAAGCCCGTCTGCGCCTGTCCGCGCCTGGACCGCGCCCCGCGCCAGAACCCTGGCCCCCACCGCACTCAAAATACCCATCTTAGATACGACGCCGCCTCCCTCAATGCCCTCAACCCCGGACGCACAGCCTCCTGCTACCAAGCCAGCCCCAAACGTACTTATGGACCCTTCGCCTGTCAAGCCTGCAAGTATACCTTCCACCGCGCCTGCATTCCTTCCACCGGCCCATGCTCCAACAACCACCTCAAGTGCATCCTCCTCAACACACGCTCCGTCCACAAGCACGCCATCGAACTATGGGACCTCCTGGACACAACAGCACCTGACGTCGCCTTCATCACAGAGACCTGGATGAACGCCTCTTCGGCTCCCGACATCGCCTTAGCCATCCCAGACGGCTACAAGATCGCCAGGAAAGACCGCGCAAACCTAATCGGGGGAGGAATCGCCATCATCTACAAGAGCTCCATCAACGTCACGACCTCCACCGAAGACACCCTCCTCGCCGCCGAACACATGCACTTCCAGATTCACACCGACCCCAGAACCACCCTCAGCGGCTCTCTCGTCTACAGGCCCCCCGGCCCTCACGCCCCATTCAGCGAATCCATCACTGACTTCATCACCCCGCACGCCCTAGCTTCGCCTGACTACATCCTCCTCAGGGACCTGAACTTCCACCTGGAGAAGAACAACGACACCAACACCGCCACCCTGCTCGCCAACCTCGCCAACCTTGGACTCAAGCAACTGGTGAACACCCCCACCCACACTGCCGGCCACACGCTCGACCCCATCTTCTCCACCAGCAACCACGTATCCTTCAGCCACGCCTCTGAGATACACTGGACCGACCACAGATGTGTCCACTTCACCTTCAAACGCGGGACCCACCACCTTCGCACACAACCAATCACCCGCAGACCCTGGAACAAAATCTCCACAGAACAGCTACCCTCCACTCTAAACCATAACCAACCAGCCATCACCACCGACGCCAACAACGCAGCCCTCAGCCTCACACAGTGGATCACCAACTGCGCCGACAACCTCGCCCCTTTCAGAAGCCACCCAATAGAGACCAACATCAGGAAACCTCCTTGGTTCACAGACGCCCTGAAAGAATCCAAGAAAACCTGCCGTTCCCTCGAAAAAACCTGGCGCAAAGAACACACTGCAGAAAACATGTCAGCCCTCAAGACCGCCACCCGTGAACACCACCAGCTGATCCGCTCCACCAAAAGAACATCTTTCAAAGAGAGACTGGACAACAACACTCACAACAGCAAAGAACTCTTCAACATCGTCAAAGAGCTCTCCAATCCCAACGTCAGCTCCAACACCATCACGCCCTCACAAGAACTCTGCAACTCCCTCGCTACTTTCTTCCATTGAAAGATCACCGACCTACACGACAGCTTTGGACCCCAGATCCCGCCGACCACCACTGAACCAACAGCCCCAGCCATTACCCTCAACGCCTGGACCCCCATCAGCTCCGAAGAGACTAGAATCACCATGAACACCATCGACTCCGGCTCCCCTTCGGACCCGTGCCCCCATCATATCTTCAACAAAGCCGACGCCATCAACGCCCCCTACCTCCAGAGCATCATCAACAGCTCGTTCGCTTCTGCCACCTTCCCCGAGAGCTGGAAACATGCGGAAATCAACGCCCTCCTGAAAAAACCTACGGCGGACCCCAACGACCTGAAGAACTTCCCCCCCATCTCGCTCCTCCCCTTCCCGGCCAAGGTCACTGAGAAGGCCGTCAACAAGCAACTGACCAACTTCCTCGAAGACAACAACCTGCTCGACCCCTCCCAATCTGGTTTTCGGGCCAACCACAGCACGGAAACCGCCCTCATCCTCCTAGACCTCTCGGATGCCTTCGCCACCATGTGCCACCGCACCCTAATAACCCGCCTCCGCTCCACTGGTATCCAAGGACAGGCCCTGGACTGGATCATCTCGTTCCTCTCTGACCGAACCCAAAGAGTCTTCCTCCCGCCCTTCTGCTCAGAACCCACCGAGATCATCTGCGGCGTTCCACAAGGCTCCTCGTTCAGCCCTACCCTCTTCAATATCTGCATGAGCCCCCTCGCCAACATTGCTCGCAAACACAACATCAACATCATCTCCTACGCCGACGACACCCAGCTGATACTCTCCCTCACCAAAGACCCGGCCACCGCCGAAACCAACTTACAGGAAGGAATGAAAGACGTCGCGGAATGGATGAAGCTCAGCCGCCTGAGGCTGAACTCAGACAAGATAGAAGTCCTCATCCTCGGAAACTCCCCGTCCGCCTGGGACGACTCTTGGTGGCCCACGGCCCTGGGCACCACACCAACCCCTTCAGACCACGCATGCAACCTCAGATTCATCCTGGACCCCCTCCTCACCATGACCAAGCAGGTCAACGCCGTCTCGTCATCTTGCTTCCACACCCTTCGCATGCTCCGAAAGAACTTCCGCTGGATCCCCGCCAACACCAGAAAAACAGTTACCCACGCCCTCGTCACAAGCCGCCTGGACTACGGAAACACCCTATACGCAGGAACCACCGCAAAACTACAGAAACGTCTTCAGCGCATACAGAACGCCTCCGCATGCCTCATCCTCGACGTACCACGCCACAGCCACATATCCGCCCACCTGAAACACCTGCACTGGCTCCCCGTCAACCAAAGGATCACCTTCAGGCTCCTTACCCACACACACAAAGCCCTCCACAAAAAGGGCCCTGAATACCTCAACAGTTGCCTCGCTTTCTACACGGCCACCCGCCAACTCCGCTCAACCAGCCTCGCTTTCGCCGCCGTCCCTCGCATCCGCAGAACCACTGCTGGAGGCAAATCCTTCTCCTACCTGGCAGCCAAGACATGGAACTCCCTTCCAGTTCACCTCAGAACTACCCAGGACCACCTCACCTTCAGGAAGCTCCTCAAGACCTGGCTCTTCGAGCAGCAGTAACCCCCCAGCACCTTGAGACCCTCACGGGTGAGTAGCGCGCTCTATAAATGCCTTGATTGATTGATTGAACTTAGAATGGGTAAAATGCCAATACTCGCGTCCACAACTCCCAAACCTCCATTTACCCAACAGCCACAGGCGCCATACCACCCTTTGGTTTTTAAATCTCCCATGGCTCTCCAACCCCCTGAGATCTGCTCTCGAGTAAGTCCTGACACTAGCTCTTTTAGGCAGGTCTGCACTCATCTGACTTTTTGTGCAGTGCCTTACATAGATTCCTTCCCTGGGGCTGACTGGCAGGCCTCCAGCCAATTCATAGTGGTATGTGCATTCTGTGGTGCAGTCAGGGAGGGAACACCACCCCTGGGTCCCTTCCCAAGGTGTGGAGCTCTTCGCCTTCAGACTTTATTGGGAGAGGCCACTGAACCAACTGACCCCACTTGACCAGTGTAGAAGAGGTGGTGTCAGTCATGAAATGAATGCCAATTAAGGTTAACAAGAGATATCAGCTGATAATATTTTGTTTGTCCTTTTACACTCGTACTGCGGCCCTTTTTACTCCTGGTCTTGGGAGTGAGAGGAACTGAAGGTGAACTGTGTTTAAGGGCTTAGTTTTCTTGCGGTAGTTTCCACTCCTGGCTGTTCCTCTTGCCCTTCAGCAGCAAACAGAAGGATGTTGAGGAACTAAGAGCAGGACCTTGGGTTAACCTTCTGAGGTCTGCAAGGGGCAATTCAGCTAACCACTGCATTTTGGTGAATCAGCATCTAAGGATCCATCCTTTTTTGTGTGTCTGTTGTCCTTTGCTTCTGGGTCCTTGCTGTCCAAGTGGCCTCTATGAGGTCTTGGCTTTTGGAAGAGCTGACACACGCCCAGGGAGTGATGCTGCAAATGTAGAACACTAGTGTGGAGCTCCCTAAAGGATCCCAACTCTAACTGCACCAGGTGTCGATGTTTCTATAATAAGTGCGAATAATAGCGGTGAAAGAGAGGATCTCTGTAGCGTGCCTCACCATTAACTCTGACCAAGGGTAGGCTTAGTGAGTGCCGACAAAACGGATAAAATAGGGCCTAAAATTCATTTTAGGTAGTACCTGATGCGTCAATGACCCCAACACACTGTATCAAAAGACTTTTGTTGATCCGGGGAGAGTAAGGCTATGGGTCCACCAAGTTCCCTCACTCAGGAAAGTATGGTATGCAGGCGCCAGAGGCAATGTTGTGTACTCCTGCAGGCATGAAGCTGTTTTCTTCCTTGTGTATAACCATGTGCATTACACTGTGCAGTCTCAAAGCAGTATCTTAGCAAGGGTTCTAGATTTTATATTAATTTTGGGAAGTCAGGCAATATGAAGTGCAGGATTCTGGGGACTTCTGCGATAATTTCCCCTCGCAGATATTATGGTAATATTAGCTTCTCATAAGCCTCTTCAAACAGCGCTTTCAATTGTGATGTCACCAGGGAGGTGTATTTCTTGAAGAATTCTAACTGGTATCCATTGGGTCCTGGTGTTTAATCAGGGGCCTTTGCAGCCCATTTGATCTCTTCCTCAGTAGTAGGAAGATCAAGCTTTTTCTATCCTCCCTCTACAGTTTCCGCAGTCAGAGAGCCCTAATAATGGGGTTCTGAAATTCATCATGGGGAGATAGGACATATATGTACAACATTCTATAATAGGAAACTAACACCTTTTCAATTTCAAGCAACACCCACAAAATATGCTGCTCTCTGCTGATGACGAGCAAAAACCCAGAAACACGTGTCCAGAGATACACAGCACTTGCTGCACCTACTAAGGGGAAAGACTTTGATTACTTTTGTTAATGTAAAACTAATCTGACTGCATTTACCAAGATGCATTGGGGCTAACTTTTTGCTGGAGTGTGAGGCAGTGTGCTCCCTTTTTTTGCACCTTTGGAATTTCTACCGAGGCTGTACACAATTTGCATGCATCTTCCCATCTAGATGGGCGGTCACGGCTCACGGGGATTCCTGAGGAGCGGGGTGGCGCACAGGGGAGGGAGGGTAACTAATACATTTACTTTTATTAACATAACATTTTAAAAAACATACCTCCTCCACTGCGCGCGTTCCTCTCTCCCGCATCGTTGCTGTAAGCAGGCACAGGCTCCCAGCCTGCCCTGCGGCCAATCCTGAAGCTGCTCAAAGCAGCGTTAGGATTGGCTGGGAGTGCCCTGGCGGTGTTTCTGGGCTGGAGAGAGCCCTGTGCATGTGTCTTTGACCGGTCCAAGACGGCCGGCCAAACACATATACACTCTGAGGGGAGTGCACAGTGCACTTCCCCCTGCTCGTCACCGACAATGCCCCGCCCCTTTCACAAGGAAGGGATAATAAATAGTTCATTATCCCTTCCTTGTGAAAGAATTTGCAGCGGTTGCTGCTGGCGGGGGTGACGCTCCTCCGCCCTTATGGAGGAGCCGCCCCTGTAGATGGGACAATTCACGAGACATAGGGCCTGATTTAGATTTCAGCTGACGGATATTCTGTCTGCCGAAATATAAATCCCATTGTAAATAATGGGATTTATATTTTGGCGGACAGGATATCTGTCATCATTGTGACAGAGTAAACAGTCCGCCAAAATCTAAATCAGGTCCATAATCTTTAATTGCCGGCCAATACAGAAGTTTTCCCGCCTTGATGTCCATTTCAAATATTCTACTTCATTAGTATAACCAGCCATTCAGCGCCGTATTGAGCAACTTTTGTTTGCCAGAGAAGACAATCCCTATCTGTAATTAAAAAGCCTGGCCCTCCCTCCCCAAATGGACAATTTCTTTCCTCCTAGTGGTCAATTAGCTACCAATGTGGCTCATAGCATAGCCCCAGCTAACCAGTTTAAAGGCCTGCCATACCATTGCCACAGAGGAGACAATATTCAACAATTTTATCCCTCAAATACTCCATGAAATCATCATCTTAAAGCCACCAGGTGTTCATTCACAATACCGCTGGTGCACTCTGCCATCGACGATAGATGGTTGACTGAATAAGTGAGTGACCTGAGAGCCCCATGAGAAGTATGACGCAGGAGGTCACCGTGTGACGCTTCATAGCCGGTATACAAACGTAATCTATTTGAGAATGCATGGAACATGCAAAGCAATGGTATGTAAATTGCTTAGTCGTTGCATGGTGGCAACAAGTCCCATTGGGGTGATCCACAGAGAGCAATGAGCAGCATGATGAGTTGCAGGGGCACCACTTGTGTCCAAAAAAAGAGTCCACACCACATTAAAGTCTCCTTCCATTACTGTCATACCTGATGGGGAGTCCCCCAAAAGAGGAGTCAATGCAAGCATCTTAGCCTTGGTAAAAAAAAGGGGGGGGGGGCAGGGTTGTCCTTCAGCGTCCTTCGCATGGCCACAAAGCTCTAGATTGGTAGATTCTACCTTTCACACCTCAGGTTAGACACTTCAGTTAATCATCTAGGGAAACAGTTCATCCTCTGGGGGGGTCAAAATATGCACCTCGACCTCTGTGACGTGGTCATCTACCTGTTCTAGATTCTGTGGGAGAAGTGTCACATCACACCCCACTGCGCTGATTTAGGTCTCCGATGCCTTTCCCGTGTAAGCAATTGCTCATACAATAACTTCTGTGGAGCTTTTATCACAAGGACCTGTGCTTGGAGTGTGCTGACGAAAAGCCTCTGCGGGTCCTGTTTTCCTGCCTGTGGCTCAGGGGGCCTTGATTTTTGTGATTTTGTCCAATTTGAACTGTCTCAACATGGACCTATTTTTTGTCATCTCTGATGCACCAGACAGGTGTAAGTGCATAAATGAAGGTACCCAAGGAGGTTGCAATCCATCCAGCCAGGGAAGAGAGGGGACCAGTAAGCCGGCACCAACCACCATAGACACCAATGGAGCCTACCAGCTGTGGATAGCAGGGCGGGGGGAGTGGCTCACAATGATGTCCATAGGCTTCCGGCTAGATGCGGCCTCTAAATGGCGAGCAGTTCAGCGACTCACACCAAGGTAATTGTGTCCACGGAGGCCCAGGCTTCCAGGCCCCCCTTAAACTTGAAGCCCAGCGGTGAGAGCCTGCTGAAGCACATAACAGGCAGACAGTCCAACACTTCTCAGGCACAGGTCTTGGCCTCACTTAGGGTCCTTCACCATTGTCCGTGCAGTGGTTTCATGTACCAGTGCAGACCATGGGGCCCACAAATGGAAGGCCCATGGCCCTGCCCTCTCACGGCCCCTAGGGAGCCAATCAAGTCAGGTCCCTGATCATCCTTCATCCTACGCATCCTCCCTGGTGACGCCCAACTCAAGGCCACAACAGCCAACAGGCCCAGGACGCCCAGGCCAAATTGAGCAAACCAGGACTCCCTCAGCCTAACCCCGGTGGTCCAGTCACTGCTCCACCTCCTCCTCCATGGCCTTGGATTAGCGTCCCCTTCAAGGGGGCAGCAGCATCCCAGAGTCCACCGCTACCATCAGCAGCTCCATCAGAACCATCCCAGGCAAGAGCATCCCATGCCCACACTCCTGGCCTCCGCAGTTCAGGACCCAGCCACCGCTGCGGACTGCACATCACCGCCTCCACCATACAAGTGATACTGCCCCGGTCCTGAGTCTCCCCTGCCATCAGTGGAAGCAGGAATGCTTCATTGTTAAGGGGCTAAGGAGGGGTGTAACAAATGATTAATCTCCCAGGGATGATTTCAAGGAAACACGTCTGCCATCTTGCAAGCTCTGCCTACGCCCTCCCTCAGGGTTATTTATATTTCATACCATGTTTTATGGTATTCCACTGTTATATTTAAATAGCGGCTATTTTGTACCATTGCCAGTATACATCATTTGTCTATGAAGAGTTAAGATAGTTAAGCATGTATAAGAGTAACCACGTTTTACTATTAAATGTATGTAAACGGACCTGTCTTAAAAAGTGCTGCTGTTGTATAGTCTGTTGTATTTTCCATGAGAGTTTATGACATGTTATAAATAGCGAACTATGACCTCTGCAGTAGGAGGAGCTTGTGAACAGGGAAGGCATGCCTCTGCTTAGTGGTATCCCAACCAGTAAAGATTTACAAAATGTCAGTAAGGCGTGAATATCGCTCTGGGCTTAGGCTGAACTGCACTGTGTGTTGTGTCATCAGTTTCTTCTGCCATCTGTCGAAGACTCACATCTTGCTTATTCCCTCACAGGGTGGCAAGTACGCTCAAGAGAGCGTTTGGATTGCTGATGAAGTATATGGGAGGCCCCCTGGAGACAGACTCGTGCCAGCTCTGCGGAAACGCCTTCTGCCAGGAGTGCGGACTTGTGCTCCATTCTGATGGACTCCCAGATGGCCTGGATGTCGAGAGTACAAGAGCCCGGCGGGGCTCTTCAAGGAAAGTGAGGCAATGCAGTCTCACGTCCAGCAATCGAGGCAGTGGGAAAGGCGTGCCCAAAACCAGTAATCCGTCATCCCAATCGATCCATCATTCAGTATCAATGAGCTCCTCCGATGAATCAATATACGGATCTTCGCTTCGCTCTGCTTACCCGAGGAAAAGGAGCATCCTGGTTGACTGCCGGGACAGGACTTGTCCCAGGAACTGCTGCTGCTTTGGAACCAGTGCATGGAAACGGTCTTGCGGAATGGCCACCTCTCGCCCATCAGATAAGCCAATGAGAGAGCGGCGATCCAGAGGCAGGAAAAGGTACCAAACAGACAGCTTGCAGGTTTCCAGGTGTCCAAGGAGCACCACCAATCAGAAGAGGAACAGTGACACCAGCTACCTGTCCAGCTCAACCTCTTCCTCATACAGGATGATACCATCTCAGCAAAGCTTGCTTACAGATGCATCCAGCCGACGGCTTTTATTGCCGGGTGACACATCAGGACGGCTCTCCAGTAGTTCTGATGATGACTTGATTCAGTCATGCCACAGTGGCCATACAACTACATACTCTGGGAGGTCCACACCACATTCTGGCACATCTTTGTATTCTGATATATCAAGCATGGAAAGTGCACGGCCATTGGAGTCGAAACCTGCGGACCCTATATCCTCACTCTGTAATGATGAGGCATTTTCTCCCTCCGGTGTTTCACAAACCCTTCCTCCATATGCCAGGAAAATATCATTTCCACAGATCGTCGACATTCCAGACAGCGAAGAGGACTCTTCCCGTGTTTCCCATTTCAGTTGCCTGCTCCAAGAAGCTCAGTCAACCAGAATTGCACATCTGCTGAGACAAAGAGTTCTACACCCTCTGTATGGCTTTCCCGAACCTGTAGCAAAGTCACAAAAATGGGCAGAGGAAAAGCAAAAAACGAATGAAAAGAAAATAAGCCAATGCCCTGGGAAATTTGTGCCTAAAATTCAGATTAATGACAACATCTTGACTCCACCAATGAAGGAGGATGGAGAAGGTTTAAGGAGTGACCCCAGCATGGAGACATCATTTCTTAGCGACGCAATAAAGGAAAGGCTGGAGTTGCACCTCAACAACAAGGCCTTACAGAATGTCTGTGATTTGCCAACCACTGTAGAGAAATCTCAGGGAATGTTCATGCCTTTAGCCCCCAAACCTATTAAGCCCACACCATGTAGAAAGCGTGTCAAAACAGTGCTTGCAGCTCTCGTGACCTCGGAGGCCCAGCAACTTCCTGAGGCACACCTCCAGAAGAAGGTCCAGAAGCATCATTCTACACTTCTTGGAAAAATATCAGAATCTGCGCAAGAGGTTCTTCCTTCAGGGTCCCCAAGACCAGACCATGAGAGCTTAAAGGACACTGCTGAGATGAACGAAGGGCCACCCATCAAAATCACAACTCAAAAAACTGACAAAATGAATAAGCAGCAAACAGAGACGTGTGTTAGTACAGGAATGGAACAAATGCCTTCACAAGTGAAAGAGTTTGGGCAAATCCATGTTTTCTTGGCAAACTCTCACCTTCCAAAATGTGTTTTCAAGGGCCAAGGAATTAAAAGGCCAAGAGTCGGAAACATGCCATCCTTAAGTCACGACGTCATGCGCAGCCTAGAACAGAACCTGAGCCGCAAACACCATGTGCTTTTTAGTGGGCCTTTCCCCCACCCCACAAATTCACAGCCTTCTCTGCCGGTCGAGTCTGGAACATCCTCCATTATGCTGAAGAAGAAAGAAGCAGGTTTTGTAGAGTCCAAAACAGGACATAGCAGGGAATTATGTGGCCAGAAAAAGCTGCTGCTTGCCAAAGGGACACTGCCAGTCAAGCAAAAGCAGTCATTCTGTGTTGCATCGCCTCCTCCTCCCAAAATGCAACAAAAGCAAGGAGTGAAAACATCACTGTGGCCAAGAGAGCAGAAAAATGCATCCTCTGTGCCTAAAACCACATCAAGTACATGTTCACTAGGGAGTAAACCCCGTGTAGCAAATGGAGGCGGTAAAAGGAGGAGGCGGAGGAGGAGGAGGAAGTGTCATCCAGCTGTGACTAAAAGGTCTCAGCAGATGTTAATTAAAGGATTGGAACCATGCTTGCCCAAACCTCTCATCACAGTGAGCAAGTGCCTGCTTCCCAGGCCATGCCCTAGTCAAGAGAAGATTAGAAATGTACAGACGGATGGCTTGGAACCATGCTCGCCCAAACCACTCATCACAGGGAGCAAGTGCCTGCTTCCCAGGCCATGCCCTAGTCAAGAGAATATTAGATATGTACAGACGGATGGCTTGGAACCTCCCTCGCCCACACCTCTCAAGCCCACACCATGTAGAAAGCGTGTCAAAATAGTGCTTGCAGCTCTTGTGAGCTCGGAGGCCCAGCAACTTCTTGAGGCACACTTCCAGAAGAAGGTCCAGAAGCATCATTCTACACTTCTTGGAAAAATATCAGAATCTGCACAAGAGGTTCTTCCTTCAGGGTCCCCAAGACCAGACCATGAGAGCTTAAAGGACACTGCTGAGATGAATGAAGGGCCACCCATCAAAATCACAACTAAAAAAACTGACAAAATGAATAATCAGCAAACAGAGACATGTGTTAGTACAGGAATGGAACAAATGCCTTCACAAGTGAAAGAGTTTGGGCAAAACCATGTTTTCTTGGCAAACTCTCATCGTACAAAATGTGTTTTCAAGGGCCAAGGAATTAAAAGGCCAAGAGTCGGAAACATGCCATCCTTAAGTCACGACGTCATGCGCAGCCTAGAACAGAACCTGAGCCGCAAACACCATGTGCTTTTTAGTGGGCCTTCCCCCCACCCCACAAATTCACAGCCTTCTCTGCCGGTCGAGTCTGGAACATCCTCCATTATGCTGAAGAAGAAAGAAGCAGGTTTTGTAGAGTCCAAAACAGGACATAGCAGGGAATTATGTGGCCAACAAAAGCTGCTGCTTGCCAAGGGGACACTGCCAGTCAAGCGAAAGCAGTCATTCTCTGTTGCATCGCCTCCTCCTCCCAAAATGCAACAAAAGCAAGGAGTGAAAACATCACTGTGGCCAAGAGAGCAGAAACATGCATCCTCTGTGCCTAAAACCACATCAAGTACAAGTTCACTAGGGAGTAAACCCCGTGTAGCAAATGGAGGCAGTAAGAGGAGGAGGAGGAGGAGGAGGAGAAGGAAGTGTCATCCAGCTGTGACTAAAAGGTCTCAGCAGATGTTAATTAAAGGATTGGAACCATGCTCGCCCAAACCTCTCATCACAGGGAGCAAGTGCCTGCTTCCCAGGCCATGCCCTAGTCAAGAGAAGATTAGAAATGTACAGATGGATGACTTGGAACCATGCTCGCCCAAACCTCTCATCACAGTGAGCAAGTGCCTGCTTCCCAGGCCATGCCCTAGTCAAGAGAAGATTAGAAATGTACAGACGGATGGCTTGGAACCATGCTCGCCCAAACCTCTCATCACAGGGAGCAAGTGCCTGCTTGCCAGGCCATGCCCTAGTCAAGAGAAGATTAGAAATGTACAGACGGATGGCTTGGAACCATGCTCGCCCAAACATCTCATCACAGGGAGCAAGTGCCTGCTTGCCAGGCCATGCCCTAGTCAAGAGAAGATTAGATATGTACAGACGGATGGCTTGGAACCACGCTCGCCCAAGCCTCTCATCACAGGGAGCAAGTGCCTGCTTCCCAGGCCATGCCCTAGTCAAGAGAAGATTAGATATGTACAGAAGGATGGCTTGGAACCATGCTCGCCCAAACCTCTCATCACAGGGAGCAAGTGCCTGCTTCCTAGGCCATGCCCTAGTCAAGAGAAGATTAGATATGTACAGACGGATGGCTTGGAACCATGCTCGCTCAAACCTCTCATCACATGGAGCAAGTGCCTGCTTGCCAGGCCATGCCCCAGACAAGAGAATATTAGATATGTGCAGACAGATGGCTTGGAACCATGGTTGCCCAAACCTCTCATCACAGGGAACAAGTACCTGCTTCCCAGGCCATGCCCCAGTCAAGAGAATATTAGATATGTACAGACGGATGGCTTGGAACCATGCTCGCCCAAACCTCTCATCACAGGGAGCAAGTACCTGCTTCCCAGGCCATGCCCTAGTCAAGAGAATATTAGATATGTACAGACGGATAACAAAGACACCCATGCCAAGTTGCCCTCTAAGCCTCACATGAGCTATAAACAATACTACTCCAAGACGGCTGCCAAAGAGACACAAATGTTCATGGAGAGTGAATCAGGAACAACCACAAGGATCGTCAATTGTACGTGCAGTCCATTAGTTCAACCTAATGCCATGCAGGATTTGGAACCAGACAACACCAGAAAGACTCTGATACATGAGCAGCGGTTCACAGCGAAACCTGAGATGCCTCGGGGGGCCTTTATGCCTTCAGTCCCACTGGAAAGGCCACCAGCAGAGAGTTCAAAGAAGAAAGAAAATATACACATTAATCTGGTAGATGTCACAATTTTAAATGAGAATTGTAAACACTTATTAGAACTACACATAACGAGGAACATTACGGAGGAAAATCATGAATGCCCAAGCAGCATAAGCAGTAAAACTGTAGACAAACTCATGGCCCATATGCCAAAGGTTAGTGCAACCAGCCAATGTCAAACGCAGCCAACAAACCGCAAATTGCATACATCAGTGATTAGCATACGATCAGACATATATCAGAAGGACGCTAATCAAGAAACTCGTAGCCTACAATATAATGTATTTGTGTCCCACTTTCACAAAAACCCATACATGGTCTTCCAACACAGACATCAACTACTAATGAAGCACACAAAATCAGAGTTTAAAGTTCACACAGAAGGCCTTCTGTCCATGGAGAAGGTCTTATTTCCAAAACAGAGTCATCTTGGTGGTCGACATTTAAAATCGAGAACTACGTTTCTGCCATTTGCAGAGCATAACATTATCGATACTGTTGACTGGAACCTTAGACACAAGCTTCTTAGACATCTGTGGGGGTTAGCGCCCCTACACCATGATGACTACAAAAAGAGTAACACCAAAGATTTGCTTCGTCCACCACCTCCCGCGGAGGTGACTGCCAACACTGAGCTCTCTGAGGTTGAAAGTGATTTTCTCATGCTCACACAGAGGGCCCTTCTCGAGCAGCACATCCAGATGAAGACGATGCACTCTGGATGGGGTTTGCCAACTCTTTTGCAAAGTTCTCTCCAAGCAGTCATGGCTTCATCTCCTGAATGTAGTAGCATTGAGGCATGTCCACAGCCTGAAGATGAAATTGTTATGATTGGAGAAGAAGCATTCTTCAGTCCTGAAACAACTAGAAAGTGTGTTGAATCGCATGCCAAACAGCGATTAATGCTTCAGGATTTTGGACTTCCAAATACAGCAGAAGAATCTTTAGCAGAGCTTTTTCCACCCTCAACTTGCAATGAGGCATTGGCATCTCAAAAGGAAGCCACTGTTGATGTTCCACGATTGCCAGCTTCTCCAGCATCGACCAAAGAGTCTGAAGCCAATGACAGTGCTCTTCTTGTAGCCACATCTAAAAAACAGAAGGGTATGCCGTACAAGATACCCAAGGATGCACCTGTCCAAATCAAACCACCGATGTCCAAGAAAAAAAGTGTTCAGAAAAAAAGAGGACTGCCACAAAAAATTGTGGACTTTTTTAAAGCTCTCATTGTTTGCAAACTACCCAGGAGTGAAGAAACAGTCGATTGTTATAGAATCAGCTCTGTCCTTGGTTGTCCATCTTTCTCTGTACAGAGTGGAAAGGGCCATATTGAACTGTTCAACAGCAGTAAAGAGTTAACCATCTATTCCTCTGATCTCAGCAAGATAGCAAGAACCAGTTTCAGAGTGACAGATCTGCACAAGCACAATGACCTGTACTTACAACTAATAAAAAGATTATGTGAAACTGGACACGGAACAATTCACTCCTCGTTAATAGAGTCCTGGACTGTCTTCGGCACAAGTCACAAATTGTCTATTCGCACACCACCTGCAATATCTAAAACATGTCTAAGAAGATTTAGAAAACTGATGTTTTTTGTGGAACAAGATGCTATTGACTGCATAGAGAAGAACCTCCGGCAGAAACATCTCATGTCTAAATGGTGGTTTCCTAGCCCACATACAGATTCCGCATGTAAAATGGCACTTGCAAGGAAACCTGCGCAGCAACTGACACATCGTTGCAGAGTTGCCATTGAGTCCCCTTCAACAAAGATCCTTTCTGGGGACAGTCTACACCAACTAGAGCTCCAGATAGCCAAAAAATGTATAGAAGTGAGGCTAGGGGATATACCTCTTGCGGTGAAAATATCCTTAAAAGCGATGTATTCTGTGCAGAAGGAGCCCCTCCCCAAACAAACAACTGTTTGCAAATCTCCAAAATTTAGAAACAGTGCAGCGATATTTGGAGAACAAAGGATCCTTGAGCCTACTGAGATGAACCTCAAGAAGAAATATCTTGCGAGTCTTTGGGGGCTGCCGTCTCTTTACGTAAACTCCTTGATGGAAAAGTGGCTACCACTTCCACCTAGTGCAGTCCATGTCGGTGGGATTAACACTGTGTCCAGCAAAGAAAAGCTATTCCTGAATGAGGAGATTAGGGAGTTGATAGAGTTGCATGTCAGGAAGAAGAGACTTCACCAGGAATTGGGTCTGCCTTTCAAACTCTGGAAGATTTTCAATTGGTTTACACCTCGGCCTTCAGCACTCTCTGGCCCCAAGAAGACCAAGGTAAACAGGGTTGTCCTGACAAAAAAGCCGTTCTTTATAACCCAGAAGACACACCTTTGCCTGGATTATCACATCAAAAGAGTGCAAATGCAGCAGAGGGATGGGCTTCCTGAGAACATAATCCAGTCTTTAAAACACTTTATGCCCAGTGCACCTGAGATTCCTGAGTCTACCCCTCACTCTCCTATTGAGGAATGTAAAGGACCACTGCGTGACCCTGTGAAAGGGTTGAGTGAGACAAGGGATGCTACTACAAGAGCGTTGGTAGATGCATGGGACCCAAAGCAGCATAGCCAGTCCAGTAAACAAATGAGTTCCCCAAGAGAAACACTTAAAGAAAGCAAAAAAACTGAAATAATTTTTCTTCAACTACATTTGGTGCAGAAGTATATTGAAATCCACCTACAACAGTTCCCTTCTCGTGTCGTAAAGTCTTGGAATTCAGTACAGACTTCTGAGATTGATGAATTAGCAAAGACTGTTCTTTCTAGCCGGATTTCAAACTTGCCAAGACCCACACACCTTACATTTATGGAACAGTTTGCCATAGAGCAAATCAATCAGAATTTGGTACACAAGCATTTGATGTTGATGTCGGCAATAGCTGAGTCTTCAAAGACCTTAGCGCCGCAAGCATGTACTTGGTCCACAACCCATACAAGACCCAAGCGGGCAGTCATGGAGTTTGTTGACATGCAAACATCATTCCTTGCAGGTGAAAAAAGGGATGCCCTAAAATGCCATGTTGACCCAGAGAGGCTGCAGTACGACCCTACACTGCCTTTTGCTAGCCAGAGAACCACAGTTATTTCCCCAATGCCTGCAAAACTCACTGTAACAAAACCAAAGTTTCCCACTGAAGTTAACATCCGCCCAGTTGAATTGACATTCATAGAAAAGGTCACTGAAGAAAAACTGGTGTCAAGCTCAAGAAGCAGTCTTGCCTCCCGGGCATGTGGTCTTTCCATTGATAAGGAACTCAAGCCCCAAAAACTACAGATGAGCAAGCAAGAGTCTCCAAGCAGAGGTCGAGGCCCAATGTTTGTACTCGCCAAAAAGAGAAACACTAATATATTTAAAAAATGGACAAAACAGAGACGTGCTAGAGCCATGGAATCCAAGAAACACAATGTAGGAACCATTCGTCAGTGCAGTGTCCTAGACACACTCGCTATAGGTGCAAAATGGGTAGACCTGAACATGAATTTAGAGAACCCGCCCTCTCTCTGTGGCGTCCTGTCTCCAAGCACCAATCTCTTTCCTACAACAATCCACAATCCCTGTTCTAGAGGTCCACGGTTTAACCTTGATGGACCTTACATTGAGTTCTCAGCAATGGAAACGTCTTTTCTTGGGTGCAAAGTAAGAACTCACCTAGACTGGCATGTCAGGAATAAGAGTTTGCAGCAAGAGTGCAGCCTCCCACAAGTAGTACAGAATTCTCTGCAAATGTTCATTCCACCAACTCAACATTTATTGAGATCGCCATACCACAGAGAGGCCAAGTTGAAAATCCTGCCGCTGATCTGGAAACTGGAATTCATTGATGAAGGAATAAAGGAGCAACTGGAGTTCCACATTCAGAGGTTGATTGTGCAGAAGAGATTTGGACTGTCCAGACACATCCAAGATGAATTGAAGCAGAGCCTTCTTTCCTTTCCCACCTCTGATGCGCAGACTTCGGATGACCAGGAATCTGTGGGATCTTTCTCCACGCGCTCAGAGGCGTCGCTCGCAACAAAAGGAAGTATTGCGGCTGAAGATAAACCACAGCGATTTACTGATGCTTATGCAACAACAGCATCTCAATTCAATAATCAGCTAGAACAGCACCTCCCCAGAAAATGCTTGGAAGTGAAGACAGGAGTGCTCCCCTTTTTGGCTGAGAGGTCTTTGAGAATTACCTCTTCTACCATGAAAACTAGTCTACCAAAACAAATCTTCCAAAGCCCACACGTCAAGCCGAGGGCCACACTTGTGCCTTTTCTAGAGGCTGAGAATGTTCATCAAGTTGATATGAATATCAAACACAAACACTATATGTCGTTCCAAGTCTTGAAGTCTTTGGCATCTCCTTCAAGAAGACACCCTCTGACTTCTAATGAGAAAAGTGACCCGCCATTCCAACCACAGTCTGTCTTCAGACTCTGCTCTAAAAATGTGACCAAAATTCCTCCTCCAGTCAAACATGAGGACTCATTGTCTCCTGAAGAAGATTTGCACCATCCAAACTTACTATTTGGGAGGCCTGCCCTCAGGCTCACACCCCAAAAGGATAACCCAGGTGCAAGATGCAAATATCAACAGCAGATGGCCAAGCATTCAGATTCGTGGCAAGTTGATTTGTCATTGCCCAAACCGCTCGCCCAAATGTCCAGGGTTCAAAAGTATCAATATATGACCTGGAGACACAGAGACAGAAATGTGTCCCCTTCAGCTGCAAAAGCTAATCCTCTCTTAAGAAAGACACAGCACACTACAGCCACTGAAATGGAAGCACATTCCCTTGGTTCTTTGCATCAAAATTCCCCAAAGAGAGACGATGTTTCTGGTGATAATGACTCTCTTCCTGATATTAATGACTTTCAAGATATAGCTAAGGCTATCGAGCTACACCTTCAGCAGAAATTGGTGCAATCGATGCTGCCTCATTTGCAAACCCCTGCTAGCAAGTCAGTTACATTTTCCACATTCACGAAATCTCCAACATCCCTAGAGGAAACACATAAAAAATGTTCAACAGTCTCCGATGCTATTGTAGCTTACTTCAAAATACCACAAAATATTTTAGAACTAATTTCTATTGTTAACTTTCACCTCAGAAAGAGGAATTTTGAAATCCCTTTTAATCCCCCTTGTCCTGTCCATGATTCCCCAAAATTGGAACCTCCTCATATTGATCATGATATCGATGCCGTGCTGGCTTCTGAGGACATCACACAACATGATACCCCAAAACAAAACTTGTTTGTATTAGAACAAATTCATAACATGAATCAAACCCCTATCAATACAGCTAAAGTGAATAAAAAACAGATCATGCATGATCTGGAGAATAAATTCAAACGCCAAATGCTTAGAAAGGCCTTTCCTTGGCCATCGCAAAGGCGCCAAGTTCTCACCTCCCAGTTCCCGTATCATAGTAGCCAAGGCTGTGGTTTGGGTTACTATAGCAGCATGATTGACACGCAAGGATTGGAACGTTCCAACCCTGCCTTGTTCCAATCACTGACCCCAAGGATGGCGCATAAAAAGAAGGTGAATTTTCAAAACAGTTTGGAGGGTCAGGATACACACTGGAGTGTGAGACGGGAGGTGGGGCTGGAAGCTGCCAGGATATCTTCCAGTGAGGGGTCTTCGCTATACACCGCAAGCCAAATGGCTAGTCCTAGGGCACCTTCTTTCTTGGTTCCAATAACCAGGACCAGTGTCTTTAATTGCTCTGATAATATAAAAAGAACTCTTGCTGCACACTTACAGCATAAAATTATTATGAATGCTCTCACACTGCCACTCTGTGTTATTAATTCTAGGAGCATTCACCAGGGGTTGCTTACCCACAGGAAAAGAGAAGCCACTCACCAAATCAGACCTTATGGAGCCAGGCTAGGCCTGGAGACAGGGATTACATATAACTCCCTCGGACTAAACAGACTTGATCTGGTCAACGGAAATGAAAACCTTCTTATGCAGCTTCTAGATACTAATGAGAAAGAATTGAGAGAAGAAAAAAGGGAGATACTGACCATGAGGGACGTCAGCTCTCAGACTCTAGATGCGTGGGACCGACCCCTTGGGACATCAACGCCAATAAATACAGTAAGTGGTTCTGAAAGAAATGTAGAACAAAAACCTTGTAACAGAATAGCTTCATTATTTCAGGCAAGCCATGGTGAAAACAGTCCAGCAATGCCTAAGCAAGCAGGCAAGGATATTCCAAACACCAGCACTGATGCCTCATCCAAAATGGCAGCTCGAAGAGCAAGCAAAAGTGATTGCATTGCTTCTCCAGTACAAAGAAAAGCCACATTTCTACAAAACTTGATGTCAAAACTCAAAAAAAGCATATTCAACTATGGACAAAGGAAAATAAAGCCCAAAAAGGGTGGAGTTGAAGTACACGGACCGTCACGGGAGAGTGGGTTACCTTTAAAAAAAAACACCGCTCAAAACCCCACCAGCAAAGTGAGGGGAAAGGAGAAAGTAACAAAGAGAACCCCTAAAATACCAAAGGCCAACACAAAGACATCTAGCAAGATATGCCCTGTTCATTCCACACCTAAGCCTGGTAAGCCAATCAAGACCATATCATCACCATTTTCAATTGGAGACACAGCTTCAAGCGGCCAGAAGACAAGTGATAGAGAGACTCACAAGGCTGAAGATTTACTGGAACAAAATTTTAGAGTAGATCTGAAAGACACCCAGGATGGGAGAAAGTCACTGAAGGAAAGGAGAAAATCAGACCATGTGGCATCCACACCTATTGCTAAAGAGGACACACACTCTACTAGGCACACATTGTATAAAGAAACCTCAAAGTCTACCCAGGAGTGGGAAGCAAACTGGGAACTAATGTCCGGCAGGACAGCAAGAATAAAACAATCCTCTTCGCCTGAGTGGGATGTGCAGCCTAGCACAGCTAGTACATCGGCTTCGTGTGTGACAGTAGAGTATGGGCTTGATTCCACTAAGACTCACGGGGAGTCAGGAGAAGTGATGAGCCTGGATGTCATTGCGCCAAGAGGAAGGCGACACAGAGGGGTGGAAACCCCCACTATCCAGGGCAATTCATCAACTGACAAAAGCACTAGCTTGATGAGTTACTACCCTGTGACTGGAAAGAGACATGCTGATAGGGGGCCAGGATATTCCTCCTTGTCCACAAAATCTTCAAGCAGCAGGCACAAAATGTTCTGCTGGAACATCAATGCTGAGGATCACATCTGAGATATGGATTCTGAACAACGCAGTCCCAGGAATACAGCTGAAGATTCAACAGCAGGGACCATCCCTAAAAGCAGATGTTTATATTTTGAACACTCTTGTTGATTTGCTAACGCAAGAATTAATAAATGAATAGTTCATATGCCGTCTGTGTTAAACATGCTGCGCTATCTGGGGGGGAGGAGAGGGGTAGTGAGCTTCCTGTTAGTGACACCTGGAAATGAAATTTTAACACCAGGATAATGTTAGCAAAGTTCCATATTTCATACCTTTTAAACCCACCTGGTATTTGCATCTACCCGTTCAGCGTCCTGGACCTTACATAAATACTGCCTTTTTCTATATAAGACCTATGCAATGCGTTAGACACTGAGAAAGAGGCTTTGTCTTTCCTTGTCACCCACAGCATCAATTCCTAAGTAACCTCTTTCTGTCAGACCCCACTTTGTGGAAAACAACTGGGGAAAGAGATTACAGCAAAGGGGAAAAGGGAAAAAGGGAAATAGGTAATGACTCTCTTGTCAGACCCCGCCTACTAGATCACCTATTTTGACAAAAAAGTTATACCTTCACATCTCGTCCACCTTGTCAATTAGACACAGGGAAAGAGGTTATGCTGATCCTATTAAACCCACTAGGTATACTGTTGAAAAAACTCTTCTCTAAAATTTACCTGGTAGAAAAGACATCATGTCCTGTAGAAAAAGAGGTTGTTCACTTCTTTGTCGACTCCACTAATGCCAGTGCATAAATAAAAGGTTCTGCTCTTTCAGGCCATCAAAATGGTAAAAGTGTTTAAATTCCCCAGAAGATTTTCAACCTCCTATCAAATGCATGCTATCAATCACTCAATCAATCAAACATTTGTAAAGCGCGCTACTCACCCGCTAGGGTCTCGAGGCGCAGAAAGGGGGGTTGGAAAGGACTGCTACTGCTCGAATAACCAGGTCTTGAGGCATAATTGTAATAGCAGCCGAGGACACAAGAACTACATTACCCAGAAACACTAAGTAAAAGACAAACAATATTATAGCACAATAACTCCACCCACTCAATTATCTTGACTAAGAGAAACAAGCCCTCTTTAGACATTAGACATTATGATTGTAACATAGGATCTATAATCATCAAAATAGAAAAGGCCAGAAAAAGATTGAAGAAGTCTTTAGCCCAGTTCTTAGATGAGTGGATGGCAGATTTCCAAAAATCTAAGGAAAGTCAGGAATCCAGAGGGTTCCTTTCAGAACATGTCTGGAAAAACTGGTGTCTAGTACCATCCATCGAAATAGCAGATGCACTTGAAAACGTCTTAGGTGGAGGAAGCTGTTGCCAGAGTTGGCACTACAAAAAACAAGCATGGGAGGGATAAAACAAAAAGTGGTGGGATAAGAGCCTGTGTGTCGTTAATACAACCGGACATCCATTCACTAAAGCTAGGGAAATCTCCATTTTTATTACAATACCAGAGGCTCCTATTATGCTTGTTCAAAGCTTAGGCACAACAGTACTAGTCATATCAACAATTGGTTTACAATAATAGGTTTTGAAACGATTCTCATTTGCCTATCCACCAATCTGAGTATGTGCATAAGTCCAACACAAGCACAAAAAGCCTTTGAAACCATGACTGCTCTAGTGAAATGAGCTCCAAAATTGTTAATGCCAATACCCACTAGGTTCATAACACATTTGACCCAACAAGCTCAATTAGTGGAAGACACAGGTTTAAGAGGTTTTGGTAAAATAGCAGAAGTTGCACAGAGGAGGACATTCGCAGATCTGCTGTTGCCATCATGTAGGCTTTTAGACAATTTCCTACACATAATTGTGGTTGTGATGGAAAATATGGATCATGAACAGAAGATCAATTTGATTTTGTCCTTCTAGAAATCCGAAAACGTACCCCAGAAGAGGTTTACTGTAGAGAAGAAATGTCTGAATCTCTGACATCTGATATATATTCCAGCAATACCAAGCAGAACAAAACTGTCAATTTTGCAGGCAAATTTGTTTTAAAAAAAAGTTTGTCATTACCCTGCACAGACAGAAACAATTGCAAAACTAAATTAACATCCCACATATGGTTACACTTTGGAAAAGGAGAATTACAAAATGTTACTCCCTTTAACAAACAACATATTAAATGATGGTCACCAACTGGTCTTCCATTTACTCGGACATGTTCCACTGAATATAGCTGATCTATATGTGTTAATCATTCTATAAGCCTTCCCTTGAGAGGCCAAGGAGGCTAGGAAATTAACAATTGAAGTCACATCACCTGAAACGGGATCTGAATCCCTCTCCATACACCAGCTTGTCCACAAAAGCCAGGCTTAACTTGTACTGTGTAGTTGTTGCTGGTGCCCAAGCCTGTTTAATGTATTGAGCAGCCTACAGCGAAGTGCCTAGGGTTCTCCAGGCTGACCCAAAATCCTCAACCAGTTTCAGGGAGTTGTTGAGAATCATTTTGTGACAAAAACCTACAGGATTCAGAAGAAGATTGAGAAAAGATGGAAGAAGAATTGGGTAATTTATGGACAAATCTAGGACTGTGGGGCACCAAGGCTGTGCTTGCTAAAGAGGAGTTATCAACACTAGAGGGGTTTGTTGAAGATGCACCTGTGCCAAGCCTCGAGCAATCATAATAAATGGAGGAAAAACATAGTATAAGTGATTGGGCCATACCTGAATGAAAACATCTGTTGCTAATGCCTGATGGTCTGGTTTCTAACTGTAAAAAGAGGAAGCTGTGGGTTTAGCTGGGATGCAAAGAGATATATCAGCACTGGACCAAACTTTGAAAAAATCTTGTGGAATAAAGAACAATGAAGATGCCAATTGCTGGAATCCTGACAATTTCTGGATTACCAATCAGCAAAAGTGTTAAGGTTCCCACAAAGGTATTCCACTTGAAGTGAAAGTTTCTGCTTGAGACAGAACTCTCAAAAACTCTTGGCTAATTCCACTAAGGGTTTGAACATTGTCCTTCCAGGCAACGTACCGTACTGATGAAAGATTGCCCATTTATAATAGACTCAAACAACCTATTCTATTCTTGGCAGAGGTTTGAATTGTGAAAGAACCTGCAAGTAATTTCAAACAGTTTATGTGCTATAAAGATGCCCACATCTTGCACCCCAACCAGATCGCCCTGGCATTAAGTTCTAAAATAAGATCTGGATTGGTAGAAAATATTGACCTTTCCAATCCTTTAGGTGATCTAGCCACTATTCCAGCTCTTCTCAAGATTCCAGATCTAAAAGAATTAATTCTGAGTAAAAAAGACTTTGGCAAAGCAGACCTGCCAGAATATTACAAACAAGGCCCTTAGAGCACAAACTACTCCCAGCTGTAAAGCAAAAGCTCCAGCCATGAGAGAGCTTAAAGAGACATTGAATGGAGGAAGAGGTTATGGTTTTGCACCCCTCCCAATCTAGTACGGGGACCTGAAGGATGAACTGGACAGTAAGAGCACAGTGTGCTGAACATTTTGGTGGTGGTCCCATCACCCTAAGACTACCACAGGCTGAGTTATGGGTAAAAATGTGTTGTAAAAGGAATGCCCCGCAAAGCATTATGGGGGAGTTTCTCAAGTGAATATTGTAGTATCAGCTATCCTGCTGAGCTGTAGAGAGCCGCGTTGGGGGTTTCCCTTGTGTTTTTTCTATTTAAAAGGCACCAGTTTGTATATTTTTCAACTGCTAAATTTGGGAATACTTTAGGAATAGGGCTGAAAATGTAACCAGTGCTCAAATAAAGAGCTCCAATCTTCTGGTCTAAATTCACGCTATATAACACTGCAAAAAAATAAATAAAAAAGAATCCCTCTCCAGCTTGCAACATTTGTCGGGCACAGACACTGCAAAGAAACAGCGAGATCCTAGAGAAAGAAATCACATACTGCCATGAGCACA
This sequence comes from Pleurodeles waltl, assembly GCF_031143425.1. NCBI lineage: Eukaryota > Metazoa > Chordata > Amphibia > Caudata > Salamandridae > Pleurodeles > Pleurodeles waltl. The sequence goes on along the minus strand of NC_090444.1, from coordinate 64,032,663 downwards.
AAGTGGAGAGACAAAAGAAAAATTTGTTGCACTGAGACTAATGTATGTGGTCGATCGTGCAATAATCCATGTAACAGGGTCAGTCTCCAAAGCTGTAACAAAACATTTCAAGGCGAGACAAAACTAAAGCATTTACCTAACAAACCAAAGAAATTTTGAAAGGCAGGCCAAGGAAGGAATGAAAGTGATGGGTGTGTGATGGGCGTGGTGAAAGCCGACAGAAGTAGATTACAGCAGGTCGAAACAGCGCATGCATGCTACCTAGGCGTGACCTAAAAAATGCAGTTGCTCCTCCTAGGGGGTGTTTTTAAAAAAAGGATACTGAAAAGGAGTGTTGAAGAGAAAAATAAGGCATGTGTCTCAGATAGAGGGAAAATAAGACCCATCATCAGGGAAGAGAGCTGCAGCCAAGTGAAGAAATGGTAGCTGTGTCAAGAAATTGCAGAGTGGCCGTCTTCAGAAAGCAAAAAGGCATGTGACTGAAGAGATGCCCTTGTAATGCAGCTGTCTAGGATGTGAGCGCTCAAGCCAGAGAACAACAAAGAAAAAAATGGGAAGTGGAAGCCGCACCACCAATAACAAGCAGTCAAAGTCCCAAAGAAGTAGAGTGCGCCTCTGAAGAGATATTTCTGCTAGGACCATTTTGAAGGCCCAAAAGCACATACAGGACAGTGCACAACAGTGAAGGGATTCAAACGAAAGCTGATGTTAGGTTAAAAAGAATAACCTTATACCACCACTCACAGACAATAATATGGCCATCATTATGACCGGTCAGGGTTAATATGGTGGTAGTACTGCCAACAGGCTGGCGGTACATACCGCCATATTGTGAGATTGGCAGGTTGGCTGTAGCCAATCGGCCACTTCTCCACTCTTATCGCAATGGCGGTATGAGCCGCGGGGCCGGAGATGTCTTAAGTAGACTTAAGGGGAATTGCTTCCAGTTATCTGGTAGCATGATCCACTCCTACAGGTATGTACTGATTCCCTGAGCCTGTGGGTGGCTCACGTGGACCCATAATGTCCACACCAACCCTTTCAAAGGGAACCCCCACCACAGGAATTGGAATGAGGTGGGGATTTGTGTGGCCACCTGCCTTGCCACTGGCTTGGCAGGTGACACAGGATTACAAAACTCCTTCACCTTCTTGGACATATTGGGCCAATAGAAGTAGTTGACAGCCCTACTCCATGTTTTTGTTTGTCCCAGGTGCCCAGCTAGGGGGGTGTCATGGGCCAAAGTTTGGATAAACTCCCTAAACTGCTGAGGCAATACCACTCTCCTGGTTGCACCAGGTTTGGGGTCTCCGGCCTCAGTGTAAAGGAGTTCATCTTCCCAATAGACCCTGTGGGAGCCACTGATATCTCCCTTCTCCTGCGCAGTAGCTTGCTGCCTCAGGCCTTCAAGAGTGAGACAGGTCTTTTGTGCCTGGCACAGCTGTTCCCTCGAGGGTCCCTCTGGGCCCAAGAGCTCTACCTGGTAACAATCCAGCTCCATGGACTCAGTTCCCTCAGCGGATAAGACATCTTCCTGAGAAGAGAGGTCTTGTTTCTTGTGCTGCTCAGAAGGTGGTCCCCCAGTCTTCTTGCCTTTTCTCTTAGAAGGTTGGGACATCATTTAAGGCTCCATCACTTCTTTTTCACCTATGCTCCGCTCTGTGCTCTTATTTTGAAACATACAAGTTCAGGGATACCCAGCATGGATGCATGGGGTTTGAGTCCTACCTGAGCCCATGCTGAGGACTCCAGATCATTCCATAGCAAGCATTCTGCTGAGACTGCAGAAGAGACCACTACCTGTTTCAGGCCAGTAACCCCTCCCCATTCTAAGGTCACCATAGCCACAGGATGGACCTTAGTTACTTTGTGAACATGAGTAACTGGATATGTTTGTTCAGCCAAATACTGTCCTATGGAAGCCAGTTTCGATGTCACCATGGTGACACTGGCATCTGAATCCCTCAGGGTTTCTACCTTTGTGCCATTAATTAAAAGGTGCTGTCTGTTTGTTTGCATATTAGGGGGCCAGACAGAAAGTGTGGCGACATCTACCCCACCCTCAGAGACTAAAGTAGCTTCAGTGTAAACCTTGATTTGCTCTGGGTACGCTGTTGATTCCACCTGGAGACTGACCAGAACAGTACTAATTGGAGCAGTGCTAGTGAGATTCTTTTTGGGACACGCCAAGTCTCTAGTTTGGTGTCCATGCCGTTTACAGTTTTGACACCAAGCCATTTTGGGATCAAGGCTTTTATCCTTGTACCCATTAGAGGACGGTAAAGAGGCTCGGAGCTCACCCTCCTGTGCAGGGTTTTGGAGCCCTTGTGAAGACTCTTTGCTTTTTGACCTTAGGTGTCTCACCACCCTTTCCCTGGGGAGACTCTGTAACCCCTTTCTTTTGGACACCCCAAGTGGAAGTCTTGCTCACCCTAATCTTGACCCAATAGTCTGCCTTCTTTCCCAATTCTTGGGGAGAAATTGAACCTAGGTCTACCAGATATTGATGCAGCTTGTCATTGAAGCAGTTGTTCTTTCATAAACAAATTATAAAGCCCATCATAGTCATGCACTCCACTGCCAGTAATCGAACTATCTAGCGTTTTTCACTGAGTAGTTTACAAAATCAACCTATGACTGGCTTGAGGTTTTTTGAGCCCCCCTGAACCTAATTCTATACTCCTCAGTGGTGAATCCAAAGCCCTCACCCAGGGTAGCCTTCATGTGGTCATAGGATTCAGCATCTGCACCAGTGAGCATGAGGAGTCTATCCCTACACTTACCAGTAAACAGTTCCCAAAGGAGAGCACCCCAGTCAGATTTGTTTAGTTTTCTGGTTGTGCTAGCTCTCTCAAAAGATGTGAACCATTTGGTGATATCAACACCTTCATATTTAGAGACAATCTCTTTAGGGATTTGTAGGACATCAGGACTGCTCTCTGACCCTATTTAGATTGCTGCCACCATGGATGGGTGCTAAGCCCATTTCTGCTCTCTCCCTCTCTATAGCTAGGAACTGTTGCTCCAAAGCTAATCTTTTGGCCATCCTTGCTGAAGGATGTCCTCTTCATTGAGGCTGCCCTCAATGTTCCCAGAGGAGCTGGGCTTCCCTGTGGAAGATCCAGGTCCTGTGAGCACTATCCTTGGAGATAAGAGTCTTGGGGCTCTGATCTCCCTAGTTAGGTGAGGAGGGGGGAGTTCATCCTCCTCATCTCCAACATCTTCCCTATCTAAGTGGAGGTCTTCCTCCTCAGCAGGGTGGTCCTTGGTGTACTCTGCCAAGAGCTCCTGGAGCTTGACCTTGGTAGGGTTGGAACCTGTTCTAATATTTTTCAGCTTACAGAGGGACTTTAACTTTCCCCTCCCTAGATGGAGGTAAGGGGTGAGGTTGAGTTCCACAACCATTTCCTCTGAGCTGCTCATTATGTTACTTAAGTTGGGGATTATTTGTAGAAACTAAAAACGAATTCTAGTTACTAACCATTAACTTAAATTAATGTTTAAATCTAAAATGAAATGCTAAAAGGGACTTAACTGAGGCCCTAGCAGGACTAAAACATTTTTAGAAAAATTTGTAAAATTTAAAAAGTGAGTTACTAAAGGCAATTTTGGAATTTAGTCGTGTGATCAGGTATTGGCTGAGTAGTCCAGCAAATACAAAGTTGTAGACACCATCACTGATTCACAAATGTAGGAAGCTACCTCAATATATACTATCTCAAAATGTGATATAGTGTGCACAGAGTCCAGGGGTTCCCCAGAGGCTTAAAAGAGGCTAAAGTAGATAATACTAATGCTCTTTTTTGGTAGTGTGGTTGGGCAGTTAGGCTTATCAGAGGGTAGTGCAAAGCATTTGAGATAACTTCAGACGAACAGCTGCCGGATTACCTCGATGAGAGACAATCAGCAATTAATTTTTTTTTTTAAAGTGCCAGTGCCCAAAGTTTCCTTCAAGGAAGCTGCTGCCCAGTCCCACCACTGGTGTGGCCCACTTTCACTACTTGAGCAACACACACCTTGGTACATGACAGTGATATACTGATTATATAACAATTTTTGAGGTGATGCATCCTGTACATCTGAGATTCCTAAGTGCTATAAATAACAAAAATTACTATTACCCAATCTATGGTTCTAGATTAATTGATCTCAGAAGGATAAAAGCCTGACTATAGTATTGCCTGCAAGGATTCGCACTCAGAACCTTCGGTAAGCACACGGACAAGGCAAGTGGTAACATGCTGGTCAATCAGAACTGCAATTGACACACTTCTAGGCACATAAATACCACTTTGCGAGAGGCATAGGAGATAAACAAGTACAGTGCATCTTGATAATACACACTGAGACTAGCTGCACTGCTGCCCACGCTATACGTCACCTGTGTGCAAGGGAAGCTGCCACTGCTGTGGCTTGTGCTAAACGTTTTGGAGCATATTTACGGATTTGTGGCGCAGAGCAACACAGCAAATTACCTTGCATCACTGCCCTGCATCACAGGGAAAGTGCAGGAATGGCATATGGTGCATTCCTGTCCTTCCCCCTGCGCTGGTGCCGTTTCTGCAGCCTATCACCAACGCAGGCACCCTTGTACCACAGTGCTAAAGTGCTTGTGTTGCATACAGGAAAGGGACCCGTTCTGCTCAAAAGCAATCTTGGGAGGCTTTTTACTCTTTCTATGCATGCTGCAGAGTGCAGCACTCATAGAAAGAGGAAAAAACAAGAAGAGTGATATTTCTCCTCGTTGTGCCTCCTGTGGAAAGACGTGTGGTTTTGGTGCATTCCCAAGTTTACAAGCTTTTGGAAATCTGGGGATGAGCCAAAATCCATGGGTGCTGCGTGGGAGCACCCACCTCCGTGCCCATGGAACGCCCCTCTAGCACAGAGTAAGGCAAGGCAGTGATATGTGGTGCAAGGGCCTCATAAATATGGGCCCTTGTTTGCTGGATGAAACTTGTGTTGTCCGGGCTGAACCTCAGTGTGAGAGAGAAGCTTGGATTTCTGCAGCCCATGGCTTTCATCTTGATGAGAACGTTGAGGCCTTGCTGTACTTGTCCTCCGGGTCACTATAGGAAGCTGGCTCTCTATATGATGTACTGAAAAGAAGTACGCTATCTAGAGAGTCCAGTCGATCCCCAGATGGTTTGCAGAGGCAAAAGCAGATAGGGCTAATGCTGTATTTTGTGATAGTGTGGACAACCAATTAGGCTTCTCAGAGGGTAGTGCTAAGCAGGTGTTGTACTCACAGAGGCAATAAGTGAGACACTCACTCAAAGTATAAGTTCAAGACTATTTTTCTAAATTTTTAAAAGTCCTGCTAGGGCCTTGTGTTAGTCCCTGTTTAGCATTTCCTTTTAGAATTTAAAAGTTTTGTGAAAGTTTAAATTAGAACCTAGAACTAGTTTTAGATTCTTAAAAAGTATTCCAACATAATGTCTAGTGCAGAGATGAATGTGGAGGAACTCGACCTCACACCTTACCTCCATCTTAAGATGAGGGAGCTAAGGTCACTCTGCAAAATAAAGAAAATAGCAATGGGCCCCAGACCTTCCAAACTACAGCTCCAGGAGCTTTTGGCAGAGTTTGAAAAGGCCAATCCCTCTGAGGATGGCAACACAGAGGATGAAGATAGTGACTTGGAGGAAATTCCCACCTACCAGTCCTAACTAGGGAGAACAGGGCCCCTCCAGCCCTGTCTCCAAATATAGTAGTCAGAGATGCTGCTTCCCTCACAGGAGGAACCAACATCTCTGAAATCACTGAGGATAACTCCAGTGAAGAGGACATCCAGTTAGCCAGGATGGCCAAAAGATTGGCTTTGGAAAGACAGATCCTAGCCATAGAAAGGGAAAGACAAGAGATGGGCCTAGGACCCATCAATGGTGGCAGCAACATAACTAGGGTCAGAGATTCTCCTGACATGTTAAAAATCCCTAAAGGGATTGTGACTAAATATGAAGATGGTGATGACATCACCAAATGGTTCACAGCTTTTGAGAGGGCTTGTGTAACCATAAAAGTAAACAAATCTCACTGGGGTGCTCTCCTTTGGGAAATGTTCACTGGAAAGTGTAGGGATAGACTCCTCACACTCTCTGGAAAAGATGCAGAATCTTATAACCTCATGAAGGGTACCCTGATTGAGGGCTTTGGATTCTCCACTGAGGAGTATAGGATTAGATTCAGGGGGGCTCAAAAATCCTCGAGCCAGACCTGGGTTGATTTTGTAGACTACTCAGTGAAAACACTGGATGGTTGGATTCAAGGCAGTGGTGTAAATGATTATGATGGGCTGTACAATTTATTTGTGAAAGAACACCTGTTAAGTAATTGTTTCAATGATAAACTGCATCAGCATCTGGTAGACCTAGGACCAATTTCTCCCCAAGAATTGGGAAAGAAGGCGGACCATTGGGTCAAGACTAGGGTGACCAAGACTTCCACAGGGGGTGACCAAAAGAAAGGGGTCACAAAGCCTCCCCAGGGGAAAGGTGTTGAGACATCCAAAAACAAAAATAGCAAAGAGTCTTCTACAGGCCCCCAAAAACCTGCACAGGAGGGTGGGCCCAGAGCCTCTTCACAAACCAATTTTGGGTACAAGGGTAAAAACTTTGATCCCAAAAAGGCCTGGTGTCGTAGCTGTAATCAGCCTGGACACCAAACTGGAGACAAGGCCTGTCCCAAGAAAACTACCACTTCTAACTCCACTCCAGCTAACACTGGAATGGCTAGTCTCCAAGTGGGATCAACAGTGTGCCCAGAGCAAATCAGCTGTCACACTGAAGCTACATTAGTCTCTGAGGGTGGAGTGGATTTAGCCACACTGGCTGCCTGGCCTCCTAACATGCAAAAATACAGGCAGCAGCTCTTAATTAATGGGACAAGTGTAGAAGGCCTGAGGGATACAGGTGCCAGTGTCACAATGGTGACAGAGAAACTGGTTTCCCCTGGTCAATACCTGGCTGGACAAACTTATCCAGTCACCAACGCTGACAATCAGACTAAAGTACATCCCATGGCTATGGTAACTTTAGAGTGGGGAGGGGTCAATGGCCTGAAACAGGTGGTGGTCTCCTCAAATATCCCAGTAGACTGTTTGCTTGGAAATGACCTGGAGTCCTCAGCTTGGGATGAGGTAGAACTGAAAACCCAGGCAGCCATGCTGGGTATCCCTGAACTGGTGTGCGTCAAGACAAGGGCACAGTGCAAGGCTCAGGGTGAAAAAGTAGAGCTGGAGTCTGGAAAAAGGGCCCAGCCTACCAAGAGGAAAGGAAAGACAGCTGGGAAACCAACTGCAACACAACAACAAAAAGAGAACCTCTCTTCTCAGGAAGAAGTTCTGCCCTCTGAGGGAACTGAGCCTATGGAGTTGGAACCTTATCAGGTTGAGCTCTTAGGCCCAGGGGGACCCTCAAGGGAGCAGTTGTGTAAGGGGCAATAAACCTGTCCCTCTCTTGAAGGCCTTAGGCAGCAAGCTGCTGAAGAGTCCAATGGCAAGAAAACTAGAACACATAGGGTCTATTGGAAAGGTGGGCTCCTGTACACTGAGGCAAGAGATCCCAAACCTGGTGCCACTAGGAGAGTGGTAGTGCCTCAGGAGTTCAGAGAGTTCATACTGACCTTAGCCCATGATATTCCCCTTGCTGGGCATTTGGGACAAACCAAGACGTGGGAGAGTCTAGTCAACCACTTCTACTGGCCCAACATGTCCCAGAAAGTTAAGGAGTTTTGTGTCTACTGTACCACCTGTCAAGCCAGTGGTAAGACAGGTGGACATCCAAAGGCCCCCCTCATTCCACTTCCAGTGGTGGGGGTCCCCTTTGAAAGAGTGGGTGTGGACATAGTGGGTCCACTTGAACCTCCCACAGCCTCAGGAAGTATGTAGATTCTAGTAGTAGTGGATCATGCTACTAGGTATCCTGAAGCTATTCCCCTTAGGTCGACTACTGCCCCTGCAGTAGCCAAGGCCCTCATTGGTATCTTTACCAGGGTGGGCTTCCCTAAGGAGGTGGTGTCTGACAGAGGTACCAACTTCATGTCAGCATACCTGAAACACATGTGGAATGAGTGTGGAGTGACTTATAAATTCACTACACCCTATCATCTACAAACTAATGGCCTTGTTGAGAGATTCAACAAGACATTAAAGGGCATGATCATGGGGCTCCCAGAAAAACTCAAAAGGAGATGGGATGTCCTCTAGCCATGTCTGCTTTTCGCTTACAGAGAGGTGCCTCAGAAGGGAGTAGGGTTCTCACCCTTTGAACTTCTGTTTGGCCACCCTGTAAGGGGACCATTAGCTCTTGTTAAAGAAGGCTGGGAGAGACCTCTTCATGAGCCCAAACAAGACATAGTGGACTATGTGCTTGGCCTTCGTTCAAGGATGGCAGAGTACATGGAAAAGGCAAGTAAAAACCTTGAGGCCAGCCAACAGCTCCAGAAGTTTTGGTATGACCAAAAGGCTGCAATGGTTGAATTTCAACCAGGGCAGAAAGTCTGGGTTTTGGAACCCGTGGCTCCCAGGGCACTCCAGGACAAATGGAGTAGCCCTTACCCAGTGCTAGAGAAGAAGAGTCAGGTCACCTACCTGGTGGACCTGGGCACTAGCAGGAGCCCCAAGAGGGTGATCCATGTGAACCGCCTTAAGCTCTTCCATGACAGGGCTGATGTAAATCTGTTTATGGTAACAGATGAGGATCAGGAAGCTGAGAGTGAACCTCTCCCTGATCTCCTCTCATCAAACCCTAAAGATGGTTCAGTAGATGGAGTGGTCTATTCAGGCACCCTCTCTTGCCAACAGCAATCTGATTGTAGGAAGGTCCTGCAACAGTTTGCTGAGCTCTTTTCCTTAACCCCTGGTCAGACACACCTGTGTACCCATGATGTGGACACAGGAGACAGCATGCCTGTCAAAAACAAAATTTTCAGACAGTCTGACCAAGTTAAGGAGAGCATCAAGGTGGAAGTCCACAAGATGCTGGAATTGGGAGTCATTGAGCACTCTGACAGCCCCTGGGCTAGCCCCGTGGTCTTAGTCCCAAAACCTCACACCAAAGATGGAAAGAGATAGTTGAGGTTTTGTGTGGACTACAGAGGTCTTAATTCTGTCACCAAGACAGATGCCCATCCCATTCCGAGAGCTGATGAACTGATTGACAAATTAGGTGCTGCCAAATTCTTAAGTACCTTTGACTTAACAGCAGGGTACTGGCAAATCAAAATGGCACCTGAAGCAAAATAAAAGACAGCATTCTCCCCACCTGATGGGCATTATCAGTTTACTGTTATGCCCTTTGGTTTAAAGAATGCCCCTGCCACCTTCCAAAGGTTGGTGAATCAAGTCCTTGCTGGTTTGGAGTCCTTTAGTGCAGCTTATCTTGATGATATTGCTATCTTTAGCTCCAGCTGGCAGGATCACCTGGTCCACCTGAAGAAGGTTTTGAAGGCTCTGCAATCAGCAGGCCTCTCTATCAAGGCATCCAAATGCCAGATAGGGCAGGGAAATGTGGTTTACTTGGGACACCTTGTAGGTGGAGGCCAAGTTCAGCCACTCCAGCCTAAGATCCAGACTATTCTGGACTGGGCAGCTCCAAAAACCCAGACTCAAGTCAGGGCATTCCTTGGCTTGACTGGGTACTATAGGAGGTTTGTGAAGGGATATGGATCCATAGTGACAGCCCTCACAGAACTCACCTCCAAGAAAATGCCCAAGAAGGTAAATTGGACTGTAGAATACCAACAGGCCTTTGACACCCTGAAACAAGCAATGTGCACAGCACCAGTTCTAAAAGCTCCAGATTACTCCAAGCAGTTCATTGTGCAGACAGATGCCTCTGAACATGGGATAGGGGCAGTTTTGTCCCAAACGCATGATGATGGCCTTGACCAGTCTGTTGCTTTCATTAGCAGGAGGTTACTCCCCAGGGAGCAGTGTTGGAGTGCCATTGAGAGGGAGGCCTTTGCTGTGGTTTGGTCCCTGAAGAAGTTGAGACCATACCTCTTTGGTACTCACTTTGTAGTTCAAACTGACCACAGACCTCTCAGATGGCTGATGCAAATGAAAGGTGAAAATCCAAAACTGTTGAGGTGGTCCATCTCCCTACAGGGAATGGACTTTATAGTGGAACACAGACCTGGGACTGCCCATGCCAATGCAGATGGCCTTTCCAGGTTCTTCCACTTAGAAAATGAAGACTCTCTTGGGAAAGGTTAGTCTCATCCTCTTTCGTTGGGGGGGGGGGGTTGTGTAAGGAAATGCCTCCTTGGCATGGTTACCCCCTGACTTTTTGCCTTTGCTGATGCTATGTTTTGAATTGAAAGTGTGCTGAGGCCTGCTAACCAGGCCCCAGCACCAGTGTTCTTTCCCTAACCTGTACTTTTGTTACACACAATTGGCACACCCTGGCATCCAGGTAAGTCCCTTGTAACTGGTACCCCTGGTAACAAGGGCCCTGATGCCAGGGAAGGTCTCTAAGGGCTGCAGCATATCTTATGCCCCCCTGGGGACCCCTCACTCAGCACAGACACACTGCCTGCCAGCTTGTGTGTGCTGGTGAGGACAAAACGAGTAAGTCGACATGGCACTCCCCTCAGGGTGCCATGCCAACCTCACACTGCCTATGCAGTATAGATAAGTCACCCCTCTAGCAGGCCTTACAGCCCTAAGGCAGGGTGCACTATACCATAGGTGAGGGCACCAGTGCATGAGCACTGTGCCCCTACAGTGTCTAAGCCAAACCTTAGACATTGTAAGTGCAGGGTAGCCATAAGAGTATATGGTCTGGGAGTCTGTCAAACACGAACTCCACAGCACCATAATGGCCACACTGAAAACTGGGAAGTTTGGTATCAAACTTCTCAGCACAATAAATGCACACTGATGCCAGTGTACATTTTATTGTAAAATACACCCCAGAGGGCACCTTAGAGGTGCCCCCTGAAACCTTAACCAACTACCTGGGTAGGCTGACTGGTTTTAGCAGCCTGCCACACTCGAGACATGTTGCTGGCCACATGGGGAGAGTGCCTTTGTCACTCTGTGGCCAGTAACAAAGCCTGCACTGGGTGGAGATGCTATCACCTCCCCCAGGCAGGAGCTGTAACACCTGGCGGTGAGCCTCAAAGGCTCACCCCCTTTGTTCCAGCACCACAGGGCACTCCAGTTATTGGAGTTGCCCGCCCCCTCCGGCCACGGCCCCACTTTTGGCGGCAAGGCCGGAGGAAATAATGAGAAAAACAAGGAGGAGTCACTGGCCAATCAGGACAGCCCCTAAGGTGTCCTGAGCTGAAGTGACTCTAACTTTTAGAAATCCTCCATCTTGCTGATGGAGGATTCCCCCAATAGGGATAGGAATGTGACCCCCTCCCCTTGGGAGGAGGCACAAAGAGGGTGTACCCACCCTCAGGGCTAGTAGCCATTGCCTACTAACCCCCCAGACCTAAACACGCCCTTAAATTGAGTATTTAAGGGCTCCCCTGAACCTAAGAATTTAGATTCCTGCAACTTACGAAGAAGAGGACTGCTGAGCTGAAAAACCCCTGCAGAGAAGACGGAGACACCAACTGCTTTGGCCCCAGTCCTACCAGCCTGTCTCCCTCCTTCAGAAGAAAACTGCTCCAGCGACGCTTTCCCCAGGACCAGCAACCTCTGAATCCTCAGAGGACTGCCCTGCTTCCGAAAGACCAAGAAACTCCAGAGGACAGTGGCCCTGTTCAACAAAGACTGCAACTTTGTTTCCAGAGGAGCAGATTTAAAGACCCCTGCAATCCCCGCAAGAAGAGTGAGACTTGCAACACTGCACCCGGCGACCTCGACTCGACTGGTGAAGAAACAACGCTACAGGGAGGACCCCCAGGCGACTCCAAGACTGTGAGTAACCAAAGTTGTCCCCCCTGAGCCCCCACAGCAACGCCTGCAGAGGGAATCCCGAGGCTCCCCCTGACCGCGACTGCCTGACTCTGAAATCCCGACGCCTGGAAAAGACCCTGCACCCTCAGCCCCCAGGACCTGAAGGATCGGAACTCCAGTGCAGGAGTGACCCCCAGGAGGCCCTCTCCCTTGCCCAGGTGGTGGCTACCCCGAGGAGCCCCCCCCTTGCCTGCCTGCACTGCTGAAGAGACCCCTTGGTCTCCCATTGATTCCTATTACAAACCCGATGCTTGTTTGCACACTGCACCCGGCCGCCCCCGCGCTGCTGAGGGTGTACTTTTTTGTGTGGACTTGTGTCCCCCCAGGTGCCCTACAAAACCCCCCTGGTCTGCCCTCCGAAGACACGGGTACCTACCTGCTGGCAGACTGGAACCGGGGCACCCCCTTCTCCATTGAAGCCTATGTGTTTTGGGCACCACTTTGAACTCTGCACCTGACCAGCCCTGAGCTGCTGGTGTGATGACTTTGGGGTTGCTCTGAACCCCCAACGGTGGGCTACTTTGGACCCCAAACTGAACCCCGTAGGTGGTTTACTTACCTGCAAAAACTAACATTACTTTACCTCCCCCAGGAACTGTTGAAAATTGCACTGTGTCCACTTTTGAAATAGCTATATGTGTTTTATGTAAAAAGTATATATGCTATTGTGATTATTCAAAGTTCCTAAAGTACTTACCTGCAATACCTTTCAAATGAGATATTACATGTAGAATTTGAACCTGTGGTTCTTAAAATAAACTAAGAAAAGATATTTTTCTATACAAAAACCTATTGGCTTGGAATTGTCTCTGAGTGTGTGTTCCTCATTTATTGCCTGTGTGTATGTACAACAAATGCTTAACACTACTCCTTTGATAAGCCTACTGCTCGACCACACTACCACAAAATAGAGCATTAGTATTATCTCTTTTTGCCACTATCTTACCTCTAAGGGGAACCCTTGGACTCTGTGCATACTATTCCTTACTTTGAAATAGTGCATACCGAGCCAACTTCCTACAGCGGGGTTGGTGGAGCGAAGCTGTTGGGTCGGGGTGTAAAAGGTTAGCCGTCTGTTGAGGTATTCTGGTCGGGTGTTGTGCAGTGCCTTGTGAGCGTGGGTGAGGAGTTTGAAAGTGATTCTCTTGTTGATGGGGAGCCAATGCAGGTCTCTTGGGTGGGCTGTGATGTGGCAGTGACGGGGGATGTCCAGGATGAGGCGTGCTGAGGGGTTCTGGATGAGTTGCAGTCTTTTCTGGAGTTTGCCTGTGGTTCCTGCGTAGAGGGCATTGCCGTAGTCCAGCCTGCTGCTTACGAGGGCTTGGGTGACGGTTCTTCTGGTTTCAGTGGGGATCCATTTGTAGATCTTCTGAAGCATGCAAAGGATGTTGAAGCAGGAGGAGGAGATGGCATTGACTTGCTGGGTCATAGATAGTGAAGAGTCCAGGATGAATCGACTGTTGTGTGCGTGGTCGGTGGGTGTCGGTGCGGTTCCCAGTGTGGCAGGCCACCAGGAGCCGTCCCATGCAGAGGAGGTGGAGCTGAAGATGAGGACCTCAGTCTTGTCGGAATTCAGTTTAAGGCAGCTGTTCTTCATCCATTTGGCGCTGGTCTCACACAGGGACCTGCACCCTGCTCTCTGCGCTAGGAGGGCCTACCATAGGAGTGACTTACAGTGACCTGGTGCAGTGACCTGTGGTGAAAGGGTGCATGCACCTTTTAACGCAGGCTGCAATGGCAGACCTGCAGACACATTTTGCATGAGCTCCGATGGGTTGCACAATACATGCTGGCGCCCATCAAGAACCCCTGGTGCCCCAATGCCTTAGATACCTAAGTACTATATACTAGGGACTTATAAGGGGGCACCAGTATGCCAATTGCAGAGTGTACAAGGTCCTAGGCAGCCAAATTTAGAGGGAGAAAGCACAATCACTGGGGTCCCGGTTAGCAGGATCCACTGAAAACAGTGTAAGTATAATGATAGCAGGGAATAAGTGGGGGTAACCGTGCCACAAAGAGGGTACTTTCCTACAGTAACATCCTTCCTCTACAGGATATCCTTTGTTCTGCCTTCCCCTGTCTGAGTTAAGCTCAGCAGCAGGAGGCCAGAACAGTGTCTGGGCTCAGCAGCAGCACTGGCTTGCACGCAGACCCTGCAAGACTGAACAGGCAAACATGGGGGATCCTCAAAGGAACCCCTAAAGTATGTGGTATCTTGCAACTAGCACTGGAACCGGTGTAGTTGCAAGATTCCAACATGTTTGATAACAAACTTGCCCAGGTTCAGTGAAGCCATTTTTAGTTGGACATCTCATGATGACCATTGTCCACTACATCCCTTAAAATGGCTTCCCCCACTTACAAAGCCCAGAAAATGGAGTCTGAGGTTTGTAGGGGTACCTCTGCTCATGCAGGGGTACCCTTACACTTAGGACCATGCACCCTGCCCTTGGGCTGAAGGGTCTACCTTAGGGGTGACTTACAGTGTCAGTAGTGCAGTGATCACAACAAAGGGTGAACCTTATGTCTGGGGTGAAAGGTGCATGAACCATTTCACATAGGCTGCAATGGCAGGCCTGTAGACACACTTTGCATGGGCCCCCATGGGTGGCATAATACCAGCCCATGGGGGACCCCTGCTGTACCTATGCCCTGGGTACCTAAGTACCATATACTAGGGACTTAAAGGAGGGCACCAGTATGCTAATTGTGTGTTGTAAGAAGCACTTACCAATCAAATTTAGGGGAAAGCGCAGCAACGCTGAGGTCCTGGTTAGCAGGATCCCAGTGTACTACAGTCCAAACACACTGACACCAGGCAAAAAGTTGGAGCAACCATGTCAGAACGATCCTACTTTCCTACATTGTCCACCTTAAGGGGGGACTGGCATGAAGTGGGCACACCTCCTCATCTACCTAATTTTCTCACCTGTCTTGCTGTCAAAAGTGGGGTCAGGACAGGGGAGTTGGTCATCTCTGCCATTCGAAGAGACCTGGGTCGCATTACAAAGGTGTCTAGGCCTTTGAAGCTTGCCGCCCTGGAATGTACATCCTGCCTGGAGGAGGTATCAACACCTCTTCCCAGTGCAGTCTTTTGTCTCTAGACCCCAAGAGTGCTGGCTCTCACCTCAGGGTGTCAGAAACATGGCTTAGGTGGCTCAACTGGTCATGACCAGTCAGTGAACACACTAGCAGTTAGTAGGTTTTGCACGGAGCACCTCTAGAGCGCCCTCTGGGTGCATATATTAATAAATCCCTCACTGGAATCAGTGAGAGTTTATTAATACAAGATGTTTGATACCAAACATTCCTGGGTTTAGGGAAGCCATCATGTAGCTGGGGAACTCGTAGTGACCAGTGTCCAGCACATGCATTTAAAATGGCTTCCGTGCACACTTATTATGCCTAAGAATCAACAAAGACATAGTCGGGGCATATTTGCTCATGCATATATGCCCTCACTTGTAATATACTGCACTCTGCCTAAGGGCTGGAGTCCTGCTGTAGGGGTGACTTATAGATATCACAAGCAGTGTTTTGGGGAACATTGCACACAAGTGTGTACCATGTTGTGTTTTCAATTTTGGGAGTATCTTGTCATGCTCCCTGCAATGCCAATATGTATAAGATTGGTGCTGGGTCCCTCAGCTCTGGAGGCCCTCTTCAGTACCCAAGCCCTAGGTACCAGGGGTACCATTTACTAGGGAATTATAGGGGTGCTGAAGGGCCTCGTCACTTAGGGATCAAGTGACCAGGTGTGTTCTTTTAGGGAAGGAACACTGCCACTGGGAACCTGGTTAGCAGTCAAAGTTGAATCTAAAAACCAGGCAAAAAGTGTGGGGGTATTGAAACCAGAACCCAGCGCCCTACAGAAGCCCCCCTCCCTCACAAGTCCACAGGCCTGGAGCCTCAGCCAAACTGGGAGAGTCTTCCTAGTCCATCAGGCAAGGAAGAGTAAGGGAGCAGGCTATATGGTTGCAGGGCCTACTCTGCCTCACATCCTACTGTCCAGGTCATTTCATTTGGGAAGCTGACCTACCTCAGCAGTGTTAGTACCTCATTTAGAATGCACTGTGTCTGCCTTCTCCTTTTCTTTGGGATGAGAGGTGTCCACCTCTGCTAACCCTATCTTAGCCAGGGCAACCCATAGCTTACCCCAAGAGGTCACCCACAAATGAAGTAACCCCACCATGACCAGCAGGGTCAGGGGGCCTATCTTGCTATTGGGCATTGGGCCAGGCCACCATGCCAGAGTCAATGCTACTATAAAGCTAGCACCAAGCAGAGGCCACTGACAGCTGTCAGTGCCCAGAACCCACCTTTAGCTCTTCACTGCCAAGTGAAGGGCTAAGTTATAGGTTTTTGGGATCAGGATGCCTGTCCACAGTTTTAGAGTGTGGGGTTGCTACATCCTGTAGCAAACACCCTCCTTCTGCTCTCTTTTCTGTTAGCTGAGGAGCCACCAACTCAAACTTAACAGCTGCCTGAGTAGTCAGGACTTCTTGTGGGTCAGGCTGGGCTTCACCAGTGCCACTTTGGAGTTCTTCCCTACCAGAACAGAATCTTTTTGGCTTACTGAAACTTCTAAAAGTTGCCCACCTTTCCTACACCACTTTCTTTTCCTTTTGTTCTGGGGTCTACTTGCACTCACTGCAGGGGCAGCACCTCCAGAATTCTTGGGAGAGGACTGGCACTGGACCAGCTCCTCTCTTGGGCTCTGACTAACCTCTGGGAGATCATTACCAAGGAGAAAATCAAGGGGATGTCTGTACTGACTACCACCCTTTTCCAACTAAGGAACCCAGCTATTTCTAGGGGCACTAGAGCCACAGTCCTATCAGTGAGCTCCCCTGAGATAACCCTTACCCTGGCAGTCTCACCTGAGATGTATTTATCAGCCTGTCATGAACAACTGTGTGGCTAGCACAGGTATCTCTCAGGGAAGTGGCTGGGATTCCATTCACCAGTAGGTGGTGGACTCTCTAACTCACCTGTTGGACCCATTTTCCAGTCAAAGGCTAAGAGGGCCTCCTCATCTGAGGAATCATCCCCTGTGGCTATGCTTGAAACCCCTGGGGGTTTAGTAGTGGATTTGTTTTTAGGACAAGAAATGCCCTTGGTGTGGTGCCATGTCTGTTTGCAGTCCAAGCACCATGCTTTAGTGGCATTCCTGTTTTTACCCTGGCACCCACTTTTGTTTTGTGAGGTGTTTTGGAGCCCACCCTCATGAATAGATTTGTGGGGCCTACAAAGGACTCATTTTCTCTAGTTTTAGGGTTGTCCACCTTTTTTTCTTGCGGGGGTTTCCCTGACTCTTTCTTGTGGTCACCCCTAGTTCCAACTCAATGATCAGCCTTCCTCCCCAGCTCTTGGAAGGAGACTGGCCTCAGATCCACCAGGTATTGTTGCATCTTCTCAGAAGTAGAGTTACTTAATAGATGTTCCTTCATAATCAAATTATATAACCATTCACAATCTTGCACTTAGCTTCCCTACAACAAGCCACCTAGTGTTTTCACTGAAAAGATTTTGTGAGTCTCCTTGAGCCTGATTCTATATTTTTCAGTGGCGAGTCCAAATCCCTCAATCAGGGTGTCCTTCATGAGGTCATAGGACCTTGCGTCTGCCTCATTTAGGGTCAGGAGTCTATCCCTGCACTTTCCTGAGAGCATTCCTCAAAAGAGAGAGCCCCAGTTCTGGAAACACAGGTCCTCTCAAAGGCCATTAACCACTTGCTACTATCATGACCATCCTCATATTTGGGGACATTCCCTTTAGGGATTTTGGAGTCAGGGTTCCCTACTCTGTCCCTAGGTATTAACTTGCTGTCACCATTTGTGGGTGCTAAACCAATTTCTCCTCTTTCCCTTTCTATGGCCAGTATCCTGTCCTCCAGGGCAATTTTTCAAGCCATTCTTTCTAAAAGAATCTCTTATTCAGAAAGTTCTTCACTGGACCTCGAGGGACCTAAGCCATCCTCACTAGAGGGAAGTGCTCTAGACATAGTGTGTTGTCTGTGGGATGCAGGTTCCTCACTTTCAATGGGGATGAGGTCTAAGTGCTCCTCACTCAATCTATTCTGACTCTCAGAGTCAGTGGCCACATTGTTAGGATGGGCCTGCTCATACTTTGCCAAGAGCTGCTGGAGCTTTGCCCTGACAGGGTTTGAGCCAGTTTTAATTGTGTACCCTTTGCAGAGGGTCCTCAACTGTTTATGAGACAGTTGGAGGCAAGGGGTGAGGTCAAGCTCCTTGTCCACACCCTTCGGGCTACTCACTATTTTACTAAAGTTGGGACCTTTTTGTAGCTAGAAAAACTTCCTAACACAGGTTTCTGGAGTCGTAACTAAAGTTAGTTTTCACATTTTTAAACTGTTACCCTACAGGAACATAACCGAGGCCCTAACAGTTACTTTTAAGAATTTAGAAAAATAATTAATTCAAAACATGCTATTGATCTAAAGGCAGTTTTTGGATTTACTCATGTAGTCACATTGACCCCACCGTTGTTTCACTACTGTAGGAAGCTGGCTCTCTATATGGTGCACTAAAAAGAAGTACCCAGGGTAGAGAGTCCAGTGGGTCCCCAATTGGTTTGCAGATTCAAACGTAGATAGGGCTCATGCTCTGTTTTGTGGTAGTGTGGACGAGACGTTAGGCTTATCAGAGGGTGGTGCTAAGCATTTGTTACACTCACAAAGGCAATAAATGAGATACTCAACAAATAATTCCGAGACCAATTTAGAAAAAGAACACTTCTTTTTATATGTACTTTGAACGCAAGAACTTTGTTATAATGTAAGTATGTTTTAAGCATAAAACTTATTCACTTGCAAAAATCAACAGTGCAATTTCAGCGTTCTTCAATGTTAGCCTATGGAAGGAAAATACATTCAACAAACAGGCACTTTACGACGACTCATGGGACCAATTTTGTAGACTTACGGTGAGTGCTGGGCAAGGGTAAGGACTACATCAACAGGTCACTACGGGCAGCGCTGGGGCGGCCAGGTGCAGAGGTGCAGTACAGCGTCAGTGCCCATTCTATTTCAATGGAGACTGGTGGATTAAGTCTGCAGGCTCTGGCTGGGGGACCAGTCGGGGACAACCAAAAGGTAAGTTGGAAATGTGGGGTGTTCGGGGATGCAAGTGCACCTTTGGTCCTCTTCACCAGGGCCCAGGGGTGATGGATGTAGGGGTATCCTTTTGGCATCGGGTTTTCTTGTCCAGGAGCACTCGCGGTTGGGAGGGTCCTGTGGTCTGAGGCTGCAGGCATCATTGTGGAGCCCAGGAGGGGTAAAACCACAGTGGACTCAATCTCAGGAGAGCTGGGGGACAACTTTGACACTAGGGGTCCACTTCAACTCGGGCCGGAGGTGACGGATGCAGTGGTTGCTTTAGGTGTCAGGTTTCTCTCACCTCAGAGGCTGCGGGAGAGTGGGCCTGCGTGCAGAGGGTGCAGGCGACTTCAGGAAGTCCAGGAGGGATGAAACCATGATGAACTCAGAATCTGGACAACTGGGGGACATGGTTGGCACTGGAGGTCCACTTGGGTCGGTGACGGCGGGTGCAGGTGTCAGGTCTTTGCAGTTCCGAAGGCTGCAGAATCCTTCCTTTAGGTTTTGTTGGAGAGCAGGTCAACTGCTCACGGGAGTCTTGAGTCTTTTTTAAAGGCAGGCAGTCATCCTGGGTTTCTGGAGTTTCAGCTCCAGGATGTCATCTTTTTGGGCAGAGTCCATCGAGGGTTGCAGGCAGGCCGGTGGGGTTGGTACCAGGCAGCTGCTTCTTCTTCTCTTCTTCTGCAGGTGAGACTCTTCTGTGTCCTTGTCTTCTTAGGTCATCAGGATCTGCGTTCTGGCTTTCAGGGGTGCCACCTAGATACTCAATTTAGGGGCGTTACAGGGGCTCTCAGGTGGCAGTCAATAGGTTGCCTAACTTTAGGGTGACTACACCCTTCCTATGACCACTTCCTTTGGGAAGTGGGCATAATCTTGACCCTAGTGGCCTAGTTCTTTCCAAAGCAAGATGTAGGAATTTAAAAAGGGGTATCCACTTCAGCTAAATCTACCTTAGAGGTGGGGCTGACATGAAGTGGCACACCTCCTAATCTGCCTAATTTTCCACCCTGTCTTGCTGCAGAAACAGGAGGCTTGGTCTTCTCTGCTATTTGAGACACCTGGGTCGCATTACAAAGATGGCTAGGCCTTTGAAGCTTCCCGCCCTGGAATGTCCATCCTGCCTGGAGGTTGTGTGAACACCCCCACCCAATGCACGCTTTTGTCTCTGGACCCTGAGGACGCTGGCTCTCACCTTAGGGGGTCAGAAATGTGACTAAGAGGCTGAACTGGTCAGGACCAGTCAGTGAATACATTAGCAGTTAGTAGGTTTTTCAAGGGGGCACCTCTAAGGTGCCCTCAGGGTGCATGTATTAATAAACCCTTCACTGGAATCACTGAGTTTTTTTTTATATGAGATGTTTGATACCAAACATCCCTGGGTTCAGGGAAGCCATCTTGTAGCTGTGGAACTCGTAGTGACCAGTGTCCAGCACATGTATTTAGAATCGCTTCTCTGTACAATTACTATGTCTAAGAATCGACAAAGACATAGTAGGGGCATATTTGCTCTTGCAGATATGCCCTCACTTGTAGTATACTGTGTCTGCCTTAGGCCTGAAGTCCTGCTGTAGGTGTGATTTACAGATATTACAAGCAGTGTTTTAGGAGACATGGCACACAAGTGTATGCTGTGTTGTGTTTTCAATTTTGGGAGCACCTTGTCACGCAGCCTGCAATGGCAGTCTCTATAATGTTGGTGTAGGGTCCCTTTGAATGGCACAAGTTGTGCTGCAGCTCGGGGGTCATCTTCAGTATCCATGCCCTAGGTACAAGGGGTACCATTTATTAGGGACTTATAGGGATGCTGAAGGGCCTGGTCACCTGGGGATCCAGCTACCAGCACCCTACTGTAATCGAAGCTTATCCTGTGCTTGTCCTGTGCACCTGTGTATTGGACAGATGCTTCTGTGCTGTATGTAAAGCATCTGCTTGAGGTTTCCACCACTATCTTCAATGCTTTCGATCAGGAAAAGTGCTGAATATTTAACTTGCACTCATGGCCGGACTGGGAACCCAAAGCAGCCCCTACAGGGTACATAGCAAGTGAGCCTGACCACTACAATGGGGCGTGAGGGGTTCTCTCCCACCAAACAAAATGTGGGAAGAAATGCCAAAAACTGTG
The DNA here is from genome assembly GCF_031143425.1 of Pleurodeles waltl. Lineage (NCBI taxonomy): Eukaryota > Metazoa > Chordata > Amphibia > Caudata > Salamandridae > Pleurodeles > Pleurodeles waltl. Next base: position 64,011,513 of record NC_090444.1, on the reverse strand, counting down.
CATTCTACAGCTTGTTTTCCATTATATTTTCAATTGTATTAGATTTTAAGGCATAGTTAATGATGACCTTACAGTGCCCCAGGGTATGGCAATCTTTATCGGGGCTCTTCAATGATTCCCTGACCATCACCCTCTAACAGTACCTCTCATCTCTCCTAGTCCCTCTCTCACATGGTGTTGGGGCACTTTACATCACACATACAGTTAATGAACCATATGTGTGTATAGAAACTGTTACGTAGGACATGTTACATAAGACAAAGGGGACAACAAGGTGTAGGATTCACGTCATCCATACTGGTGAGCAGTTTTTGCTTGGGCTTGGTTAGCATAAACTGAGGATCCAGAACTTAACACAGTGATTGTGGGAAACTGGCACCTTGTTGTAGTACCCCACCACAAACACACACACTTGTTTCTGAATGCAACTTGGACTGGAGTGCACTGGGGTTCTGCTAACCAGGCTCCCAGTGCCCGTGTACTTTCCCTAAAACATTGTCAAAGTAACTGGACACACCTTTAGCTACCACTATAAGTCCCTAGTGAAAGGTACTTAGGTACCCAAGGCATGGGGTACTTTGGGTAAGGCCCTGAGGGTAGCAGCACTGATTGTGCCACCCTCAAGGGCCATGCATCCAGTTGCACCCAGCACTGCCATAGCAGGCTGAGTGTCCTGGTGAAAATCTAAAATACAAACTCGACTGTGTGCCCTGTTCACCCTACACTGCATATGTTATGGGTAAGTCCTCCCTCAAGCAGGCCTTCCAGCCCTAAGGCAGGGTGCACCATACTATATGTGAAGGCATAGGTGCATGAGTAATATGCCCCCACTGCTTCCTTGCTAAACCTGTGACATAGTGAGTGAACAGAGCAGCCATTTTAATATTGTGTTGCTGTACTCTTCAGAATATCAGAACTATGCACTTCAGGATAGTTTAAGGCACAATGTAAAGCAATCACTCTCAGACACCTTAGTGAGTAGAATAATCAAGTTTATTTAAGGGGCAAGTTCTCATATGGCAAAACTAACCACACTAATATATCAGGAGAATAACATGAGAATAATGGTGAGAATATAAGCACTCTGTGATATCATGAAGAATAGCATGAACATAACTGCAAGAATAAGTGCATATAACACACGCACACACAATATACTTCAATGCTTAATAGCATGAAAATAACTGCAAGAATAAGTGCATATAACACACGCACACACAATATACTTCAATGCTTATAAATTGAAAGGCTTCACCGAAAAGAGATTCTGCATCCCTCCGCCGCACACCAAGCCGGGGAACCCAAATCAACTGGCACAGGGAGTCTCCTTCGGGACAATCAGTCCTCCTGGCGTTGCGTCCAACCCAGAAGAGAGTTCCTAAACCAGTCCATCCAGGCTCCTGACCTTTATAGTATTTACTAACGCCCAGGAGTCTTTTCTAGAAAAAGACCCCCTCCTTTACAAATTGTGCAATCAGCGGTACCTTGTTCACCCTTCGAGACGTCTCCCTGGAACGGGCCAAGTTCCCAGAAGAGGGCTCCAAGGTGAAGCTCGCATTCCTCCTTGAGTACAGGCGCATCCCCCTGTTGTCCTAACTGATAGCTTGTGGAATGTAAATAGCGCCCTTCGTATCAGGCAGATGGAGCGAAGTTGAGCAGAAAAACACCCCACCCTGCAGCTTGCCGAAGCTTGTGGAAAAACACAGAACAGTGCCTTACGCACCGAACCAGACTCGACAAAATGGAGTCGTGAACCAAAATGGAAGCGAAGGCCAATGGAAGCAGAGGCCAATGGTAAACACCCTGCACCACTGTTTACCTTGCACGTAGTGCATGTAGCAATACATTCCACCCTTGGACCATTTGGCCAACTTATAACTAAGTATATCCTATAAGCTGAAATGGCAATGCTCTTGGGCGACACTGAGATAGAAGGTTAGGCACACACTGAATACAACAACATAACGAAATTAAAATAACTGTTATGATAATGATTACACCAAGGATATAACGCAGTTGCCTAAATTAGGCAGCCATCCAAAAGCCCAATCCCACCACCCCTTGTCAACATCCTGCTGCACCCCCTTCACTAACTTATGCAGGGCCTCTATATGGGAGTTGATTGATATGGAGTGGTCGGATAAATTGAAGCAACACAACCCTTCAAAATCACTGCAGCCATGGTTGTGTTTAAGCAGTAAATAATCAATAGCAGCGCGATTCTGCAAAGCAGCTTTCCTAATTCCCTGTACATCTAATAACAGCTCAGCTAAGGCAGCTGATGTATAGTTAATATTCTTGACTACTAAACATGCAAGTTTATTAATAACTCTGGTATTATATACTGCAAGTCCTGGCACCCCTACGATAGAACCAGCTAAACTGACATATTCTGTTTTGGAAAGCAATGAAATTTCAGAATCACAGTCCATAGGTAATTGAATAGTGTCTCTGGTATAGCGAGGGTGTAGGGCAGTGTCCATAGGAAACATGAGAAAGCCTAAGCGTGACCAGGCACAAGGCCCTCCGGTTAGATTGGCTGGAATATAAGTAAAAGAAAGGTTACCACAAGAAAAGAGCCAACCTTTAGGCAACTTAACATTTTGAATGTGGCTGGCAGCAGGCACCACATTCTGGCAGAACATCGAATTATTTACATTCAAACAGGTCAGGTCATTCCGTGAGTGGCACAATGTCCGTTGTGCAGTAGTTACGTTTTCGTCTCTTTTTCTCCAATTTGAGCTGAGCACATTTACCTATCTTCATAGGATCACAGGTCAGTGAATAGCACACATCCCCATTTGAGATGGTAAACGTGAGTATAGATGTCATGTTCCTCCACAACCGCCTGCCCACCTCCGGGCAATGACGGCAGTACTCATAGAGTGACAGATGGGAGCGAACGTCACTCACATCCACCATTCCATCCTGGTTTGTATTGTTAAAGATGTGCAATAATACAGCAGCAGGAGTGGGCACTGCCACTAGACAAGTGGTAATCAGATCTTGAACGCTTTGCATGTTACTCATACAGAAGTGAGATATATTCAGCACTTCCTGCGCTAGATGAATCCAAACATTGTTCGGTTGATGCAGTAGCGTCGGCATCTGCGGCTGACGGTTGAATTTTTGGGCTATGAGCCCCTCCCGCTCCCCGGTGGAGTCTCCCGAACGGGCTCCATATACCACACTCATGGCACAGGCACTCCACAGGATGATCTGAAAAGAACAAAGGACAAAACACGTATTATCATTCTCGCAAATAGCATTTGTCAGCAGGAACATGTTCCCATTTGTCTTGACCAGGTCGCATAACTACCAGGACATTGTCTGTTCCAGTGGCGATGACATCAGCGGGTTGAGGAGGGTTATTTGGGGATTCAATCCAAACTTTGGCCCCTGGGTTCTTGTCAGTAGATCCGAACCCTCCTTTGCCTCTTACAGTGAGAAGAGCTGGGGCGCTCCCCTTCTTAACAACACCTCCATAAACCGGCATGATGACAATTTGGGCAACGCAATCACCAGGTTGCACCACTAGGTCTGCGTCACCACTGTTCATGAGAATGACTTTTAACTCGCCTTGGTAGTCTGCATCTATCACGCCTCCTAAAACTTGGATGCCTCTCAGGGCAAGCCCAGATCGAGGGGCAATCAGACCGTAATGCTCAGGGGGAATCTGAATTCCCACCCCAGTTTCAATCAGAGCGATGTCTCTAGGCTTCAATCGATGCATGTGTAAAGCATGCAAGTCAAGTCCTGCAGATTCTGGTGTAGCTCGATATGGGGCCAAAGCTCCTGGAGCTGTTTCCCAATACACAATGGTATTGCTCGTTGTAAACGGATTAATCTGTAAAGCAGGTGTGAGCATTCTCATGAGAGGTGTCTCGGCATTCGTAAGGGGTTGGTTGTTCAAAATTTGCAAAGCATCGTACAAATTATCCCTCCACCCCTTCAGTGTCCCATCAGACAGTTTACGCAATTGTTCTTTCAACAACCCATTCATTCTCTCAATCAGTCCCGCTGCTTGTGGGTAGTAAGGTATGTGAAAAACCCACTCAATATTGTGTTGTGCACAATAGTCCTGCACTAGTCTGCCCTTAAAGTGGCTGGCGTTATCACTTTGAATCTGGAGTGGCACCCCATAGTACAGAATCAACAGATCTAATGTTTTCAGGGTGCTCTGCTGGGTTGCGCGCTTGCAGGGAAAGGCTATGAGATAACCAGAGTAAGTGTCTACCACTGTGCAGGCATACTGACACCCTCTGCTCACTGGCATTGGTCCAATGTAATCAATCTGCCATATCTGTCCTGGCAATTTACCTCTGCCTAACTGGCCTCTCACCACCTGTGGGACCGGTCTGTGCTGTGCATGCTGACAAATGGGACATTCAAAGATTGCTGTTTTAATCAAATCTAGGGGAAGATGCATCCCTCTAATCTCGGCCCACCTGTGAGTAGCCTTTTCTCCAAGATGTCCGCATTTCTGGTGTGCACATTTAGCCATTCCCACCAAATCAGAATTCTGCACCTCCACTTCAGCCTCTTCAATCTTGGCTCGATCGTCTGCAAGACAATTGAACCATCGGTCTAATGAATCAGTTGGACAGTGAGCGTCCACATGATGGACAGTCACGGTGCTTTGAGGTAACATTTCCCAGATCTCCTGCCATAACTCCTTCCCCCATACCTCTTTGTTATGGATTTTGTACTGATGTGCATGCCACGTAGGAAGCCAAGTAGCTAACCCATTGGCTGTAGACCAGGAATCTGTATAAATGTGACATTTTCCGGGTAGCTCTTGTTTTTAAGCCTGATACACAGCATAAAGCTCTGCAAACTGGCTACTTCTTCCCTGTCCTGTAGTTGTCAAAAGCTTCTTTGTAACAGGATTATAGGACACTGCCTTCCAGTGTCTTTTCGCTTCAACATATTTTGCTGAGCCATCTGTGAACCATACATGCTTTTTGTCATCTGCAGACAAGTCTGCGAACGGCTGGCCCCACCCTACTGGGGATTCACACACTGAAGGTACATCGTGCAACATTTCGGAATTCTCCACTGGAGCCTGCGCTACCTGCTCATGCAAAACGGCGGTTCCTTTTGGACCCGCTCGTGCACTGTCCTGGACATACCATTTCCATTTTATAATGCTGGCTTCCTGTGCATGTCCAATTCTATGAGTCTTAGGGGAACTCATCAACCACTGCATGATGGGAATTTCAGGCCTTAAAATCACATTGTGTCCCAGTGTAATTTGCTCAGTATCAACCAGGGCCCAATAGCAGGCCAGCAGCTGCTTCTCAAAGGGAGTATATCGCTCTCCTGCCTCGGGTAACTTCTTTGTCCAAAATCCCAGGGGCACCCTCTTTCTTCCTTGTTTTTGCCATAAACTCCAATTAGCATGCTGCCCCTGGACTGTCACATTCAACTCAATGTCTCCCTCCCGAATCGGCCACAAATCCAAAGCATGCTGAATGGCGTCTTTCGCCAATTCAAAAGTGCGCTGCTCCTGCTCTCCCCATTCAAACGCATTCTTCTTTCGTGTAACTTTGTACAATGGGGCCAAAATCTGAGACAAATGGGTTATATGCTGTCTCCAATACCCGAATAGTCCAATAAAACTCTGGGCTTCCTTCTGATTTCGCGGCACTGCAAATTCCTTAATCTTTTGTTTCACTTTTGGCAACACTTCTCTGTGTCCCTGATTCCACTGAATGCCCAACAATTTCACGCTCTGAGACGGTCCCTGCACTTTCTCGGGGTTAATCTCCCACCCTTTATTCTGCAAATGTTCCACCACCCTGTCTAGCTGAATCTGCACCTGTTCTTGTGTCTCTCCCTGCATCATCACATCATCTATATAGTGGGAGATTTGCACTCCGGGAACCACTGGTACTTCATCCAAATGCTCTGCCACCAGCCTGTGACAGATAGTGGGGCTGTGTAAATACCCCATGGGCAATCTACAGAAGGTGTACTGGCGCCCCGCCCACTGGAATGCCAGCTGAGGCTGGCTCTCAGTAGCTATTGGTATTGTAAAGAACGCATTGGCAATGTCAATGGTGGCATACCAAGTCCCACTGTGTTTCTGTATGTTCTCAATCAAGGTAATGGTGTCTGGGACCGCTGCAGTCAGAGGAGGTGTATATTTATTCAATTGGCGATAATCAATGCAAATCCTCCAACTGTTATCACTTTTACGAACAGGCCAGAGGGCATTATTCCACGCAGTGGTGATGGGAATTAATACCCCGGCCTCCAGTAAGTCATGTATAGTCTGGCTAATCTCCTCATGTCCTCCCGGTATTCTGTACTGTTTCATTTGAATCACCTTAGTAGCTTTGGGAAGTGTTACTGGAGGAATCTTCAACAGCCCCACCCTTGCGGCGGCTATTGATATAAATCTTTTGGAACCAAATTGATAACATCCATCTTCCAAATGTAGGGTCATCCCTTAAAAAATGTCAATCCCAATAATGTACTCGGGAATGGGCACAATCGAGACAGTGTATTCTCTCTTTGGAAGTGCCCCTATTTTCATGGGAACCACTAGCTGCACTGCCAGGGTTTCTTTTCTGCCCAATCCCGTAATGGTGAAGTACTGTCCCCTGAATTTTCTTGGGTTTCCATGAATCAAAGAGGCCTCCGTTCCGGTGTCAACAAGGGCTCGAACTTTTTGAACATTTCCACATTTCCAATAAATTTCTACTTTGACATGAGGTCTGTTATCTTTGCGAGCCCATCCCTGCACCGGAGTTTGACCTGTTTCCTAATCTATTTTCACTCTGCGCACATCAGAGTCTGCCCAAGTCAGATCTGGATACAGTTTGCGGTAATTCTCAGGGAACTCCTCCTCCCTGTCTCTGCTTCGCAACCTCTCTGAGCTTACCAGCTCCCTCTCCCACTCTCTTCCACGAGTTTTCTCAGAACCTGTCAGTTCCCGGTCTCTCTCCCTGCTCCGGGTTCCCTCTGAGTGTCGGTGCTCTTGCTCCCAATCTCCATCATCTGGGGATCTCTCTCTACTGTGGGGCTCTCTCTCTCTCTCTCTCTTTTCACCCTCACGCTCCTCCCATCCTGCCTTTCTCTGGTTCACCATCTTGTTATCCTTCTGGTCCCTTTCCTGCTCCCCTCCTTTTTATCCAAACACCGTTTGCGGTACATCTCCCACATGTCCTTGGTGGTTATCCCATCAATGTCATCCCTGGCCACCCCATCTTTCAGCAAGGCTAGAAACATATCCCGCCTTGACACCCTGTTGTTATCAGTACGATTCTCGGACCGTGAATTCCTCTCTGGCTTAGCGCACTCTCCTAAATCACTTAACTCACGCACCGCTTCTACCACCTGAGACAATGGGTTACCCGTCTGATTGATTAACAAAGTCATGATGACATGCTTATATGCAGGAGGAGCGGCCCTAATCAACCGGTTTCACACAGACACATTTAAAATTCCATTCATCAAATTATGAGCATTACCCATAAAGATAGCTGTTTTCATCCCTTCTTCCTTCAATCTCTGTACTGCATCTCTCAAAGTATACCAAGGTTTATCGTTAGGCGGCCAGTCTGACTCTGTCGGATACTTCTGAGCACACCCTTGCGCTGCTAACTCCAACAAATTGGTCATGGGACCATTCCCTGGATAAGTTCTAAACTCATTTTGGATAACCGGGTCCGTACTTAACATACAAAGCCTCGGGGCGTTGCCGTGATCCAATTGGACCCCATGACCCCCATATCATGCACTCACACCATCCACGTAAGCAATGTTTCCCCAGACCTCTGTCGAAATCTGTCTATCACATCACTTAGTTCTTGTTGTGTATAATCCTCCAGGGCATCCAGCATCACCCCTCCAGGGTTAGCTGGGCTATGCTGTAACTTTCGCCGATATATGGGCTGCGCACGGACAACATTCTTGCGCTCTGTCTTTTCCTGACTAACATCTTGACGGTTATCACCCCCAGACTCATCTGAAAAATCAGACGTATCCCAGATGTTTCCATCCCAAAATTCAGGGTCAAAGGCTAATCCTGCCTGAGAGATAGCTAAATGTACCTTCTTTTTATTAACTTTCCCTCTTCGTTTCTTGTGTTTATATTAAGCGACGCTAACGGCCGTTCTCTCTGCAACCAGCTGGTACATTTCAAGCTTATCACTTAACAATTTATTTTGACAAGCTAACATGGTAGAGGAATTTCGGGCTTCTACTAACTACTTCTCCAGCTGCTCATGGTCTTTTTGTAACTGTAAACATTTTTCATACAACTTTCGGTGCGCAGAAAGCAAGATCCAGACTCGCCTCCCCAACGCACAAATCTCCCTTCCCTTGTCAATTGACACTTTTTGTAAACATGTAAGAACATCTTCAGGTTCTGCATTTAACATACATGCATTCCAATTTTCACACAAACCAGCACAACGTGACCATTCCTGAGCTAAAAGTTTATATGGGGCAGTTTCCCACCCCGGTATTTCTATGTCCGGATTTGCTACATGAGAACTTGCTTTTGAGCTCGCTTTGATCTTATTAAGCATTTTCCTTTTTTTTTTTCGAATCCTGCAAACGACTACGCCAATTTGTGTTGCTGTACTCTTCAGAATATCAGAACTATGCACTTCAGGATAGTTTAAGGCACAATGTAAAGCAATCACTCTCAGACACCTTAGTGAGTAGAATAATCAAGTTTATTTAAGGGGCAAGTTCTCATATGGCAAAACTAACCACACTAATATATCAGGAGAATAACATGAGAATAATGGTGAGAATATAAGCACTCTGTGATATCATGAAGAATAGCATGAAAATAACTGCAAGAATAAGTGCATATAACACACGCACACACAATATACTTCAATGCTTAATAGCATGAAAATAACTGCAAGAATAAGTGCATATAACACACGCACACACAATATACTTCAATGCTTATAAATTGAAAGGCTTCACCGAAAAGAGATTCTGCATCCCTCCGCCGCACACCAAGCCGGGGAACCCAAATCGACTGGCACAGGGAGTCTCCTTCGGGACAATCAGTCCTCCTGGCGTTGCGTCAAACCCAGAAGAGAGTTCCTAAACCAGTCCATCCAGGCTCCTGACCTTTATAGTATTTACTAACGCCCAGGAGTCTTTTCTAGAAAAAGACCCCCTCCTTTACAAATTGTGCAATCGGCGGTACCTTGTTCACCCTTCGAGACGTCTCCCTGGAACGGGCCAAGTTCCCAGAAGAGGGCTCCAAGGTGAAGCTCGCATTCCTCCTTGAGTACAGGCGCATCCCCCTGTTGTCCTAACTGATAGCTCATGGAATGTAAATAGCGCCCTTCGTATCAGGCAGATGGAGCGAAGTTGAGCAGAAAAACACCCCACCCTGCAGCTTGCCGAAGCTTGTGGAAAAACACAGAACAGTGCCTTACGCACTGAACCAGACTCAACAAAATGGAGTCGTGAACCAAAATGGAAGCGAAGGCCAATGGAAGCAGAGGCCAATGGTCCACACCCTGCACCACTGTTTACCTTGCACGTAGTGCATGTAGCAATACAAATATATGTGCTGGACACTAGTCAATATGGGTTTCCCAGCTACATAATGGCCACTCTGAACCCTGGGTTGTTTGGTATCAAACAACTCAGAATGATAAATCCAAACTGGAACCAGTACTGGATTTATTATCAAATGTACCCAGGGTTCACCTTAGAGGTGTCCCCTGCAAAAACTATCTATCCTGGCATGGTTGCTGACTGGAACCAGCCGGCCTGCCCCATCCAGACAGCCAATATACAAACCTGGGGGAGAGCCCTGGCTCTCTGGTTTGTAAAACAAAGCCCTTCCTGGGTGGAGGAGCTAACACCCCCTCCCACAGGAATGTGTACTCTCCTGGCGGTGAGCTTCAAAGGGCCACCGCAGCAGATGGCTCCCCCCTTTGTCAACCCCTACTTTTGGAAGAAGCAAAGGCAGGAAATCAAACAAAGGGTAGGAGGAGTGGTCTCACTGAGCATGCACCACCCCTAGGGGCTTGCAGGTGAAGTGAACCCTCCATTTCATTTTCCTTCATGTTCGATTGCAGGAAAATAGCCAATCAGGTTTAGGGAAGTGACCCTTCCCACAGGAAGTGGTCAATGTAGTGGGTGTAGGCACCCAAGGGTAAGTGTCCCATTGGACACTACCAGGTTCCCTATAACATGCCCACTAAATTCAGTATTTAGTGGGCTTCCATAGACCAAGAAATCGGATTTGAAAAGACAAAGAAGACCAGCACCAAAGAAGATACAAGGCAAGAGAACTGTGGACCTGCTGCACAAGAAAAGGCACCAAACCCTGCCTGCTGCACCCAGGACCCGAAAACCGCGGCTGCAGAGCAGCTGGACACTGGACCGAGCCCAAGAAACCCAGGGGACTTCCAGGCTTCAAGAATCACCCCAGATACCCCTTCTGAGTGGAGGCACCACTCAAAAATCAAACGAGAACCTTGAAGCCAGTGAGGGTCACTTCACTGACTGGCTGATATCTCTGCATCCAGAAGATGCAGCTCGACCTCACAACACACTGACAACCACTCAGATGTGACCTATAATTGTGCCAAGTTTGGTGGCACTGCGCCCTCCAGTGGCCGAGTTATGCTAATACCCAGTGTTCTGGTCAGCTGGCGTCGACCAACCAGAAAACCAGCTCCCTCAGAGCTGAAAAAGGATCAGGAGGAAGCCCCAGTCAAGGGACTTCAGGAACACCCTGAACCTCTAACCAGAGTACCCCCATTGTCCTGTAAGCAGCCCTCAAAGAGACTCACCTCTAGATCCAAAGGACTCCATTGCGCACCGCTCCTGGATCTTCAACTTGTCCTGCATCCGGCCACCCTGCGCCCTGAAACAAGGAACCAGCTTTGCTCCATGGGCCTCCAACCCCTTGTGACCTCAACAGCTGAAGGGGACCCCCAGGCACCATCTTTAAATCTGCAACCAGCTCATTTTCCAAGTGGCCCCTCCAGGTAGCCCTGTGCCAAGAGACTTTTCAACGCTGCTCCCACCGCAACCGAGAGCCACCCGAGGCTCTCCAGCTGGCACAAGGTACCCAACGACTGCTGCGACCATCTTCCAAAAGAAGAGACTGGTAACTCAACTGTACGATTTTGCATTGATTCCAATGGTGTGTAATTACGCATAGAAAGACTAACTTAATCAAAAGTTTGAAAAGACATAACTCTAAAAGTACTTAACATATTCGAAAGATCTTGGTCTTAAAATGTATATAAAAGTCTGAAGTATGTTTTATAAATTCTGGTCTTGAGTTATTCATTGAGTGTGTGTGGTGCATGATTGGATTTGTGAGTACAGCAAATACTTAGCACATCTCCTGCATTAGCCTAACTGCAGGACCAGCTACCTTCAAAATTGGAGCATTAGGTGGTCTAATTTTTACCTCTGGAAAGCAATGTGTGGTTGCCTTGCCCCCCTGCGCAGTGTGCTAGTTTTGCACACTACATAGAGGGCCAGCCTCCAACAGTGATTAGGGTTCACTTTAATATTAACTATTTATTTCTACCCAAACAAACTGTTTTTAGCAAAATTAGGATAATAGAACTGGGGCAAAAACATAATTCTCTAACCTGTACAATTCAGTCTGCATGCAGCTCTTTCGTGGCAGTTCATAGCTCACTGTGTTAGATTATGACTGTAACTTATGGACTGCACAGTGATAAATGGATCTCCATGACAAAAGCAGCATGCCACTGAGCATTGCACATAAAATACTATTCTGTGATCCGTATAGTACACGTTCTTTGCAGCAGGCGTATTATTCCTCTGCGCTACCTTAGATGAGTCAAAACCGACACTAGACAAAACTCCTGTCTCTCTCCAGCAGGTACATTGATTACCAGAGTTATCATAGCACTTTTATTGTTGCCTGAAAACTACTGGATATACAAGGAACACTGCAGTGTTTTTAAAACTTAAGCACTGCTTGAAAACCGTCCCCACCTTTCCAGCCTCCCAGGAAAACGCCCAATGCCCCCATACCAGGCCGGCCATGCTTGAGCTCTGGCCTGACTGAAGTCCACTGCAGTATGACTGGCACAGATCTCCGCATATTATAAAGGTTTGTCAGGTCATGCATTTTGCATTTTTCATTTATGTTACCTGAAATAGAGCTGCTTAATAAGCAATACTATATACTGAAAGAATTGTTTTCTTGGAACTGATCAATAATGGCACAAGAACGACACCTCAATATAGATTAGCTTGAAATTGATAATTCCGACCAAACAACACTGCAATCTCCAAAGAAGTAAATGTTCAGATGTATTTATTCTCTAAGTCAGTGACACCTATTAACTAGCAGCCTCTTTGCAGAGCAGTTTGCATGAGTGGTTATACGCCAGAGAAAGGACGTTTTTAGAAACTGATAACTTTCCAGAGAATATCTACATTTTTAGACACACCGTAAGTAGATAGGAGATGTATACAATTTGTTTTCTCTTTCCGGAAGCCATAGTTATTTTATGCATTGGAAAAGTTTCCCAAGGATGCCTCATGTTACAGAGCATACTAAAGTGGGATGAACCCACCAGTGCCCTGGTTTGAGTGAGACTTCTGTCCATTCCAGGCAGAGCAGCCTCACTGTGTATGTGTGCAGCCAGCAAGGAAACACCAACTTCAAGATTTGTAAGGTGTGAGGGCTTGACCCTGTGCGGTGCTCTCAAGCTAGCCTACTCACTCATGACAGTCACCATGAGGCTCACAAATGATTATGACACTGAATGCCACAGGTAAAAACAAACTACTGACCTTTCTGTTTAATAGTGTTGCTGGTGAAATATCGACAGCCAGTATGACAACCCTCACCTTGATGCTATCTGTGGGAAGGTGTTTAAATTGGGTGCCAATGGTGCCCACCAACAATGACCCACATTAAGTACTGATGATGACAAATGGAGCAAAATATCATGGTCAAATTTTGCCTGGGAATGTATGAATTTGTAGTGAGATGACAACTAGACTTTAGCACCAAAAGGACATCACATTGACCTTGACTTGTCAGCATGTTATTTCAGTTTGATTTTTAATGAAGTAATATTTTCAAAAACAATGTTCTATGTTTCTGTAAGTGATTCATTGAATCAGTAGTTGCTGGAACTAAAGCATTCACAGGAGATGAAGAAAGAAAAACTCTTAGATTAAAGACTTACAAGCAGAAAAATTGTGAGAATCTTGGCAGCAATATTTAAGTTTCATTATTGTAAGAATATTCTGTCATTTTCAGTGGCATTGGAATAGCATCGGAGATACTGTTCTGAACTTTCAGTAGTTCATTCTGTTTGTCCATTAGATTGAGGATGACAATCAGAAGAAGGAGCTTGACCAACTTACAGTGCCTTATAAAAGTTTTTCCAAAAATGTGGAAGACATTGAGTTTTTCAGTAGTGATTCTATGTGGGAAACTATGATAAAAAATGTCAGTCAAAGAGCACTGAGGCACTTCTTCTGCTGTAAGTAATTTAGACAAAAGCAAGAAATAAGCCAGAGGTATCAACTGTATCCAGTCTGACCCAAATGCCTTCTGTGGATGGAAGATCTGTTATCAAGTTAGCAGACAGTGTGTGCCCTGGCTCAGGAGCACTGGTAAAGGTTGCAGAAATATTTTGAATGTCATAATGTATTTTCATCAGACAAGGAATGATGCATTCTTGCCTGTCAGAGGGAATTGTGAACCATTAAAAAGATCATGGAACAAAGTCTAACATGATCTTAACTCCCCTGTAATTCGTAGCAGAGATGAAAATAGCTTTTTGACTGAAGTACAAATCATGATGTGATACAAGTGGTGTATTCAGGTGATGACCCTCTAACTATTTGCAATCCATGTGTTCTTGAGTCTCTTTAATCCTTTCTAAAAAGGAGTGAACAATTCTGGGGCACCTGAACTGAGCGGCCAATATGGTGGATGCGGACTTTCAGAGCTCTCAGCTCGTAATCTCCAACCCATACGACCAAATTGAGATGTAACATGGTGAGATGGAGGTAGAAACACATTAATGGCGGTGGTGGAGCACATGTGTAAGGAATGCGCCTGGATCTGGTGGCCCGGCCTGAATGTGGTCAACAGGAGATGCTGCATGGCCGGCCTCACGCTCTGTGTGTTGCCTGCGATCCCTCTGGGCCTGCGGTCACTCCCCAGGCTATTGCCCGGGATGATGCTAGCCCATTCTTGAAAGCTGGCTGCGAGGCTCCTCATCTTGGAGGCCCTGTGCGTCCTGATTGCTGGGTCCTGCCCTTGGGGCCTGTCAGCGGCTGGGTGGGCCTGAAGAGGTTGGTGCTGACAATGCGGGCCCACTATGGGCGGCGGTGCGGCCCTCTCTCCATTTAAGGCAGGTGACGATGTCCAAACAGCCCTCTGATCCCTGTGACTTGAGACATTGGTGAGTGCTGGGGCTCAGGGCGTGGCCTCACAAATAAACCAGTGTGACCCCCCAAGATAGAGAAACATTGAACAAACTAGCCCACAGACATTTCCTGAGCACATAAACTACATTGAAGGCACTGGTGGCCTGCCTAGGAGGTTGGTTTAGGCCCGGTTGACAGTGATTGTGTATCCAGTGAGATCTTTGTGAACACTGCCAACTAAGAGTATTCGTGTTTTACAGACACATCTCACGCTCCGAGGGCTTGGCGCGGAGTGCAGCACCAATGTACTATCTCCTGAGGTAGGCTGCTTTGAGGACAGGTCCTGAGCCCTAGAGGTGTGTGCCCTCCCCTGGACAAAAGGGGGCCATGCCCCCAAAGGGGGACTTTCATCCCATACTTCCTTACAGATTCGACCTTTGAAGGCCCTACAGTGCTGAAGCAGTAGGTTTGGGGTATCTGACTGTCCGTGGTTCACCGCTGGAATAACATCGTTAAGGTACGAGGTGGCTGCAATTGAGTCGGCCGTGGGGCTCGCCGTGGCCCTTTTTTTTCACCCGCGATTCGTGTTTTTGCCCACGCGGGGTCAGAGGCGCAGGGTTGGGCGTCAGGCCTCGCCACGTTCAATGCACAGCGTGGGTTCTTGCCCCAGAGTGTCTGTGCCCCCCCTGACCCTTCACTTACCTGGTGCTCTGTTCTAGGGCTCTTTCTTCTTCCATTTTTTCTTTCTTTTTCTTTTTTCTTCTTTTTCCTAGTGGGGCCATATTCTGTTCCTCCCAGCATGCCCTTGTTCTTGTCTTTTCTCTGCATGCATCTGGCTTAAATAAAGGGGTTAAATTCATGACCTCCTTGCGCTGCAACACTTCCTTTGGTGGTGATCACTCTACAACCGGTTTTTCTCCGATTCCAGTTTTTGTTCTTGTTTTTTCCAGCTTCTTCCAGTTATTTTTGTTGGCATTGGAATTCTGATTTTTTCACGTGTCCTTTTTTCTTCTGTTCTAGGGAGTTCCTGTCATAGAGGATTTTTCCCTTGAGGGTTGTGCCTCTGGGACTCCTTCTGGAGAGCACGGACAGTTTTGACGTACCATTGTCAGCAGCGCCGTGGCTACCGCAAATGGTCACCCTACCTTGGCCAGAGCAGGATCTGCAAGAATAGAGGTCGCCCTTCAGTTCCAGCTGACAAAGCCAGTATGCGAAGAGAGGATCGTGACAGATCATTCTTCTGCACTCCCAGATCCTGACCTATGGAACTCTTCACTACCTGTCCTCAAGGGCACTGATGAGATACCGGACCTGCCACTGATATTGATTACTTGGGACTTTATCCACTGGTGACAACACTACAGGCTGGGGCTGCTCATGCTCCCACATGCATCTAAAATGCACCTAAATCCATTACATGTGGTTATCCATTTTCAACGTTCATAAAGGAGATCACCACCTACCCATAGAACCCTTTGGCTGCCTGAAACCCTGCTGTAGGTACTACCGTCTATGAATATCAAGCCATAGCTGCCTTAGAGATGGGCAGAACTAAACCACTCAAAGCTGGTCAGCGTTTACCACAAGACACTTTATTACCTAGTACATAAGCAGTGGAAATCTGATAAGCAGGATGCTATCCTAAAGGCCATAGAGACATCCAGGATATCCCTCAAAATGAAAGTGGGTGCAGTTGCCATTGATGTCAACTTGTTAGAAGACAATCACCAAAAACTTGCAGAACGAGTCGCCCACTCAAAGAAGACACTGCAACAGCTATAGCCGTAGACTGCAGGCCTCCAACAACAACTATGGGACTTAACTGAACATATTCGCATCCTTGATGGCAGGTTAGAGGAAGAAGGGGGACGGTCTTGCCACAGCAATATTTGCGTAGTTGGCCTACCCAAGGACTCTGTGAGGCACAACATTGTAGACTACCTTGCAAAATGGTTTAAAGACTTTGGGGGTCATTCTGACCCCCGCGGGCGGCGGAAGCCACCCGCCTGGCGGGAACCGCCAGAAGACTGTACCGCGGTCAAAAGACCGCGGCGGTCATTCTGACTTTCCCGCTGGGCTGGCGGGTGACCGCCAAAAGGCCGCCCGCCCGCCCAGCGGGAAAGCCCCAGCAACGAGGAAGCCGGCTCCGAATGGAGCCGGCGGAGTTGCTGGTGTGCGACGGTTGAAGTTGCACCCGTCGCGATTTTCAGTGTCTGCCAAGCAGACACTGAAAATCTTAATGGGGCCCTGTTAGGGGGCCCCACGACACTCGTTCCCGCCATCCTGTTTCTGGCGGTGAAAACCGCCAGAAACAGGATGGCGGGAAGGGGGTCGGAATCCCCATGGCGGCGCTGCTTGCAGCGCCGCCGTGGAGGATTCCCTGGGGCCGCGGTCTCCCGCCGGTTTCCCTTTTCTGACCGCGGCTGTACCGCCGCGGTCAGAATGGCCCCAGAAGCACCGCCAGCCTGTTGGCGGTGCTTCCGCGGTCGTTGGCCCTGGCGATCCATGACCGCCAGGGTCAGAATGATCCCCTTTGTGCCACCACAGTGTCGAAGCCAATTCTGTCCACGGGGAATCAGGATACAAAACCACAGACCAGCCTGCACCTCCAAAGAAAGATATGCTTTAATGATAATCACAAAGATACATGTACAGGGAGACTGAACATGCAAACCATTCCCGAACAGTCTGAACAAGGAAGTAATGCTTGATCTTTTATAGCATTAAACCGCAGACACATTAACACATTTCAATGGTTCTTGATATTGACGTATTATTAATTTTGCTATACAGCACACGTGATTTATCATTTGTTCTTCATAACGCTCCATATAAGGGTTAGAATCATAGACAAGAAGCTTGCACAATGTCCTCTGAATCAAATGGCTCGTGATACATCTATATGTGGAGAAAGAGGAACCAGAAGTGCATAAGTTAGTACTTTTAGCAGTGAGGATTTCGCAAGCTAGTATGCGGTGGTGTCTTGTGATGGCCGTCAGTTTAGCAAGCCTTGCAACATAATGCGTTTCAAGCACAATAGACATTTCTTCAAGGCCTAGCTAATTCAACATTGTAAAGTGTTCGACAGAAGCAGGCCTGTATTTTCATTGTGTATCATAGGGCCCACTAGGCCCAAAATGGATCCATGAGAATGTGATTCCACAACAGGTCCTAACTCTTTCTCCATAGAGAGGGTACATCGGGTGTCGGCTCACTACCCCATCTTCCCGGTGGTCCTCTGAGGCCAATAGTCACCAAACTCTTATTCTATAGGAATACGTTATGAGAGCGGCGAGTCAGACGGATCAGCCTGAAAAACATACAACACTCAGATACTGGTCTGTCCAGACGACATGCTGGCACTCCAGTACCAACGGGTTTCCTTTTAGGAGTCTAGAGGAACCTGAAGAAGAAGGGTTTAGAGTATGCACTACTTTTCACGGTCATGGGAGCAGAAGGATACATTTTACCTCAAACTGATGGAAGCCTAGGACTGTGTGGAGAGCCAAGGCACCTCTTCCAAGTCAGACACTTCCCATAAATTGTCACAACAACTGCCTAGATGACAACAAACACATCCTCAGAAACACACCTGGAGCACAATAACTGCTTCGGCAAGGCGGTCCCAGGAACAAGCTCTTGACAGCAAGCCTATTTACTTGCTGCAGCAGCTACCTCTCGGGATCCACCACGTGTCTCCTCAAATACCTCCTCAAACGAGTCAGACGGAGACAACACCTCCTTCTTTCTTCTACAAGATATGGGATTCCCACTCTGCGGATTACCCCACAAGCTGAAAAAGAACTCCTGTAGCAACTGTCATCAATTTGAGTTCCACCTGGTAACCACACTAAACCCCGCTTATCCCCCTTATGGGAGATTTCTACACTTGGACACTCCACATCGGGGAGGGATAGAGGAGATGTTTTCCTTTCCTTTCTTTTCAACCCTACCTGGTGCAGATATCCCTAAGAAACTCTGTCCTCATACCTGTTCCACTCCTCATCTATCACCTTTACAAGCTAGAGGCAGGCTTCTCTAAACCCGCAAAGTCCCATTTTTGCATCTACCTGGCTGCAAACTACTGCTGCCCAACTAGCAAGGAGATTGTAATTACATAAGAATCAAATTGGTGACTGCCGCTCCACATGAGCCCTCTAAAATAGAGCCCTCCTAACACTGTTACCCCATTTGCTGTCAGGTTGTAGTCCATGCCCCCAGATGTCTACTAGAGGTTTTATGGTACTGTTTGGACAATTGGCAGTTTGGTGCACTTCCTTTGTGTTGTCTAAGGTTTGCATTGGATATTGATTTTCTTGGTTACGATTTTTCATGAGCTGGAGAGACGGACTCGCAGTCGACTTTGGAGCCACTGGGCACCTCATCGCCTTCATCGGGAGGCAGGTAGGAGCTGGCCAGTGGAAACCTATTCACGACTTACAGCTGACAACATGACACACCACATAATTTCATGAAATATTAGAGCTGTGCAAATACTGGCTAAATGATACAAAATTAATTATTTTCCCAAATGCAAGAGGGTTCAAATAGCATTACTTCAAGAGACATCCAACATCACTCAGCCTGAGGGGGATAGACTTCAAAGAAAATGGAGGGACCAGATCTTTACCACCATTCATCGTTCTATCAACTGATGTTGACCCAGAGGGCAGGTCTGTCCTACTAGAGGCTGGATTGATGGTATCCACTTGGAATAGGTAGTAGCTATGCCGAAGACCCAGAACAGCATCATATTCTCTAACAACTTTTGAGCTGCCAAGGAAAGTGGTGCACACGGGTAATGGATATGGATTTTGATATTGAGGGATGATTTTATCAGCATCCTGGATCTCACATTGGAGATGTCACACCTCGCACGTCCAGGGGCCCGGACCACTCTTTATGAACAGACCAATACCTCATGGCTCCAGGAGTGGTCCCGGCAACATGTCTGGAGTCATCATGATTCTGGGGTTAAACTTTACTGATTGTATTCGCTTGTGGATGATTTGAACAGGAGACCGGCTAGAATAGCTTGTACCATCACACTATGTCCATCCATTTCCCCTCCAGGTTACCTGGGCAGGGATCTGTCAGGCCATACCCGGTAATGCTTCGCTTGATTTAAGTCAGGAAGGACTATCTCCCCTACTCCCGCTTGGCAGCTACAGCAAGCCGCTTGGAAGAGCCCGAATTTCAAGGTAAACTTGTGGATAAAATTCAGGAGCTTGTTGAGAACAGTGGGGGGAGGACCTCCTCCCCGACCCTGCAACAGGGGACACTCATGGTTAGGTTTTGTGGCTTGTAGTAGGAGGCAGTAGTAGGAGGGTGGAAATATGTGGAGAAAGGTCTGAACAAGGTGGGGGAATTATATATAAATTCTATATTACATTATTTAATTATATAGTAAAACGGAAAGGCAATCGGTTTATGTCCTGACTCTGTAGGAAACGCTGGACCAACTGTGCAAAGAGAAGGCGGTGTTAGTAGAGTGTCTGCGTTACTTTCGTGCTGAGCTCATTCTGAGGGAGATAATATTGAAACAAGACAATCCCCCATAACGTCTCTGTGAGGCACGAATGGGGAATTACACCAGAACAAGCCAAACACGAAATATTCTCAAAACTCTACAAAGTTCTGTACAGACCGACACCTGGCACCACCAGTGCAGAGACAAGATTCTTAGAAACTTAGCCCTGCCCATGCTGCCTCCGGTTATAGAGGGGGAGATAGACACCCCCTTAACAATTCCAAAGGAGCGATAAGCAAGATGGTGGCCGGGAAAACCACTGGTACTGACAGCCACCTGTCCTGGCTGAACTCTACCTAACTGATGCAAACTCCTTAGAACCTAAATTACCCCATATGCATGAGGCAACAATAACTGTCAGACTGTCCACATCTCTCTGCGAGGCCATACTGAGCTAAATACTAAAACCGAGATGCTGCAAC
Organism: Pleurodeles waltl; assembly: GCF_031143425.1. Lineage (NCBI taxonomy): Eukaryota > Metazoa > Chordata > Amphibia > Caudata > Salamandridae > Pleurodeles > Pleurodeles waltl. Next base: position 63,991,182 of record NC_090444.1, on the reverse strand, counting down.
ATCACAGAGTCAGCTTCCTGTCAAACAATAGCTATACTAATCACAGATTATCAAATCCTTAGCAAAATTCTGGCTGACCGAATACAACAGGCGTTCCCACAGCTAATCTACGCCGGCCAGAATGCTTTGGGCCAGATGTAAGAACGTGAGTTTTGCGATTCGCAATTTGCAATCCCATAGGCAATGGCTGCACTCACAGGGATGGTGGCCTGGTGGGGTCATCAGACCACCATGTCTGGGACAGCTTTTAAATAAAGCAGTGTTTTATTTAAATGCAGCCCGTTTTCCTTAAAAGGAAAATGAGATGCATTTCAAACATAAAATGAAAAGTTTTCTTTTCATTTTTTCAGAGCAGGCAGTGGCCCGTGGGACAACTACCTGCTTTGAAAAAATAATTGCGCTTCCATTCACAAAGGGGAAGGGGCCCCGTGGAGACCCTTTCCCATTTGCAAATGGGTTACCACTAATTTGAAATTGGTGTTAACTGCAATTGTTTTGCGACCGCATTCATTCAAGGGACGCCCTGAAAATGCCCCTTCCTCATACCGATCGCAAAACCCAAATTGCGATTCTGTAACAAGTTGCCAAATCACAATTTGGACTTTGTGTCGCAAATGGGCTGATTCTGTGAATCGGCCCATTTGCGACTAGAAAAATGATTTGTACATGTGGCCCTTGGTTCCCAGTAGAAAACATCCCATAACATAAAGCGACTTTATGGAGTCACATAAGTGGCCGTATTGAACTGGCCACGAGCCACTTGCTTAGTTTTCAATCTGGAGACGGTGTTCTATGCTCTGATTTGGGATTATTTATTCCAATTTTTGGCTAAGTTTGGCTTTGGGGCCTGAACTCTTCTGCTCATCCTTTTACTCCATACTGACCTTACCGTTAGGGTCGGTTGAAAAGCTTGTGTCAGCCTCAATTGCAGTGGGCTGGGGCTCCAGGTGAGGATGTCCCCTCTTTGTTTTGGCTATGGAGCCATTGGCTCCTTGAGTGCAGTACTTGAGGGGCATAGGGAATCCTTCTGCAAGACAGAACGTGCAGACAACAGTCTATTATATCAGAAAGACTTGAAGGGAAATCACTCCATTATCACCCGGCAAGTAGGTTAATTTGAGATGATGTTGGATTGCTGTGTCAACTGGCAGAAGTCCTGCTTGTTCCAATTGTGTCCCACCAGCAACCCCTGTGCATCTGGACCTGGGGAGGACCTGTTTACTGAGAAAACACCTTCTTTTGGTACTTAGGTATCCGTATCTCTCATTCCGACTAGCATCTTCTAGACAGCAACCCACCAGAGCGGCAACTTCAAGAATCGTTTTGATGGAAGGTCGGCCCCCCTATCTGTTATGGGGTGCGTTGCGATCTCCAAAATCATCATGTTGTCCCATTTTCTGTACCACTTCCCTAACCTTCTGGTGTTTCTTCTGAGATATTTTTCGCAAACTAGACATGCTCTTGTCTAAATGGAGGAATCATCTGACAAACTGTCCATCATAGGGTGTCCCTGTCTAAGTTGAAACTTCTCATCGATTGGGGTGGGGTTTGGTGCCTCTAATTTTAAACACTTCTTCCTGGCAGCACAGCTTCAATGATTGGCCCACTGGCTGGTGGGACAGTTACTCAAAGAGACATGCCATACTGGACCACTCCTTAGTTATGCAGAAATAGGTGTTACTACTCGAGGTAACTAAGTTACAGTGAGAGTCCTCTCATCTCCCGAGTGTGACATTGCGCTTCTTTGCCAGGGGCCTATTTATGACTAGGCACGTACCCCCTTAGGCTCCTGTAATACCGCATCAATCCGTAAATCTCGACAGACAGGACCTGCACTACTGGGATCAGGCTGGTGTTGCCACCCTGGGCGACCTCTTTCAGGGTGGACAAGTCTTGTCGTTCCCTACCTTTAGGGAGCAATTCCACCTGCTTACCAGCAGTTCTGCTCTGCAAGCCCCTGGGGCAATTTGGTATTACAGAAAGGGCAGCAGATGTTTATGCGGCCCCTTCTGTAATACCAATGTCGCTGACGCACATCTAGTGCCAACGCTATCATTGGAGGGCTTTCCCTCATTTGCATGGGGGCCTGGCCCCATGCAAATGAGGGAATCCCTTTGACTGTGCCCGCGCCATTTTATAGATGCGGGCTCAGCGACAAACAAGCTGTCAGAAGGCACACTGACAGTAAGCCACCAAAAAGGTGGCAGCCCTCTGGAAGGGGGAAATGGGGCCTATGGACCCACCCAGACTCACCCTTGCAGGCGAATGCAATCACTTACTGTATCCAACTGAACAGAGATCTCCCCTTAAAAGTGCAGGCAGGTTGTCCCATGCACAGTGAAACACAGAGCACAGGCTTGCAGTTGCCCTGGGGGCAGCGCATTTAGTCTAATATTGCGCTTTCTCCCTGTTTGCACGCGGCGGACCTTTTGAAAGGTGCACCTAATGCCAACAAGGAAAATGCGCCATACGCGTAATACAGACCTTGGGAGGCAATGCCCTAGGCATCTAGAAAAGACCAAAGAAAGCTAAATCAGTGACTTGGGGCCAGATGTAGGTAAACCCCTGCATTGCGACTCGCAATTTGCGAGTTACAATGCAGGATGCAGGATGGTGTCCCTGACACCATCTGCGAGTCGCAAAGGGGTCGCAAAGGCCCACCTCATTAATATTAATGAGGTGGGTCACAATTTGAGACCCCCTTGCGAGTCGCAGCACTCACTGCGATGGTGGCCTGCTGGAGACAGCAGACCACCAAGTATGTGACTGCTTTTAAATAAAGCTGTTTTTTTTTTGTAATGCAGCCCGTTTTCCTTAAAGGAAAACGAGATGCATTACAAAATGAAACGTGTCAGTCCATAGGACCAGTGCCTGCTCTGAAAAAATGTTTTCAAGGCCATTCACAAAGGGGAAGGGGTCCCATGGGGACCCCTTCCCTTTTGCAAATGGGTTACCACCAGTGTGACACTGGTGGTAACTGCAATTGCTTTGTGACCGCTTTCGCGGTCACAAAGCAATCCTGCATCTCGCTGCGACTCGCAAATAGGAAGGGGAACACCCCTTCCTATCTGCGACTCGCAGTCCCGTTCTGCGAGTCGGTAACTAGGTTACCGACTCGCACAATGGGAATGGGCATCGCGATGTGGGTTTTGTGCGTCGCAAACAGCGATTTTCGCTGTTTGTGACGGGTAAAACCCTTTCTACATCTGGCCCTTGATTCCTTCAGCTCGAGCTGATTTTAGCAAAAAGGAGAAATTTCTATGAAATTGAAATGGGCTCTTCGTCCCTCCGGCGCAACTTGGTACGAACTCTGGCAAAGGGGTTGAAATCCCAAAGCATTGCCTTTCATAGAGAGGAAGCCAGGGTCCTAGGTCAGTGCCCAGTAGCAAGGGATTTGGACATTCAGCTGTCAGCAGTGTCATGTGCCCAGTAATGCTGACTCGTTGCCATGAGATCAGTTATCTTTTGCCATTATGTCACCCGCTCCACCCTGGAACCCCCTCAGTTCTTGTACCTCTGCCCTCTGTCACTTCACGCCAATACCTTACTTGACTGCTAATGGATGCTATACCTTACTTGACTGCTAATGGATGCTATACCTTACTTGACTGCTAATGGATGCTATACCTTACTTGACTACTAATGGATGCTATACCTTACTTGACTGCTAATGGAAGCTATACCTTACTTGACTGCTAATGGATGCTATACCTTACTTGACTGCTAATGGATGCTATACCTTACTTGACTGCTAATGGATGCTATACCTTACTTGACTGCTAATGGATGCTATACCTTACTTGACTGCTAATGGATGCTATACCTTACTTGATTGCTAATGGATGCTTCTCTCCCCACCCTGCCCATCATAATGTTTTTTTACGCGTCACAATAAAACTACAAGTGAATATTCCAAATATCAAGCTTGATCATATGCCCTCCAGCTCTCTTTGATAACTTAATTAAAGCATTCACTCTTTAAAGTTTAAAGTGTCAACTTCATGAAAGAGAGCATTGTTTACACCTTTGATGGAAATATGTCTACTTCATCAGTAAGTTGTCAGTTGTATGTCTGCTACTTTGTAACTCGACTGTGTATGCTTTCCGCACTTGGTCGAGGCATGGGGACGCCATAGCTTTTGTGTTGTACAACCAATAAATTGTGTGAATGTTTTGTCCACTAAACGTTATGTTCATTTGTTTTCCCAGGAAAGCGCAGTCACTAAGTGGATATCTGTCACTAAGTCCCCACTGTTGAAGATATTCAGACAGTTAGATATGAAGAGACTATAACAGGTTTTTCCCTACACTTATCTCCAGGCACAATCCATGCCATTGAAGACTCCACTAACAACCCAGGCACAAGGTTGATAACTGCAGAGGACCCAAATATGCCATTGTTTGTGTTTCACAATTTCCGCTTTCCCATGGGTGCTGTTGTAACTTGGAGGTTGTGGTTACTCCTCCAGTAATGGCAGGGCTCTAGAAGGTACAGGGACTTGGCCTACGGAATTCTCATCTCGCTCCTTGAGGATTAAGGGCAGCCAACTTCTTATGTCACTTGTGCCCAGACAGGACAATGGCGGAAAGCATTGCAGCACTCAAGGGCATAGCAACTACTGCAGAACTCCACATGATACACGTGTGTGCCTGGACTAGGTGTATTATACCAGGGTAAAGCTCTGGAATGTTCAGTGAGACTCCTCGCCTGCATATCTTGCATGCCAACTGGAGGAAGGTAACTTGCTGCGTACCACGTGGAGCTACAGGCACCACCATAGGTTTAAGGGGTTCATTGAAAGCACATGTAATAATCTTATTGGTGCTCATGTTTGCATTACCCTGGAATAGCCCTACTTTAAATTATGATTGACCTAGGCCTTACGAAGTAGCAAACACTGTTTCTAAGCATGGGTCTGATCTCAACCAAGACCGACATTGTATTATATTGTATTACAACATTTATATGGTGCTTACTTCCCCTGCGTGGGGAGCCTTATCTGCACGGGTAGCACAATACACCACACAGGGTGTGTGGTTGGAAGAGGTTACCTTTGTTGCCTTTATGTTGATCCTATGTGGGAAGTGTTTCCATGTTGCGGGTGATGACCACCAAGGTGCAGTTTTCATGTTATAGGACGCACAGCTCAGCACTGGGATAAATTAGGAGCTGTGAGAGAGGCGTGCAGTTTATGATTTGCAGTAAGCTGGCAGGTTTGAGCAGCTCTGCGGGCTCCTTATTGATGTTTCTTATGAGCATAATCCACTTAGTTGCTTACTTCACTAGGTGGCCTATTCTGAGATACTTTAATGTTTATGGTCCTGAGCAGGCATAGGTTAGAGGGAGTAATGGCGGCGAGATCTACTGGGATGGGCTTTGATAATATCATCAATTGGGCTTCCAGTTTTTTCCAGTTTTTACTGATTTTTACAGATAAATACAGACAGAAAACGATTTATTTTCCTGCCTGTATTTATTTTTAAATACAGAAATATACCGAAACAAGGCCTTCTTTGGATGAATTTTTTCTACTATCACTCATGAGTGCCAGGTCTGTGGGTGTATAGATTGAGAATAGGAGAGATGAAAAATACAACATATTTCCTAATTAAGCTTAATTAAAGGCATATCAAGAATTATTTATGCTATTCTACAGTATGAATGTTTTCAGCTAACGCTATTTCACTGTGTACTGCTGAAACCTTTTGGACAATCATATGCAAGCATCCATTTATCAGTTAAATAAATGTGGAAAAATGCCCATTGCAGGTTCATTTATACAGTATACACAAAATAAAAATGGAAAATACAGAAAAAATGAGCACAAAATATTACTAAATATAGATGGAAATGTTGAGAAAATAAATACCATAAAACCGGGAGCCCTGAATCATCAATATCAGTAGTCATTGATAGCTGTCAAAAAGTGGTCATAGTACGTACCCTACTGGGACCTGCAGTGATGAACTGAATTAAAGTCCTCCCTTGCCCAGCACACGTGGCAAATCTCTTCAGTTACTCCATGCCTGTTCACTTGATGTTGGGGGGTTTCATGCAGTGAACTGGTGCATTACTGGGCGATGGCCAAGACAATGTTTGTGTAAGTGTAAGATTGTCATGCAGCATTAGGGAATTATTATGCAGCCTGTATGAACTACAGTTGACTGCCCGACCACTGAGGGGCACAATTATACTCTGTTTGCGCCGAATGTGCATCAAAACTTTTGACTCACATTTGGCGCAAACCGTGCACCATATTTAAACTTTGATGCCCAAGCCCGCGGACGTCAAAATTCCTCAGTGTGCGTAATTTTTTGAATGCGGGAAACTGCCTTGCGTTATGACATGCAAGGTGGGCGTTCCCACCCAAAACATGACTTTAAGGCATGTGCGCCTTATTTATATTTTGACGCACAGGAGGGGGCGGGCCTTAAAAAACGGTGCACAGCCTGATGTGCGCCGTTTTTTAATGCCTGGGTCAGGACAGGCGTTAAGGGACCTGTGGGCTCACTTCCATGGTCTCTGACCATGGAAGGAGTTGAGAGGTGCCCTTCTCTGCCCCCAGGGACACCCCCTCCCACCCTCGTCCACCCCTGGAGGACACCCATGGACGTGGGGACCCATCCCAGGTAAGTTGAGGTAAGTATTTTTTATTATTTTTTTAAAGTGGCATAGGGGGGCCTAATTTGGGCCCCCCTACATGCAACTGTGCCCAATGACCATGCCCAGGGGACAGAAGTCCCCTGGGCATGGCCATTGGGCAAGGGGGCATGACTCCTGTCTTTGCTAAGACAGGAGTCATTTCAATGGGGGTTGTGCGTCAAAAAATGGCACAAGTCCGGTTTGAGGCATGATTTTTGCCTTAAACCTGACTTGCTCCATTTTTTGATGCACAACCCCATTTTCCCCTGTACCGGCGCTGCCTGGTTTGAGTCTTTTTTTTTTACTCTGACCAGTCCGCAGCGCCGGCTACCGTTATTCCTTAAATAAGGCGCCCGCATGGCCTGTAGAAACGGCGTTAGCCGGCTGTAAAATGTTTGACGCAAACCAGCGCCTGCGCTGGTTTGCGTCAAAAAGTATAAATATGGGCCTAAGTGTTATGGTGTTAGGGTGCACTAGTAGGTTTATATATTGTATTGTAGTTGCATTACATAGTACCCGCTGCCCTTGGTGAGGCATTAAAGTGCTTTATGCCACACAGCACACCGCTCCGAAACCCTAAGTTAGCTTTTTGTCTCCAGTGGTTATTGTTGGCTATTGGGGTTAGTCTTGTGTTCTAGAGAAGCCCCTCCATGGATTAACTTAAGTTTCTATGTAGTAAATTATAAGAGTTAGGTTGGACTTTAGAGGGAGAGGGGGGTATGTCAATTAAAGTACATGGCTGGTGGTATTAATAGATGAGCAACAGAAGATAAGTTACAACAGAACAATACATAAAAGTTGATGAAGCATTGATTGTGCTTGCATAATAGATTTTAACATAATGACAAAGTGGTCTTAACAGTTGTAAAGTTATAGTAAAATTGCAGAACATAGACAGAAAACATAAGGTGGGTGAGAGATACAGGGCATCCACACAGAACACAGTATTCACATCAGCACATTGGTATTTTAAAGCAACAAAAAGGAGCCAAAACAAAATGTTCAATGGAGAACTGATATTCATAAGGTATAGCGAGGAAAAGAGGCATGGTGAGACGCGTGAGCCTGAAGTCATGGCAATAATGTATGAGGTGAGGGAAAATTCATATAATTGGTGGCATTAAATCAAGAACACATGTGGTCACAGAATAAAAAGGTAAAGAGTTACAGATGTGCTGGACCAGAAGGACAGCAGAATTGCACTGAGAACAGGTGTAGAAAAGAGAGAGAGAACAGAAAAATATAGCAGGTGTAAGCAAGGTTCTGCTACAAGGTGCTGCACCTCCCACCCAAGAGTCTGAGGAAGGGTTGAATAGTGAAATAGGGACAAGAAACATCATGGCTGACAAGAAACACCACACTAGCCGTCAATAATGTTCTACAAGAGAAGCATCAGAACTTGACTCGAGGGCTCAGAATTTTTAATACAATCTTAGAGTCTTGGCCAGGGTCTAATGTCAGAAGAACTACCACATATCCTCACATTACACTTGAATATCACAGCATTTTGCAGGACAGTATCTTCTGTGGTTTGGTAAACCAGTAGGAATGCTTTGTAAATAGCTTAAATGTGTTCAATGTTACATACCTCTATTTCTTTTGGGCATTGTACAAGAAACTGCGCATGATTTGGTTTTGTGAACATTTTTGGATACAGATAGAGACCTCGCCAATACTTTATTTGTATTTCTCTCATACGTCTCATTCTGCAATACCTTGAATGTCACTGTCTCACAAAAGCTTTCCTGGGTTTCTCTCGTCTCTCAACTCTCCTGAACATTATCTTCCACCGAGCCTCCTGTTGCCCATCTCTTGGAAGCCATATTGTTTGACTAGCTACACAACATCTCTGAAATGTCTATCTGCCCTAAGCTCTTGTAATGTTTGTCTCACTGAGATCATGTTACTTTATGTTTCCCTTTAAGCCACCTTGATGTCGACCTCCCATACAGCAGCATGTCTACCTTTTGAAGGCACCTCCCTTGTGTTTTATCTCCACTTGCAAGTCCTTGATGTTCATTTTCCCCAAAAACTTCAAGGTCTGCCTTTGTGTCTTGTTCAGCAAAGAATTTCATGTGCCTATTTCCTCCCTTGTACCTCTGTCTCTGCCAACCTCTTACGATGACCACCAACCCATATCTCCTTGCTGATTTCCCATCTTCCCTTCTCTACAACTGCCTCCCTCAAAGCGCTTGTGTGTCCATCTTTCTTAAACCCTCCTATATGTCCATTTCCCAAAGGCTTCCTGTCTTTTTTGTCTGCCCTATGCACCTCTGTTCCTCATCCTCCCTATAGGAGGCTGAACCTCTATGTAGTGTGCAAAATGTGGTACACTGTGCTGAGGGTCTGGGCAACTATACATTGGTTTACAGAGGTAAAACCTAGACCACCTAATGCTCTGATTTTTATGGTAGCTTGGTCGAGCCGTTAGGCTAATCTTGGAGAAGTGTAAAACATTTGTTGTACTCACAGTATCAATAGAGCAAGGCACACTCAAAAGCATAACTCAAGACTATTTTACAAAAACACTTCAGATTTTTATAACATTTTTAAGACCAAGATCATCAAAATCTTGCAAGTACTTTTTACAAGAGGAAAAAGGAAAACGAGCTGCACTTAAAAAAAAATCCGAAACCTTTAGTTTTGTTTTTTTTTAGGGCAGGTAGTGGTCCCTTGGACCACTACCTACCCTGAAAAAATATTTGTGGGTCCATTCACAAAGTGGAAGGGGTCCCATAGGGACCCCTTCCAATTTGCGAGTGGGTTACCATCCACTTGAAGTGGATGGTAACTGCGACACCATTTGCGACCGCACATGCGGTCGCAAATGGTATTGCATACCACTCCGGATCGCAAATAGGAAGGGAACACCCCTTCCTATTTGCGATTCTGAAATGCATATTGCGAGTCGGTACCGACTCGCAATATGCATTTCTGCATAGGGAAACGCGATTAGCGAGTCGCAAACTGCAATTTTTGCCGTTTGCGAGTCGCTATCCGTTTCCTACATCTGGCCCTAGGTTCCTTGGTCAGCAGACAGTTAGTGAACTGGACTTCACTGGTCTTTTGGTCTGTGTTTCAGGAGAGTGATGCCTTCACTCTGGAGGGAGATCTTTGGTGATTTTCCGAGCATCCCCTCAGTGGTGATTGTCGATTCCTGGGTGCAGCAGGCAGGGTTTGGCACCTTTTTTTTGGTACAGCAGGACTTCAGTTCTTGAGTCTTAGGTCTTTTTTGTTACCGGTCTTCTTGTGTCCTTTGGGGTGCCCACTAAATACTGTATTTAGTGGGCGTTTAGGGGAGTACCTAGTAGTGACCAATTGGTCATCTAGCTTAGGGTGGCTACACCAATTAAGTGACCCTGATTGGATATTTTCCTACCATTCAAGATGGAGGAAAATTAAATGAAGGGGGTCACTTGCATGGAAAACATTAGGGGTGGTGCAAGTCTTTTGAAGCTCACTAGCAGGGCAGTGCACATTCCTGAGGAGGGATGTGTTACACCACCACCCGGGAAGGGCTTTGTTTCTGGGACCCAGAGAGCAGGATCTCTCGCCCCAGGGTTCCAGAATCCTGTCAGGCGGTGTATTATGTTGAGTTTGCATTTTAGGAGTGCACCAGGACACTCAGCCTGCAATGTCAGGCCTGGGTGCACTTGGATGCATGGTCCCTGAGGCTGGCACAATCTGTGCTGCTGCCCTCAGGGGGCCTACCCTTAGTATCCCATGCCCTAGGTACCTAAGTGCCGTTTACTAGGGGGGTATAGTAGCAGCTAAAGGTGCTGCAAATTGTTTAAAACCCTTTGCAATGTTAGGGAAAGAACACTGCCACTGGGGACCTGGATAGCAGGATCCTAGTGCACTCCAGTCCAAGTTGTATCCAGAAACCAGGGGAAAAGTGTGTGGTGGGCGGTATTGCAACAGGGTGCCAGTTTCCCACCCCCCAGACTCCAGTGTGTTTGTCATTCAGTTACATTCTTTTATACCAATCTCATTAGCTCCTAGTAGGTCTATGTGCCCAAACCTGGTGTAATTCAGTAGTCCCGAGCATTGCAAAATGGAAACATGGATGTGATGGACGCAGATTGCTTGAAAAGTCTATGTATAAAGCAAGGGGTGCCCATGATAATGCCAAGTAATCTGGGATGGCTAAATAATAGATTCTCATAGATTGAATGTAATATTGCTCCTAACTTTTGTAAACTGAATCTTTGCACTGGTGACAGTATAGGTAAGTGATACTTGTAAGTGAATACAATAGTATACAGTGTAAAGGCATTGGACCACAAATTTGATGTGTATTCTTTGTGTTGTTTAAGTAATGGTTACTCCGGAACTATTGTAAGGGTAAAATAAATGTATCCAGAAAACCCCACAGGCATTATTTAAAGTTTAGCAGACAGGGTACTTTGTCAAGCGTGGCAGATGTTCTGTCCACCATGTTGGAGGGCTGTTATGATGATCATGTTTTTTCTCTTCTAGCCATCCCCCTTTTAGGTTACACATATTAATCATGTAGATGTGAGTGTGGGTATTTAATCTACAATGCACAGTTATTTTATGTAATTTTTCTCTGCAATGTGATAACCAAGTCAAGCTCAAATATATTCACAGTATTTTTTCTGCGGTGACTGTTTTGTTTTAAATAATCATCATTGAGCTGTGAACGAAGTTTCATAGAAAGCTGATAACTTTGTTTCTTGTTTTGTGTTATTGTTCAAAGAACACCGTCTTGCAGAATGAAAATAAGTAATAGGGCACTAATAGTTTTTTTATGCTATTTGTTCATCCTTCACCAACAATTAAATGTTCTATATAAGCTGAGCACAGTGTATGAAAGGATGGGGGGAACTTTGTGCCAGGCGACCCAGATGAGACCGGCCATGCAGAATCACATCACCTACTTTTGCTGAAGGCTAACAGCGGCATTTGGCCTTCACTTCCTGAGGTTATCATCCTGGCTGTCGGCACAGACAATAAATAGTAGACTCTACTATTTTACTAAACATAAAGGTTTTTTTCAAATAGTTGTGTAGGTGTGAGCAATGTCTGAGCCTCAAAGTATAATAACCTTCTGGTGACATGATTAGCTTAGTAAGTAGAACAATGGGGGTGGTTTATAAAGTTATATGGCCATTACATAGGAGTATTATTAGGTGTTTACACTGTTCATAAATGTAACAGGTACCATCTTGTTTATTTTTATTGTAGTTACAATTCATGTCATGTGCACTAGGTTAGGACTTTGACTCCAACATAAATCTTTAAAATATATCGATTGTCTTCTAGTGCTCTTAAGCGTCCCTATCCTTAATCAAAGAGGGCTTGGATTCCACTACCTATGACAGGATTTCTTGCAGTACTGGTCTTTACCTGAAACACATCTCATTCAAACATTGCTCAGTGCGTTGCTGGGTGGTTGCAGGCCAACTTACTTTCTGTCTCAGGGTACCACATTGACAAAGTCCTTTGCGCCAGGGAGTCTAGAGTGCTGAATTCTAGGTGTATTATTTTGTACCCAATGTGAGGCTGTAGGAAAGTACCATCTTGCCTGGCATGTTACCCCCATATTTCATTGTATATATGTTGTTTTAGTGTATGTGTCACTGGGACCCTGCTAGCCAGGGCCCAGGTGCTCATATCATAAGTGTGCCCTGTATGTGTTCCCTGTGTGATGCCTAACAGTCTCACTGAGGCTCTGCTAATCAGAACCTGAGTGGTTATGCTCTCTCTGCTTTCTAAATTGTCACTAACAGGCTAGTGACCAATTTCACCAATTCACATTGGCATACTGGAACACCCTTGTAATTCCCTAGTATATGGTACTAAGGTACCCAGGGTATTGGGGTTCCAGGAGATCCCTATGGGCCGCAGCATTTCTTTTGCCACCCATAGGGAGCTCTGACAATTCTTACACAGGCCTGCCACTGCAGCCTGAGTGAAATAACATCCATGTTATTTCACAGCCATTTACCACTGCACTTAAGTAACTTATAAGTCACCTATATGTCTAACCTTCACCTGGTAAAGGTTGGGTGCTAAGGTACTTAGTGTGTGGGCACCCTGGCACTAGCCAAGGTGCCCCCACATTGTTTAGGGCAAATTCCCCGGACTTTGTGAGTGCAGGGACACCATTTCACGCGTACACTATACATAGGTCACTACCTATGTATAGTGTCACAATGGTAACTCCGAACATGGCCATATAACATGTCTAAGATCATGGAATTGTCACCCCAATGCCATTCTGGCATTGGGGAGACAATTCCATGATCCCCCGAGTCTCTGGCACAGACCCGGGTACTGCCAAACTACCTTTCCCGGGGTTTCACTGCAGCTGCTGCTGCTGCCAACCCCTCAGACAGGTTTCTGCCCTCCTGGAGTCCAGCCAGGCCTGGCCCAGGAAGGCAGAACAAAGGACTTCCTCAGAGAGAGAGTGTTACACCCTCTCCCTTTGGAAAAAGGTGTCAGAGCTGGGTAGGAGTAGCCTCCCCCAGCCTCTGGAAATGCTTTGATGGGCACAGATGGTGCCCATCTCTGCATAAGCCAGTCTACACCGGTTCAGGGATCCCCCAACCATGCTCTGGCTCAAAACTGGACAAAGGAAAGGGGAGTGACCACTCCCCTGACCTGCACCTCCCAGGGGAGATGCCCAGAGCTCCTCCAGTGTGCTCCAGACCTCTGCCATCTTGGAAACAGAGGTGCTGCTGGCACACTGGACTGCTCTGAGTGGCCAGTGCCAGCAGGTGACGTCAGAGACTCCTTCTGATAGGCTCTTACCTGTGTTGCTAGCCTATCCTCCTTCCTAGGTAGCCAAACCTCCTTTTCTGGCTATTTAGGGTCTCTGCTTTGGGGAGTTCTTCAGATAACGAATGTAAGTGCTCATCCGAGTTCCTCTGCATCTCTCTCTTCACCGTCTGCCAAAGGATCGACCGCTGACTGCTCGGGACGCCTGCAAAACCTTAACAAAGTAGCAAAGATGACTGCAACCTTGTATCGCTGATCCTGCCGCCTTCTCGACTGTTTCCTGGTGGTGCATGCTCTGGGGGTAGCCTGACTCCTTTTTGGACCAGGAGCTTCGAAGAAATCTCCCGTGGGACGACAGAATCTTCCCCCCTGCAACTGCAGGCAACAAAAGACTGCTTCACCGGTCCTCTGGGTCCCCTCTCAGCACGACGAGCGTGGTCCCTGGAACTCAGCAACTCTGTCCAAGTGACTCCCACAGTCCAGTGACTCTTCAGTCCAAGTTTGGTGGAGGTAAGTCCTTGCCTCCCCACGCTAGACTGCATTGCTGGGTACCGCGTGATTTGCAGCTGCTCCGGCTCCTGTGCACTCTTCCAGGATTTCCCCGACACTCTAACCTGCAGTGCACAACCTTCTCAGTTGTCCTCCGGCGTCGTGGGACTCCCTTTTGTGACTTCGGGTGGACTCCGGTTCACGACGTGGGGCATCCATCCTCCAAAGGGGACGTTTCTAGCCCTCTTCGTTCTTGCAGAATACGCAGCTTCTACCATCCGGTGGCAGCTTCTTTGCACCCTCAGCTGGCATTTCCTGGGCATCTGCCCACTCTCGACATTGTCGCGATTCTGGGACTTGGCCCACTTGTTCCACAGGTACTCAGGTCAAGAAATTCACTTTGGTTGCTTTGCTGGTGTTGGTCTTCCTTGCAGAAACCCCCTATCACGACTTCTGTGCTCTCTGGGTGCACTTTACACCTACTTTCCATGGTCTTGGGGTGGGCTATTTTTCTAACCCTCACTGTTTTCTTACAGTTCCAGGGACCCTCTACAAGCTCACATAGGTTTGGGGTCCATTCGTGGTTCGCATTCCACTTATGGAGTATATGGTTTGTGTTGCCCCTATACCTATGTGTTCCTATTGCAATCTACTGTAATTTTACATTGCTTGCATTACTTCCTTTTCCAATACTGCATATTTTTGGTATTGTGTACATATATCTTGTGTATATTTGGCATCCTCATACTGAGGGTACTCACTGAGATACTTTTGGCATATTGTCATAAAAATAAAGTACCTTTATTTTTAGTATATCTGTGTGTTGTGTTTTCTTATGATATTGTGCATATGACACCAGTGGTATAGTAGGAGCTTTGCATGTCTCCCAGTACAGCCTAAGCTGCTCTGCTATAGCTACCTTCTATCAGCCTAAGCTGCTAGAAACACCTCTTCTACACTAAAAAGGGATAACTGGACCTGGTACAGAGTGTAAGTACCCCTTGGTACCCACTACAAGCCAGGCCAGCCTCCTACAGAGGCACATATGTTTCTAGATCTCTGAGTAATTTTGTATACACACTCAAAAACATGTATTACAATTAATGGGAAATGCCCATTTAATATGGGTACCTCCTTCAGCTTAGGTAGATGCTTCCTATTTGCTACACGTTTGTCAGATGCTTGACTTACAAAAGGTTATTCCCTGTTTAGATTTCCCTTTTGAATCTAATATTTATTGAATTTGTTTGCTTAAAATGATGCAAGCTCCTGCTTTGATAGGCGTAACTTTAAGGGCACAAGGCACTCAACATGTCCTTGCTTGAGGTGTCCATAACATAGGGGATGGGTAACGTTTGTTGTAAATGCACATGCTGCATACCCTTTTGAAATATTTTACTTATGAGTGGAGTTTGATCCCATAGATCACAATACTGGGAACTTTCATAAATACGGGGCTGCTGCACTCCCAGCTCATTTTAAATCCTATTGTGACCTAGAGGCCCTGTTAGGGTATTTAGAACACCAAGCATGGGTTGGTGGTCAGTTACTCTATGTAGTGCTAAATATTAGTATGGGTACCTTAAGTAATGATGGGGGCCAGCGGGCAAGTATTGGCTGGGCATATCCTGACATGTAGAAGTAAAACAGATACTAAATAAGGTAGTGGCTATCTATAAGTGGCTTTGAAGGTATATCTTAAAATCGACTGCTTCGGAAGCAGTTGCTCCTGGTCCTGCACAACACTTGCATCCTTCAGTGCAGGCAATTAGTTCACAGACTATTAACACTATTGTGGGCACAGCACCCACAAGGCGAGATTAAATTCCATTTTGGATTCTGGTAAGACCAACCAATTGGAAGTGATCTGTCTTCATACCCCAGAATGTCCAAAGAATTTTAACTATGTGTCTTCCCCTTCGGATGGTACCAACTGTAGGAGAAGGTTCCATTCAGGAAACTATATCAACAAGTTCTTATACTGCTCTGCAAAGCACCCCCTCATTAGCAGTACTACCAGAGGTATTAAAAACAAGTAAACAATGGCAAGGACAGCACTGTAGGGGTTGATGGAAGAGTTGGGAGGCGCAAAAGCAGATCGCATTTTCTACGGGTTGGCCTGCCTGATAGCCAAAAGAGATATTGCCCACACCTGGAAGCAGTCCACACCCCCTTCGATACTAAGATGGAGGGTGGGAGTCGATTGGTGTGCACAACTTGAAAAGCCATTTTATATGTCCAGTGGATGTCCTCATAAACATGACAAAGTGTGGGTGAGAAATGGTGGGCCTATCATGATTTGTCAATGTAGCTCATTTCCATTGTAAGGGACTAGCACACATGCTGAGTGATAGATCTGACTGCTTACTGATTGTTAATTGTAATGCAAGGCGGATGCGTACTGTTTGTAAACAAAAAAGAAAATAAAGTTGGTTATAAAAATAAACAAATACAAAATGAACATAGAGCTGCACCTGCAGGTGATTTGGAGATTAAAGTAATGGGTAATTTTGAAGCAATATCCTAAATTGTTCTGCGTGCCCTTCATGGAGAAGCTGCAGTTGTGACAGTGCCAGAGGCTGCCAGCAGTTTCCATTCAAGATCATGAACTGGAACTTCGAATGATAATTTTAGAAGTTTACGCTTCTGTGGGCTGTGATATTTTAGGTTCATGGAATATAAAACCAGATTTCAAAGTAAAAAATGAGAGTGAGGGTGGCAAGAAGAAAAAAGCGCAGAGCAAGTGACAAAATCAAAAGGCTAGATCGTCATCAGGGTGCTGATAGTCATTCCTCCTGTAATCTTCAGGGCTCTGGGGTCAGTAAAAGAGCAAAAAGAAGTGGATGGACTGAGTATTGCAGAAAAGACAAGCATAGAAAACAGAAACGTGAATCAGGATATGAAGCTGAAGTTAGCATAAAGAAGGAAGAGATATGTTCAGGATGAAAGACTCACTTCATGAAAAAGGAAGTAGGCACTGCAGCAACAAAAGCGAGCCATGCACACTACAGATACTTCTACGGAACAGGACTTGGATGACTGCACTCCTGAGCAGTGCAACAGAAGTGACAATAGTGTGCCAAACTCTCAAGGACATCTGGTGGTGACTCCAACTAAAGAATATAGGTAGCTTGAGACACTGGGTGAACATGTAAACCCTCAAGACAGGGTTCATGATGTAGAAATGCAGATTAAGGGAGAAATATTGTGTAGAATAAAAGCTATATTCCGTCCTCATCTATCGGATGTTTATGACCTCATTCTTGCAGAGGTTGACTGGCCTTCAGTTTTTGTGAGGGAAGCACTGTGAAGTGAGGACGTGATAATGCAATCATTTTCATCCTCATTACCTTAAGAAGTCAGGGGAATCTATGCATGTGAGTGGGTTCTGAAATAGGCTCCCGTGCTGTATAGAAACAGAGAGTCAATGTCGCATGTGATTCCCTTAAGGTGTTTGTAAGGAAATGCCTCCTTGGCATGGTTACCCCCTGACTTTTTGCCTTTGCTGATGCTATGTTTTGAATTGAAAGTGTGCTGAGGCCTGCTAACCAGGCTCCAGCACCAGTGTTCTTTCCCTAACCTGTACTTTTGTATCCACAATTGGCACACCCTGGCATCCAGATAAGTCCCTTGTAAATGGTACACCTGGTACCAAGGGCCCTGATGCCAAGGAAGGTCTCTAAGGGCTGCAGCATGTCTTATGCCACCCTGGAGACCCCTCACTCAGCACAGACACCCTGCTTGCCAGCTTGTGTGTGCTGGTGAGAACAAAACGAGTAAGTCGACATGGCACCCCCCTCAGGGTGCCATGCCAGCCTCTCATTGCCTATGCAAGTATAGATAAGTCACCCCTCTAGCAGGCCTTACAGCCCTAAGGCAGGGTGCACTATACCATAGGTGAGGGCACCAGTGCATGAGCACTGTGCCCCTACAGTGTCTAAGCAAAACCTTAGACATTGTAAGTGCAGGGTAGCCATAAGAGTATATGGTCTGGGAGTCTGTTTTACACGAACTCCACAGCACCATAATGGCTACACTGAAAACTGGGGAGTTTGGTATCAAACTTCTCAGCACAATAAATGCACACTGATGCCAGTGTACATTTTATTGTAAAATACACCCCAGAGGGCACCTTAGAGGTGCCCCCTGAAACCTTAACCGACTATCTGTGTAGGCTGACTGGTTCCAGCAGCCTGCCACAACCGAGACATGTTGCTGGCCCCATGGGGAGAGTGCCTTTGTCACTCTGAGGCCAGTAACAAAGCCTGCACTGGGTGGAGATGCTAACACCTCCCCCAGGCAGGAGCTGTAACACCTGGCGGTGAGCCTCAAAGGCTCACCCCCTTTGTTCCAGCACCACAGGGCACTCCAGCTAGTGGAGTTGCCCGCCCCCTCCGGCCACGGCCCCACTTTTGGCGGCAAGGCCGGGGGAAATAATGAGAATAACAAGGACGAGTCACTGGCCAGTCAGGACAGCCCCTAAGGTGTCCTGAGCTGAAGTGACTCTAACTTTTAGAAATCCTCCATCTTGCAGATGGAGGATTCCCCAATAGGATTAGGGATGTGACCCCCTCCCCTTGGGAGGAGGAGGCACAAAGAGGGTGTACCCACCCTCAGGGCTAGTAGCCATTGGCTACTAACCCCCCAGACCTAAACACGCCCTTAAATTTAGTATTTAAGGGCTTCCCTGAACCTAAGAATTTAGATTCCTGAAACTACAAGAAGAAGAGGACTGCTGAGCTGAAAAACCCCTGCAGAAGAAGAACAGAAGACACCAACTGCTTTGGCCCCAGTCTTACCGGCCTGTCTCCTGCCTTCCAAAGAAACCTGCTCCAGCGACGCTTTCCAAAGGACCAGCGACCTCTGAATCCTCAGAAGACTGCCCTGCTTCAAGAAAGACAAGAAACTCCCGAGGACAGCGGCCCTGCTCCAAAAGAACTGCAACTTTGTTACAGAGGAGCAGATTTAAAGACCCCTGCAAATCCCCGCAAGAAGCGTGAGACTTGCAACACTGCACCCGGCGACCCCGACTCGACTGGTGGAGAACCAACACCTCAGGGAGGACCCTCCGGCGACTCCGAGACCGTGAGTAACCAAAGTTGTCCCCCCTGAGCCCCCACAGCGACGCCTGCAGAGGGAATCCCGAGGCTCCCCCTGACCGCGACTGCCTGAACTCTAATTTCCCGACGGCTGGAAAAGACCCTGCACCCGCAGCCCCCAGCACCTGAAGGATCGGAACTTCTGTGCAGGAGTGACCCCCAGGAGGCCCTCTCCCTTGCCCAGGTGGTGGCTACCCCGAGGAGCCCCCCCCTTGCCTGCCTGCACCGCTGAAGAGACCCCTTGGTCTCCCATTGAAACCTACAGAGAACCCGACGCTTGTTTGCACACTGCACCCGGCCGCCCCCGCGCTGCTGAGGGTGTACTTTCTGTGTGGACTTGTTTCCCTCCCCGGTGCCCTACAAAACCCCCCTGGTCTGCCCTCCGAAGACGCGGGTACTTACCTGCTGGCAGACTGGAACCGGGGCACCCCCTTCTCTCCATTGAAGCCTATGTGTTTTGGGCACCTCTTTGACCTCTGCACCTGACCGGCCCTGAGCTGCTGGTGTGGTAACTTTGGGGTTGCTCTGAACCCCCAACGGTGGGCTACCTTGGACCCAAAACTGAGACCTGTAAGTGACTTACTTACCTGTTAAAAATAACAATACTTTACCTCCCCCAGGAACTGTGAAAATTGCAGTGTCCACTTTTAAAACAGCTATTTGCGTTTTATGTAAAAAGTATAAATGCTACTGTAATTATTCAAAGTTCCTAAAGTACTTACCTGCAATACCTTTCAAATGAGATATTACATGTAGAATTTGAACCTGTGGTTCTTAAAATAAACTAAGAAAATATATTTTTCTATAACAAAACCTATTGGCTGGATTTGTCTCTGAGTGTGTGTTCCTCATTTATTGCCTGTGTGTATGTACAACAA